>NC_139164.1:10802196-11305895 GCF_964270905.1 Leucopleurus acutus
TGGTCGCTGAGTGAGGCTGGGTTTGGTGTTGAGATGGAGATCTCTGGGAGATATTCGCCATTTTATATTACGTGGAGCTGAGAGGTGTCTTGTGGACCAGTGTTCTGAAGTTGGCTCTCCCACCTCAGAGACACATCACTGACTCCTGGCTGTAGCACCAAGAGCCTTTCATCCACATGGCTCAGAATAAAAAGGAGAAAAAGTAGAAAGAGAAAGAAAGAAAGAAAGAAAGAAAGAAAGAAAGAAAGAAAGAAAGAAAGAAAGAAAGAAAGAAGGCAGGAAGAGGATAAAATAAAATTGTGTAATATAAAATAAAGTTATTAAAATAAAAATTATTAAGAAAAAATTTTTTGTTAAAAAAATGAAAAAAATGGATGGACAGAACTCTATGACAAATGCTGAAAGCAAAGCTATACAGACAAAATCTCACACAGAAGCATACACATACACTGTCACAAAAAGAAGAAAAGGGGAACAAATAATAAATCTGTTCTCAAAGTTCACCTCCTCAATTTGGGATGATTCGCTGTCTATTCAGTTATTCCACTGATGCAGCGTACATCAAGTTCATTGTGGAGATTTAACCTGCTGCTCCTGAGGCTGCTGGGGGAAATTTACCTTTCTATTATTTGTTTGCACAGCTCTCTGGGTTCAGCTTTGGATTTGGCCCTGTCCCTGCGTGTAGGTCACCTGAGTGTGTCTGTTCTTTGCTCAGACAGGACGGGGTTAAAGAAGCAGCTGATTCGGGGGCTCTGGCTCACTCAGGCCAGGGGTAAGGAGGGGTACAGATGCAGAGTGAGCCTTCAGTGGCAGAGGCCAGCATGATGGTGCATCAGCCTGAGGTGTGCCGTGCATTCTCCCAGGGAAGTTGTCCTTGGATCATGGGACCCTGGCAGTGGTGGGCTGCACAGGCTCCTGAGAGGGGAGGTGTGGACAGTGACCTGGGCTTGCACACAGGGGTCTTGGTGGCAGCAGCAGCAGCAGCAGCTTTAGTGTCTCCCCCGATGCCCTCAGCATCTCTGGGGTCCGCGCTTTTAGGCGCGGCTCACACCCATCTCTGGAGCTCCTTTAAGCAGTGCCCTGAATCCCCTCTCCTCGCGCACCAGGAAACAAAGAGGGAAGACAAAGTCTCTTGCCTCTTTGGCAGGTCCAGACTTTTTCCCAGACTCCCTCCCAGCTAGTGGTGGTGCACTAACCCCTTCAGGCTGTGTTCACGCTGCCGTTCCTCTCCCTGCGCTCCGACTGATGCCCGAGCCTCAGCTCCCAGCCCTGCCCACCCTGGCGGTGAGCAGACAAGCCTCTTGGGCTGGTGAGAGCTGGTTGGCACCGATCCTCTGTGCGGGAATCTCTCTGCTTTGACCTCCGCACCCCTGTGGCTGCTCTCTCCTCCGTGGCTCTGGAGCTTCCCTCCTCCGCCACCCACCGTCTCCGCCCACGAGGGGGCTTCCTAGTGTGTGGAAACCTTTCCTCCTTCACAGCTCCCTCCCACTGGTGCAGGTCCTGTCCCTATTCCTCTGTCTCTGTTTTTTCTTTTTTCTTTTGCCCTACCCAGGTACGTGGGGACTTTCTTGCCTTTTGGGAGGTCTGAGGTCTTCTGCCAGCATTCAGTATGTGTTCTGTAGGAGCTGTTCCACATGTAGATGTATATCTGTTGTATCTATGGGGAGGAAGGTGATCTCCACGTCTTACTCTTCTGCCATCTTTTCAACGTCTTCTCTGAGTTCACTCAGTTTTGACAACTTTTTTCTTAACTCTAACTACAAGTGGAATTCTCTTTCTTTAGTAATTTCTTTGCAGTGTAGTTTGTTCTAATTAGCCATGGCAGTATGACAGCTGCCATGTGAAACACTTTACTCTCATTACATTACAAATCTTTTAGTTACATTACCCTGTCAAATATGAACTACTAGATTAGAAAGATCAATAGGTTAGAAATTACCCCTATCCAGAATAATATTATAACCTGAAAGACATTTAGGAATCACTCTTTTATTCTGTTCTTTGTATTAAAAATATGCCCTGAATACTGGAGATTTCATTAATTACCAAGATAAACATATCTTGAAGTTTGAAACAAAAAAAGCACACCCAATTCATTAAGAATATAATGTTGATCTAAAGTAGTCATATTTTAAAGATTGTTGAGGCAACTCCATTGTTCTCTTCCACAGAAATTGCATCATTTTAAAAACCCAGGAACAGTGCACAATGGCTCCAATTTCTCCACATCCTCAACAACACTTATTTACTGTTTTGTTTTGCTTTATAAGAGCCATCCTAGTGGTTGCTAGGTATTATTTCACTGCAGTTTTCACTTGCACTTATCTGATTATCAGGTGTTGAGCATCTTTCCTTAAGCTTGCTGGACATTGTATATCATCTTTGAATGGATATCTTTACAAGTTTTTTGCCCATCCTTTAATTGGGTAATTTGATTTTTTGTTTTTTACTTCTGAGTGTCTTTTGATTGGGAAGTTTAATCCATTTCCATTTCAAGTAATTTCTGAAAGGGAAGGACTACAATTGCCATTTTGTGGTTTCCTAGTTGTTTTGTAGCTTTTTTATCCCCCTTTTCCTCTTATTGCCTTCCTTTGTGTTCCATTGATTTTTTATAGTGAGATGATTTGATTAGTTTATTCACTTTTGTGTGTATTCTGTAAATATTTTCTTTGTGTTAATCACAATTACAAAACAATCTTAAAGTTACACTGATAACAATTTTAAACGGATAACATTTATTTTAAACTGATAGCAATTTCAATCACAGACAAAAACTCTAATCCTTTTCATTTCTACCACTAACCTCTTTTTATTATTGATGTCATATATTACATCTTTATATAACTATCAACATATTTATCATTTTCAAAATATTTCTATCATTTTACCATTGTATGCAGCAAAATTACAATATTTGTCCACGTGTTCACATTTACTGAAGAACCTTATATTGACATTTATACTGAGTTGCTATATACTATCCTTTTATTTCATCTTGAAGGACTCTCTTTGATATATTTTGTAGAGGAGCTCTAATGTAATGACACCATCAGATTTTGTTTATGTGGCTAAAGGCTTAATTTCCACTTCATTTTTTAATGGCATTTTTGCCCTAAATAATATTCTGTTTACAGATTTTTCTTTCAGTATGTTGAATAGACCATCCTACCCCCTCAGCATGGCAAAGTTTCTGCTAAGAAATTCACTGATAATTTTATGGAATCTCCTTTGTGATAGATCAATTATTTTCTTGCTGCTTTTAAGATTATCTCTTTAACTTCCAACACTTTGATTACACTGTGTTTTGTGGGAATCTCTTTGGGTATATCCTACTTATGGTGCATTAAGCCTCCTAAATTTGTGTCTCCATATCTTTCTTCAGATTTGGAATATTTTCAGCTATCATTTCTCCAAATAAGTTCTAATTTCCTTTCTCTCTTTCCTTCTGGGATTCCAATAGTGCATATATTTGTACACTTGATAATGTCCCATCTGCCCTTTTTAATTTTCTTCATTCCTTTTGTTTTGCAGCTCTGATTTAATTACTTTAAGTGATCTGTCTCAAGTTCAATGATTCATTTACCTGATCAAATCTGCTGTTGCTCCCTCTAGTGAATTTTTTAGTCCATTTATATTTTTTAGCTCCAGAATTTGTTTGGTTCTTTTTTAATCACTTTGTTGATATTCTCATTTCATTTGAGCACCATTTTCCTGATTTCATTTTGTTGTCTACTTGTGTACTCTACTAGCTCACTGACTATTTTAAGACAGCTGTTTTAAATTTTTTTGTGAGGTATTTTGGGGTCTGAGTTTCTTTAGGTTTGGTTTCCAGAGTTTCATTTTGTTACAGTTAATGGGCCATATTACCCTCTTTCTTTGTGTTCAGTGTAATCTTTTGCTGACTTTGAGCATTTGAAAACTCAACTCCTTCTCCTGACTTTGTGCAAATGAAAACTTTCACCAATGTCTTTTCTGATTTCTTGATCTTCTTCTGATGTCTGCCTGTGGAACTGTGGCTTTAAAAGGGGGTGGTGCTTGTCTCTATTTTCATTTGTCTTCACAACTATGATTCCCACGTGGCCAATTGGCCTCCCAATGCTCCAAGTCAGGTGAGACAGAAATCAATCCCTGGTTAACACCCAGTCAGAATGTTGGATGCAAGGTCTACTTTGTTGTTTCCATTCTGACGGAAAAGCCTTAGTATGAGTAGTTTTCTCCCAGTTGCACCATGCTATGCACCACCTAGGTGGTTTAGTCCACACAAAACAGGACTAATTTTCTACCTCTTTAGCTGGAATTTCTTCCTGATTTTACACTGGTTTGGGTACCATAGCTTCTCAAGTTGTCTCTAGAGCATTCATAAAGTTATTCTTTTTCATACATTGTTTTTAACTCACTGTCTCAGTGGGGGAACATGAACCCATATATTCCTACCCTTCCAGCTTGCTGATGTCACCTTTCAGCACATAATATTGAGAGAAGATTATTTCATTAAATCGCTTACTATGCCTATTTTAGAACCCAAACTTTAATTAGATAATATCCAGGAAATAACTAAATGATGAGGAAATGTCATTCAAAGGTACAGATTAGAAAATAAACTGCATACTAGAAATAGAATAGTTACTTCATACTTGGATCATAGTTATACCCCCTAAAATAAAATGGAAAGAAATAATTCATAAAATAGTTGTAACTAAAACAAACCAATAAAATATGTGAAAGGAGTAAATTTAATAAAATTAAAATATTACATAAAGTTTTAGAGTTCAAGGCTAATAACTGCTATGAAAATGTTTTAAGAGTAAGAGATTGGTTAGCATGTCTGTATCTACTGTATCATTCGCTTAATCTGGAGTGGTGGGAGGAACCCTGTTAAACAACCTTACTTCTTTCCTTTCTAGAAAGCTACCTTTTGAAAATGCAACTAAATTTGAGAAAAATATCAATAAAAGAATATTTAAAGCAACTCCAACTTTATCTAAACACTACAGTAATAGATAAAATTTTATTGATATTGACTAATTTTGTAAGTAACATTAAATAGTTACAGTAAGTAACAGAAAATAAACTAAATGTATTTGCTTACCAGGTATATTGACAGTTATCTGGTACAATGGATCAAGAATCTTTTTCAAGTGTTGATTTTGAATACTAAGCAAGATTTGGTAAATAAGGAAAAACACAACAGATATTTTTACCCTATTTTTCTCTGTTCATAGATGCTAATGCACAAGACAACAGTACTATACATTTCACTGACACATTCTCCCTCAGAATTTAGAATTTCAAAAGTTCTTATAACAAGAATAATCATCGAGATAATTAGATTCTAGTTCAGTTCAGTAGGTAGCAGTTATGTAGAAAACCTAGCTTACAATTTCCTATAAAAAGGTATATAAAAATTGTAAATTTTTAGACTCCAAGGTATCTATTTTGTGTAAGCTTCAATCAAAGTGTGCTATAGCTGTCATATGTGATTATATAGTTCAATAAGGACATGAAAATTCAATTTTATAAAACAGTGACTCTGGCTATTTATTTTCATTAAAAAAATTACTGAATAACGGTCATCATAAGAAATTTACAAGCTAAAACATTAAAAATTTTAACAAATATCTGGTATTTTGAGTCTACCTACAAATTAGTTTATAAAATGGATATTACATATGGTACAAATATATGGTGAATCTTCACAAAAAAATACCCTGAAAATGGTAATTGCAAGGATAAATTTGTGAGATATTTTTCCTTTTGTATAAATCTCACAGAATTGACTACTGAAGAAAATATACTAGCAATGTATTGTGTATACATAAAATAGAAAAAGTAAAATGCATGTCAATAATACAAACTGAGGGGAAAACTAAATATACAATTTTTTTTAACATCTTTATTGGGGTATAATTTCTTTACAATGGTGTGTTACTTTCTGCTTTATAAAAAAGTGAATCAGTTATACATATACATATGTTCCCATAACTCTTCCCTCTCGCGTCTCCCTCCCTCCCACCCTCCCTATCTCCCTCCTCCAGGTGGTCACAAAGCACCGAGCTGATATCCCTGTGCTATGCAGCTGATTCCCACTAGCTACCTTACGTTTGTTAGTGTATATATGTCTGTGCCTCTCTCTCACTTTGTCACAGCTCACTCTTCCCCTTCCCCATATCCTCAAGTCCGTTCTCCAGGAGGTCTGTGTCTTTATTGCTGCCTTACCCCTAGGTTCTTCATGACATTTTTTTTCTAAATTCCATATATACCTGCTAGCATACAGTATTTGTCTTTGTCTTTCTGACTTACTTCACTCTGTATGACAGAATCTAGGTCTATCCACCTCATTACAAATAGCTCAATTTCCTTTCTTTTTATGGCTGAGTAATATTCCATTGTATATATGTGCCACATCTTCTTTATCCATTCATCCGATGATGGGCTCTTAGGTTGTTTCCATCTTCAGGCTATTGTAAATAGAGCTGAAATGAACATTTTGGTACATGACTCTTTTTGAATTTTGGTTTTCTCAGGGTATAGGCCCAGTAGTGGGATTGCTGGGTCATATGGTAGTTCAATTTGTAGTTTTTAAGGAACCTCCATACTGTTCTCCATAGTGGCTGAACCAATTCACATTCCCACCAGCAATGCAAGAGTGTTCCCTTTTCCCCACACCCTCTCCAGCATTTATTGTTTCTAGATTTTTTCATGATGGCCATTCTGACTGGTGTGAGATGATATCTCATTGTAGTTTTGATTTGCATTTCTCTAATGATTAATGATGTTGCGCATTCTTGCGTGTTTGTTGGCAGTCTGTATATCTTCTTTGCAGAAATGTCTATTTAGGTCTTCTGACCATTTTTGGATTGGGTTGTTTTTTTGTTATTGAGCTGCATGAGCTGCTTGTAAATTTTGGAAATTAATCCTCTGTCAGTTGCTTCATTTGCAAAGATTTTCTCCCATTCTGAGGGTTGTCTTTTCATCTTGTTTATGGTTTCCTTTGCTGTGTAAAAGCTTTGAAGTTTCATTAGGTCCCATTTGTTTATTTTTGTTTTTATTTCCATTTCTCTAGGAGGTGGGTCAAAACGGATCTTGCTGTGATTTGTCATAGAGTGTTCTGCCTATGGTTTCCTCTAAGAGTTTGGTAGTTTCTGGCCTTACATTAGGTCTTTAATCCATTTTGAGTTTATTTTTGTGTATGGTGTTAGGGAGTGATCTAATTTCATACTTTTACATGTACCTGTGCAGTTTTCCCAGCACCACTTATTGAAGAGGCTGTCCTTTCTCCACTGTACATTCCTGCCTCCTTTATCAAAGATAAGGTGACCGTATGTGCGTGGGTTTATGTCTGGGCTTTCTATCCTGTTCCATTGATCTATCTTTCTGTTTTTGTGCCAGTACCACACTGTCTTGATTACTGTAGCTTTGTAGTATAGTCTGAAGTAAGGGAACCTGATTCCTCCACCTCCATTTTTCTTTCTGAAGATTGCTTTGGGTATTCGGGGTCTTTGGTGTTTCCATACAAAATGTGAAATTTTTGCTCTAGTTCTGTGAAAAATGCCACTGGTAGTTTAATAGGGATTGCACTGAATATGAAGATTGTTTGGGTAATAGTCATTTTCACAAAGTTGGTTCTTCCAATCCAAGAACATGGTATATCTCTCCATCTATTTGTATCATTTTTAATTTCTTTCATCAGTGTCCTATAGTTTTCTGCATACAGGTCTATTGTCCCCTTAGGTAGGTTTATCCTATATATTTTATTCGTTTTGTTGCAATGGTAAATGGGAGTGTTTTCTTGATTTCATTTTCAGATTTTTCACCATTAGTGTACAGGAATGCTAGAGATTTCTAATTAATTATGTATCCTGCTATTTTACCAAATTCATTGATTAGCTCTAGTAGTTATCTCATAGCATCTTTAGGATTCTCTATGTATTGTATCATGTCATCTGCAAAGAGTGAGAGGTTAATTTCTTAATTTCCAATTTGCATTCCTTTTATTTCTTTTTCTTCTCTGATTGCTGTGATAAAAACTTCCAAATCTATATTGAATAAGAGTGGTGAGAGTGGGCAACATTGTCTTGTTCCTGATCTTAGTGGAAATACTTTCATTTTTTCACCATTGATGTTGGCTGTGAGTTTGTCATATATGGCCTGTATTATGTTGAGGAAAGTTCCCTCTATGCCTAGTTTCTGGAGGGTTTTTATCATAAATCGGTGTTGAATTTTGTCAAAAGCTTTCTCTGCATTTATTAAGATGACGTTATGGTTTTTCTCCTTCTATTTGTTAATATGGTGTATCACATTGATTGATTTGCATATATTAAAGAATGCTTGCATTCCTGGAATAAATCCCACTTGATCATGGTGTATGATCCTTTTAATGTGCTGTTGCATTCTGTTTGCTAGTACTTTTTTGAACATTTTTGCATCTATGTTTATCAGTGATATCTTTCTTGGTGACATCCTTGTCTGGTTTTCATATCAGGGTGATGGTGACCTCATAGAATGAGAATGAGAGTGTTCCTCCCTCTGCTATATTTTGGAAGAGTTTGAGAAGGATAGGTCTTAGCTCTTCTCTAAATATTTGAAAGAATTAGTCTGTGAAGCCATCTGGTCCTGGGCTTTTGTTTGTTGGAAGATTTTAAATAACAGTTTCAATTTCAGTGCTTGTGATTCGTCTGTTCATATTTTCTATTTCTTCCTGATTCAGTCTTGGCAGGTTGTGCATTTCTAAGAATTTGTCCATTTCTTCCAGGTTGTCCATTGTATTGGACATAGAGTTGCTTGTAGTAATCTCTCATGATCTTTTGTATTTCTGCAGTGTCAGTTGTTACTTCCCCTTTTTCATTTCTATTGATTTGAGTCTTCTCCCTTTCTTCTGGATGACTCTGGCTACTGGTTTATCAATTTTGTTTATCTTCTCAAAGAACCAGCTTTTAGCTTTATTGATCTTTGCTATTGTTTCCTTCATTTCTTTTTCATTTATTTTTGATCTGATCGTTATGATTTCTTTCCTTCTGCTAACTTTGGGGGTTTTCTTATTCTTCTTTCTATAATTGCTTTAGGTGCAAGGTTAGGTTGTTTATTTGAGATATTTCCTGCTTCTTAAAGTGGGCTTATATTGCTATAAATTTCCCTCTTAGAACTTCTTTTGCTGCATCCCATGGGTTTTGGGTCATTGTATCTCCATTGTCATTTGTTTCTAGGTATTTTTTGATTTCCTCTTTGATTTCTTCAGTGATCACTTCGTTATTGAGTAGTGTATTCTTTAGCCTCTCTGGGTTTGTATTTTTTACAGATCTTTTCCTGTAATTGATATCTAGTCTCATAGTGTTGTGGTCGGAAAAGATACTTGATACAATTTCAATTCTCTTAAGTTTACTGAAGCTTGATTTGTAACCCAAGATATGATCTATCCTGGAGAATGTTCCATGAGCACTTGAGAAAAATGTGTATTCTGTTGTTTTTGGATGGAATGTCCTATAAATATCAATTAAGTCCCTCTTGTTTAATGTATCATTTAAAGCTTGTGTTTCCTTATTTATTTTCATTTTGGATGATCTGTCCATTGGTGAAAGTGGGGTGTTAAAGTCCCCTACTATGAATGTGTTACTGACAATTTCCCCTTTCTGGCTGTTGGTATTCACCTTATGTATTGAGGTGCTCTTATGTTGGGTGCATAAATATTTACAATTGTTATATTTTCTTCTTGGACCAATCCCTTGATCATTATGTAGTGTCCTTCTTTGTCTCTTCTAATAGTCTTTATTTTAAAGTCTATTTTGTCTGATATGACAATTGCTACTCCAGCTTTCTTTTGGTTTCCATTTGCATGGAATATCTTTTTCCATCCCCTCACTTTCAGTCTGCATGTGTCTCGATGTCTGAAGTGTGTCTCCTGTAAACAGCTTATATATGGGTCTTGTTTTTATATCCATTCAGCCACTCTGTGTCTTTTGGTGGGAGCATTTAATCCACTTACATTTAAGGTTATTATCGATATGTATGTTTTATTCCAATTCTCTAATTGTTTTGGGTTTGTTATTGTAGGTCTTTTCTTTCTCTTGTGTTTCTTGACTTGAGAAGATCCTTTAACATTTGTTGTGAAGTTGGTTTGGTGGCGCTGAACTCTCTCAGCTTTTGCTTTCTGTAAAGTTTTTAATTTCTCCATCAAATATGAATGAGATCCTTGCTAGTAGAGTAATCTTGGTTGTACTTTTTTCTCCTTCATCACTTTAAATATGTCCTGCCAGTCCCTTCTGGCTTGCAGAGATTCTGCTGAAAGATCACCTGTTAACTTTATGGGGATTTCCTTGTGTGTTATTTGTTGTTATTCCCTTGCTGCTTTTAATATGTTTTCTTTGTATTTAATTTTTGAGAGTTTGATTAATATGTGTCTTGGAATATTTCTCCTTGGATTTATCCTATATGGGACTCTCTGTGCTTCCTGGACTTGAATAATTATTTCCTTTCCCATAGTAGGGAAGTTTTCAACTATAATCTCTTCAATATTTCCTCAGACCCTTTCTGTTTCTCTTCTTCTTCTGGAACCCCTGTAATTAGAATGTTGGTGCATTTAATGTTCTCCCAGAAGTTTCTGAGACCGTCCCAGTTCTTTTCATTTTTTTTCTTTATTCTGCTCCACAGTAGTGAATTCCACTATTTTATCTTCCAGGTCACTTATCCAGTCTTCTGCCTCAGTTATTCTGCTATTGATCCCTTGTAGAGTATTTTAAATTTCATTTATTGTGTTGTTCATCATTGTTTGTTTCATCTTTAGTTCTTCTAGGTTCTTGTGAAATGTTTCTTGCATTTTCTCTATTCTATTTCCAAGATTTTGGATCATCTTTATTATCATTATTCTGAATTCTTTTTCAGGTAGACTGCCTATTTCCTCTTCATTTGTTAGGTCTGGTGGGTTTTTATCTTGCTCCTTCATCTGCTGTGTGTTTATCTGTCTTATTTTGCTTATCTTACTGTGTTTGGGGTCTCCTTTTTGCTGGCTGCAGGTTTGTAGTTCCGGTTTTTTGTGTCTGTCCCCAGTGGCTAAAGTTGGTTCAGTGGGTTGTGAAGGCTTCCTGGTGGAGGGGACTAGTGCCTGTGTTCTGGTGGATGAGGATGAATCTTGTCTTTCTGGTGGGCAGGTCCACGTCTGGTGGTGTAGTTTGGGGTGTCTGGGACTTATTATGATTTTAGGCAGCCTCTCTGCTAATGGGTGGGGTTGTGTCCCTGTCCTGCTAGTTGTTTGGCATAGGGTGTCCAGCAGTGTAGCTTGCTGGTCGTTGAGTGAAGCTGGGTGCTGATGTTGAGATGGAGATCTCTGGGAGATCTTTGCCATTTGATATTATGTGGACCTGTGAGGTCTCTTTTGGACCAGTGTCCTAAAGTTGGTGCTCCCACCTCAGATGCACAGCACTCCTGGCTGCAGCACCAAGAGCCTTTCATCCACACAGCTCAGAATAAAAGGGAGAAGAAAGGAAGGAAAGAAAGAAAGAAAGAAAAAGAAAGAAAGGAAGGAAGAAAATAAGAGAGAGGGAAGGAAGGAAGAAAAAAGAAAGAGAAAAGAAGGAAGGATAAAATTGAAAAGATAAAATATAATAAAGTTATTAAAATAAAAAATAATTATTAAGAAAAAAAATTTTTTAAAGAAAAAAATGGACGGATAGAGCCTTAGCACAAATGGTGAAAGCAAAGCTATACAGACAAAATCTCACACAGAAGCATACACATACACACTCACAAAAACAGGGAAAGGGGGAAAAATCATCAATCTTGCTCTCAAAGTCCACCTCCTTTGGGATGATTCATTGTCTATTCAGGTATTGCTCAGATGCAGGGTATATCAAGTTGATTGTGGAGCTTTAATCCGCTGCTCCTGAGGCTGCTGGGAGAGATTTCCCTTTCTCTTCTTTGTTCTCACAGCTCTGGGGGCTCAGCTTTGGATTTGGCCCCGCCTCTGCATTTAGGTCGCTGGAGGGCGTCTGTTTTTTGCTCAGACAGGACGGGGTTAACGTACCAGCTGCTTTGGGGGCTCTGGCTCACTCAGGCCGGGGGGAGGGAGGGTCGCGGAGTGTGGGGCGAACCTGCAGCGGTAGAGGCCTGTGGAACGGTGGAACGTTGCACCAGCCTGAGGTGCACCGTGCATTCTCCCGGGGAAGTTGTCCCTGGATCCTGGCACGCTGTCAGTGGCGGGCTGCACAGCCTCCCGGGAGGGGAGGTGTGGCGAGTGACCTGTGCTCACACACAGGCTTCTTGGTGGCAGCAGCAGCAGTCGTAGCATCTCATGCCCATCTCTGTGGTCCGCGCTTTTAGCCGAGGCTCGCGCCCGTCTCTGGAGCTCCTTTAAGGGGCATTGTTAATCCCCTCTCCTCGCACACCAGGAAACAAAGAGGGAAGAAAGTCTCTTGCCTCTTCCAAAGGTCCAGACGTTTTCCCAGATTCCCTCCCGGCTAGCCGTGGAGCACTAGCCCCTTCAGGGTGTGTTCACCCGCCAACCCCAGTCCTCTCCCTGCGCTCCGACTGAAGCCTGAGCCTCAGCTCCCAGCCCCCGCCCACCCCTGCGGGTGAGCAGACAAGCTTCTCGGGCTGGTGAGTGCTGGTCGGCACTGATCCTCTGTGCGGGAATCTCTCCGCTTTGCCCTCTGCACCCCTGTTGCTGTACTCTCCTCCGCAGCTCCAAAGCTTCCCCGCTCCGCCACCCGCCATCTCCGCCCGTGAGGGGGCTTCCTAGTGTGTGGAAACGTTCCTCCTTCACAGCTCCCTCCCACTGGTGCAGGTCCCGTCCCTATTCTTTTGTCTCTGTTTTTTCTTTTTTGTTTTGCCCTACCCAGTTACGCGGGGAGTTTCTTGCCTTTTGGGAGGCCTGAGGTCTTCTGCCAGCGTTCAGTAGGTGTTCTGTAGGAGTTGTTCCACGTGTAGATGTATTTCTGATGTATCTGTGGGGAGGAAGGTGATCTCCGCGTCTTACTCTTACGCCATCTTCCCGATTCCCCCCCACATCATCTTTTAATAAAAATCCTTTGGCTCTTGCAGCAAAAGTAATTTTCCTCTTAGACACATATACAAATTTACTCTACTTATAACACTCTTTTTACTTGTTATCTCCCACTGTTTAGGATCTCCTTCATGGTAAACCTACTACTTTCTCTTAAAATCTTATACTTCATGAGTATGTATCAGACATTTACAGACATGCTAAATAAAATCATGTTTATTACACTAATATGAAAATGTTTTTAATATTTAATGTATAGACTACTTATATAGAATATACAGATTAATAACTTTATATTGTGAAATCAGTGATAACAGATCCAACTCAACTTTAAAAACTGAATTAAAAAACACAATATAAAAATAACTATTTTGAAGTATACAATTCAATGACATATAGTATCTTCCGAATGTTGTGCACCCATCACCTCTCTAGTTCTCAAACATTTTCATCTCCCTATAAATAGTATATGCCCTTTAAATAATACTCCCAATCGCTCCTCTTCCAGGTCCTGGCAGCAATTAACCTGATTTCTGTCTTCATGGCTATGCTTCTTTTGTATACAAGTTCTGCACATATTTCAGTTCCAAACTGACAGAGCTATTTATCATTTGTTTTGCTTTACTCATTTTTTGCATCGTTCATTTACCAGGCCATATGCTACTCTAACCAAGCGGAACCCTATGGGGTCTTCCTGGAACAGACAACCCTCCCCTCGCTCCTCAGTGTCCCCTGCCTGCCTCTTGTCTCTAGAAAACTTTCACCTCCTAGACCTTCCCCAAGTTCCAAAGAGCAAATTTAATCAGAGAAGTGAGAATAATATGGAAACAAAGGAAAACAGTAAAGCAAGACAGAAATAATAATAGCTTAGCCATTAAACAAAGTGAAGGACATTTAGTTCCTCCTCCACGGCTATAGATAATGTTCTGACCCATGTCCTGTGAGCTGTTTTGCAGGTACTGAAACCTCCACCAGGTGGGAGAAGTTAACTTCATGCTGCCCACAAGCACGTAGACCCCAGACCAGTTAGAACCAGGTTGATGATGCCGACTCCCAATTACCTCACCACCAGCCAATCAGAAGAATGTCTACGAGCTGATCACACACCCCACATACTAAAAAAAGCATAATTTAAAGGACTATCTCCAACCTAGCTGAAATAACCCCTACTGAGTATTCTTAAGTACCTCATGCACAAAGAAACTGAAGGGAATTAACCCTTAAATTCATATTTCCCACTTAAGAAGGGCCTTTGCATTGGACTGGTCAATAGAAAGGACTGCTGACTCCCAACAACATTCATACCATGAGAAGAAGACAACAGCAATGGTAGGCAGCTGACACAAGAAACTGGGCCAAGCCTGTAAGACCCATCCTATGAATTCAACTGTACTGTTTACCAAATATTTGTCTCCCTATCAACTTTGAAAGTTATTGTTCTACTATAATTTTGTTACCCTCAGTGTTTAAAACAGGAAAATAATTCTCTAATGGAGTTTTCACAGAGTATAACTGCTCATGATGTGTAACACTGCTTGCTTTAAATTTATTGCTGGAAGCACGGGTACAGTGCTTATGTGACAACTGGGTATGATTGATAAAATGTATACCCTATAAAATGTTTCCCCATTAACACACTTCTGAACACGTTTGTGATATCTGATTAATTTTCCCCCAATGTGGATAACTAGGCCAATATGAAGGAGGCCTAGCACCAAGAGACATGATCTGGACCTGGGGCAGGCAGCTCAAACAACCCAGCAACGACGGACAGATATTTTGATCATCAATGCTTTTTACTGAAAGATTTGCAATCAAAAGGGGGAAATGATGGAGGAAATGTTCACATATTGAGGTAATGTGACTCTGGCTTATACATGATTTAATATGAAATTTAAGCTAACTGAAATATCCTGTTTGTGGCCTATAAAACATGCACTGTGCATTGGCTTTAGCCATTAATGAAAGATACACTTAAAAATCAGAATGGAGTAACTGTGGTTCAAGCCTCCAAAATGGAGCTGGGTGCCCACTGTTGACGTGAGTTCAGACATGTTCTTATACTACTGAGAACCTGAGTTTCCTAAAATTTATCAAATGTAAGGACACTACCAGCCTTTCTCAAAACAGTATCTGTTAGCAGCTGCCAGCTGCAACCTTCTGGTCTCAAGGTCTCTTCATAACTGTGAAACCCATCTCCTACTTTAGAAATAGTAGTGGCAAATGAGCCAACTCAAGATAGAGACTCCCAGCAAAAGGCACTAGATTATTCAGCCAGAATACTATTAGCTAATAAAATTGCTTTAAATTACATTTTGGCAAAAAAGAAGAGAGAGAGAGAGTGAAACAGAGAGAGATACTAGTGGCCAATAGCTCCTATTATGTATAAAAACCCTGGAAAAATGAAAAACCCAAATATAGAATAATTTAAAAGCTTACTTGGTTACTGAATATATTTAAAGAGGAAACACTCCAAACCTTATTTTTTCTGGTTGCATCTAAAATTAGAGGACTCTTTTTGATCATTATCCTCATTGTAATATGTTGGCTAATTTTCAAATGTGTGTCCAGGTGCTGTAACAAAACAATCAAAGAGAGAAGTAATGTTTTCATACTACAAAATATCGATGCTAAACTTGAAACTCAGCAGTATTTCCAGCTCTGTGTCCATTCCCAAATTAGGCAGGTCTATGTTCCATTTCATTAGGTGGTAGCCAAAGTGGTTGTTGCCCCATTCCCTCAAAGAGTTCAGGAAAATTGAAACAGAAATGGAAACTAAAACTGAGTTCTTCTGCCATGTTTATAATTAACCTCTCTATCCAAAACTTTATTCCCTTTCTTTTTCTCTACCTGTCCCTCAAGAGTGAGGGGTATCAAAAAAAAAGGGTGGGGGAGGGGGGAATTGTAACTGAGCAGGATCCTATGGAGGCTTCCTGGAACAGACACTCCCCACAATGTCCTCTGCCTGCCCTTGTCTGTAGAAAAACTTTACCCTCCTTGACCTTCCTCAAGTTCCAAAGAGCAAATTTAATCAGAGAAGTCAGAATACGCAGAAAGAGAGGAAAACAGTGAAGCAAAACAGAAATAATAATAGTTTAGCCATTAAACAAAGTGAAGGACCTTTAGTTCCTCCTCCAGGGCTATAGATCATATTCTGAGCCATGCCCTTTGAGCTGTTTTGCAGATACTGAAACCTCCACCAGGTGGGAGAAGTTAACTTCATGCTGCCCACAAGCACATAGACTGCAGACTGGTTGGAACCAGAAGGTTGATGATGCTGACTCACAATGACCTCACCACCAACCAATCAGAAGAATGTCTATGAGCTGATCATGCAACCCACAACCCACCCCCTTCACCCTGTCTTTAAAAACCTTTCCCTGAAAGCCTGCAGGGAGTTCAGGCCTTTTGAGCACTAGCTGCCTGGACTCCTTGCTTGGCACCTGCAATAAAGGCTACACTTACCTTCACCACAGCCGGGTGTAAGGAGATTGGCTTTACTGCACACAGGCGAGCAGACCGACGTGTGGCTTGGGAACACTACTGGCGCTAAGAGTATGTGTGTAGAAGGGAGAGAAATCACTTTTATTTCAGAAACAAAATGGATTTATTTATGTGATGTGTTTATTTAAGACTCTTTAGGAATAAGATTTTGCAGGTCTCATTTTTTTAAGTTACTGTTTAAGTAAGCAGCCCATATCTTGCTTTAACTGGATAAATTTCATAGAGAAGTAAACACTGGCTGAATGTTACATTTTAATTGCTAGGAGACCAGTCATCTTGTGGTGTCACAGCTACTCAGGTTGAGAACCACTGTGATGGTCTAGACGGTTTATCTGTGTAGGTCTGCCAAAGCAGCATGTGAACTCGCAGGGTTGAAAAACAAGGTGAGAAAAGTAGCTGAAGAAAATTTTATTTGAGATGGCACATATTTCTTCTGAAATTCAAGATGTGTCTCCTAGAGATGTGCCAACTGCTCCAGAAACCTCCATTAGATCTCCCATTGTGGGGTCACACATTCACTGGGGACTCAGTCTTGAGATCTATGATTGAATAAAATGAATTTCAGGCTCTGTCCAAAGGATCCTTGATTAAAAGACATATTTTGTGTCTCCAAACCAGAGGAAGATAATGATTTTCTTTCTCTGACCTTTCCCAGGAAACTTTGGATGTATAGGAGTTTTGTAACAAAGAGCAGGTAGTTAGAATGTCAAAAGATTACAGTTAATTAAAGAAAACCAGACATCTCTCGTGAATGAATTTAGCACTTTTCTACGTATGGGAAGATACAACAGCCTAGGTTCACTGAAAGCATTCGTTTGATATGCACCTTAGCTATCTAAGGTCAGAATCATGTTCTTTCCCATCCTGAGTCCCCGCTGGGTGCACCACTGGGGGTGGCTGTAGTGGCTGAGGGTTTGATGGTGGGCTTCCTGTTTTTATCTTGAGTTCCTTCTGGGTTCACCTTCAGGGACAGCTGCAGTGGATGATGGCTTGAGGGCCACAAAATCCTTTGTTTACTGATCTGGCTGGCAACACTCTTACTTCACAGTGTGCTCCTCTCTCTATTCCCTCAGGAAAACAGACTGTATGTAGAGACCATTCTTAATCCTGATCACAATACCACCATGGGCGTCTACCTCAACAAGACCTAAAGTGGTCCTGCTAGCAGTCTGCATGTATAAAGTTTGGCCTGCAAACTTCTTTAGTTTTGCTAAATGAACTAGAGCACCCAACACCCTTTGAACTGCTGTACATCCTCTGACCTCAAAGTCCTTCCTCATACACCAAACACAACGAGAATGAAAGGGACAGCACATCTACAGAGAATGAGTACACAGGGACTCATCAGTTAAAATATCCTCCAGCTTCCAATTTCTGGTTATGGTGGGCAAGGCTTTTTTGGATCAAACTTCCTGCTTTTGAAAAAAACTACAAGCAATGTATGAAAACATTTCTTATGAGGGAGGTCCCTGGTGTCTAGTGCTTAGGAACCAACACTTTCACACTTTCTGGACCTATAGGCACAGGTTTAATCCCTGGTGGAAGAACTAAGATCCCGCCAAGCAGTGTGGCCAAAAAGAAAATAAAAAACAAAAAAACTTACCAATCCTCCTAAAAGGACCTAAGGGGTGAGAAGACAGAAAGGAAATTCCAGACTCAAAACCAGGAGCAAAAAGAACTCAGAGCAAGGTAATTAACTTTTCCTTCTTTCATAAAGGCTATCAGCTTTCTTTTTTTTCTTTTTCTTTTTTCTTTGCGGCACGTGGGCCTCTCACTGCTGTGGCCCCTCCCGCTGCGGAGCACAGCCTCCGGATGCACAGGCCCAGCATCCATGGCCCACAGGCCTAGCCGCTACGTGGCATGCAGGGCCCTCCCGGACCGGGGCACGAACCCGCGTCCCCTGCATCGGCAGGCAGTCTCTCAACCACTGCGCCACCAGGGAAGCCCTATCAGCTTTCTTTTTGATGACCTCTTAAGGAAACAGGAATAGAAATCAAAGCCCAAAGTTAAGTCTCAGGGTAAAGTTCAGTCTAATAGGAGACCCTGCCCACAACTAGCTGGGCCCCAAAGGGCCATAGCCTCACAAACAGCTGAGCTGAAAACAATCCCATCTTCCTTAGAACTTAAAAACAAATGAATTTCACACTGCCTGGTCAGCACAGGGAATCTCAAGCCTTGATCAAGGGGATTTCAGGCTGACAGACACCCCAGAGACCAGAGAGATCAGAATGCACATTATCTAAGAAGGAAGCCATTGTCCTAGGCCTCTAAATATTCTTACTAATTATATTTTGCATACACTGTCCAGCACAGATGGAACTAAGACAGCATGATAAAGAACCAGCACCCGCAGAAGTCAGGCTCAAACAGACTTCAGAATTTGGAACTTCACTGAAAGTATCTACAAGGATAAAAGACAATCTTGGCAAAGCGACCAAGCAGATTTGAAAAACAATCAAGAAGAATTTTTAGGAATGAAAAATGCAGTAGCTGAAATTAAAAACCAAATAGAATGGGTTTAAAGATGTATTTACATTCAGTTGAAGAGCAAATTAGAAAAATGGTGGATGATGAGAAAAAGTTGCCCTAAACTCACCACGGAAAGACAAAAAGGTGAAAAACAGAAGTATGGATGAACCTGACTAATGTGGAAAGACCTAACACAGGCTAAATCCAAGTCCCAGAAAAGACAGGAGAGAGGAAGGAAAACCTAATTTTCCAGAACATGGCCAGAAACCATTCAAGCTCCAAGAAGTTACAGAGGAGAGGGGTGTGGTATTCTCAAGACCTATTTTCCCAGAAGAGGAGAAACAATTTTGAACTTTGGTGGTTTCAATATGCATGCTACAATTTCTACAGTTCCCTTTTAAATAGCAGTATCAGAAATGGCTAACATTTAAAATCATTGAGGAAACATAACTACCGTATGACCCGGCAATCCCACTACTGGGCATATACCCTGAGAAAACCATAATTCAAAAAGAGTCATGTACCAAAATGTTCATTGCAGCTCTATTTAAAATAGCCAGGACATGGAAACAAGCTAAGTGTCCATCATCAGATGAATGCATAAAGAAGATGTGGCACATATATACAATGGAATATTACTCAGCCATAAAAAGAAATGAAATTGAGCTATCAGTAATGAGGTGGATAGACCTAGAGTCTGTCATACAGAGTGAAGTAAGTCAGAAAGAGAAAGACAAATACCGTATGCTAACACATATATATGGAATTTAAGAAAAGAAAGTGTCGTGAACAACCTAGGGGTACGACAGGAATAAAGACACAGACCTATTCGAGAACGGACTTGAGGATATGGGGAGGGGGAAAGGTAAGCTGTGACAAAGCGAGAGAGAGGCATGGACATATACACACTACCAAACATAAGGTAGATAGCTAGTGGGAAGCAGCTGCATAGCACAGGGAGATCAGCTCCGTGCTTTGTGACCGCCTGGAGGGGTGGGATAGGGAGGGTGTGAGGGAGGGAGACGCAAGAGGAAAGAGATATGGGAACATATGTATATGTATAACTAATTCACTTTGTTATAAAGCAGAAACTAACACACCATTGTAAAGCAATTATACTCCAATAAAGATGTAAAAAAAAAAGTTTTGGTTATAGACAGTGGTGATGGTTACACAACACTGTGACTGTATTTAATGCCACTGAACTGTATATTTATAAATGTTTAAAATAAATATGCTTTATGTGTATTTTACCACAATACAAAAAGAGGAACATAAAAAATTTTTTTAAAAAGTTGGAACATTACAAAATAATCAATCCAGGAAAGCTATGAAAGGGAAAGGGAGTGGGGGAAATAGCTGTACACAGAAGCGGCTGGACAAGCAGAAAGCACCATAAAAAGTGATATATATATATGTGTGTGTGTGTGTATATATATATATATACACACACACATACATATAAATATATATCTCAAACCTTAAATGGGCCACACAAAAAGCCAGCATCAAAAAATAAAATACAAGTCAGGTTTATCAGGTTTAGCTACGATCTACAGATATCAAATATCTGGAAAGAAACTGATATGCTGCATGAATGCTAAACAAAAGGATGCTATAAGAGGTGAACTACCAGGGAGATACTGTATTTTAAATTTGTGTGTTCTAACAAGCTTCAAGTAGATACTGCAAAAACTGACAAATATGAAAGGACATATAAAGAATATCACACCCAACATTCCTGGACACTGTATTTAATTAAGCACCAAGACTGTCTCCACCATGCCAACCTTCTAGTGGGTCAAGCATGAGCTCTGTACTTGTTTCTACTATCATGAAAGAAATTACTGGAAATACAGTTTGGTAGAAAGAATGGCAGATCAGGATCAAGAACCCACTTCCTTAGATGAAACCTATTTTAAAATTTTATTTTATTATTAAAATTAAATAAATTTAATTTATTAAATTAATAATAAATTTAATTGGATCTTTGTTGCTGCGCACAGGCTTTCTCTAGTTGTGGCGAGCGGGGGCTACTCTTCGTTGTGGTGCACGGGCTTCTCGTTGCAGTGGCTTCTCTTGTTGCGGAGCATGGGCTCTAGGCCCGCAGGCTTCAGTAGTTGCAGCACACCAGCTCAGAAGTTATGACACATTGGCCCTAGAGCACACAGGCTTCAGTAGTTGTGGCGCAATGTGCTTAGTTACTCCAGGGCATGTGGCATCTTCCCAGCCCAGGGATCAAACCCGTGTACCCTGCATCGGCAGGCAGATTTTTAACCACTGTGCCATCAGAGAAGTCCTGAAACTTTTTTGATTATACTTTTCCATACTGTTTTCTTCACTTCTGATCCAATCAAATTGGTCTTACATATTCAAAGGATGTGGATGAACAGGAAAAAAAAAGCGGAACACAACCTCATACTGCAAACAGAAGCAAACAAGCCTATCCAACAACATGCTGTTAACCAAGCATAGAGAAAATGGTGAGTAGTAAAGAGACTTCTAGTCTTTGCCTTCCTCAGCCCCAAGAGGTGACCTCTTAGCTCTTAGAACATCCAGCCTGGTAACAGTGTTTCTGGTGACCTGGGGGCTTCCAGCTACACTTGACAGTCTAACAGTGTGATATATGGTAGGGACTTGGGGCCATTGGGTATTAGCTCTACCACTGAAGGGACCAGAGGCTAGGATCAGCCACAGGGGTGGTCAGCCACATGGCTGAGCCCCAATAAAAACTCTGGACACTAAGGCTTGGGTGGGTCTGTCTGGTTGACCAAACTTCATGTCTGTTGTCACAGGTCACAGCCAGGAATACTTAGCAATATCCATGACTTCACTGGGAGAAGACAGTTGGAAGGTTTGTGTGTGTAGCTTTCCTAGACCCTGCCCTACTGCACCTCTTCCCTTGGCTGACTTTAATCGGTATCCTTTCCCTATAATAAATTGTAAACGTGAGCGTAACAGCTTCAGTGGGTATTGCAAGTTGTTCTAAAGTGTTATTAAATCCGGGTGTGGTTTGGGGAACCCTCCCACCCACAAACTTGCAAGTGGTATCAGATATCAGGGTGTGGTATTGAGGATGACAATCTAACACTGCCACTGCTCGTAATCTACCAATACCACGTTAGTAATACCAGGAATATAATTCCAGGGTCAAAAAGAACTACAAAACCACCTTTGTCTCCACTCAGTGGATTTCTTGTCCCTAGGAAAACTGGCTTTGCAATTTTCATGTTATTTTATGTGTACTGTTTATAAAACTAAGTAACTTAATTAATACCAGGAGTTTCATCACAAGAGAAAGAGATACAGATATATGTAAAACAAAGTTAAGTTGGGGGGAAAATCTGTAAAGTTAAATTTTAACTGGAAATTTAATTTAATAAATAACGTTTACTTTAATTGGAAATAGGACATACAATTCAACTTCAAAAATTATTTTCAAAGGATTGCAAAAGTTGAGAAAATAAGAATAACGAGTCCCCATGTACGCACCCCCAACTTCAACATTTTCTAACCCACAGCCAGCCTTGATTCATCTTTACCTAAGCAGTCCTGCACTGGGTCATTCTGAAACAAATGCCCAGCCACAGATCATTTGAACCTGAAATATTCTGGTACTCCTCTCTAAAAGGTAAGCAACTGCATCGGACTGCTAGGTTTCTTAGTCTCTTCCAATTTATGCTCTCCTCTCTCTTTTCATCCACGTTTGAGTCTGTTCTCCTTTTTGACAAGAATTCCTCACGAGAGGTATCGTGCACTGCCACTGGGAGGCACATCATGTCTGGTTATCTCTTTTGTTGTCATGTTGAAATCAAGCAACAGGTTTAGGTGTCATAAGCGTGACCCCCAACACTAATATCCACTCGCAATGTTTTCACTTAAGGAAAAGAACTTTGACACCAATGAAGTATTCTGGTCTACAATTTCCAGGTGAGTAGTAAATAATCAGGAGTGCAGGTAGCACAGGTGCAAAGTCCTTATGGTGAAATAATACTTGAACAATCCCAGACTGTGGAGTACTGAATTAGACAGGAAGCCTGCACTCTTTAAAATTCAAAACAGGGAGGAAAACTCAGGTTAAAAGAGTCCCAAAGAGACACTACAGAAAACTGTGTGTGAGAACATTGGCTGGTCCTTGGATCCACGTGGGGAAGGGAACACAGGCACAGGAAAAGAAAGAAAGAATATAAAAGCAATAGAACAAGATGTGAACAATCATTTGCAGGTAGGCAGAAAATAAGCTGCCATCGGTTATTTGTCCTTGTCCTATTTTTTCAGTCTTTCTATATTTTGTAGTATT
The DNA here is from genome assembly GCF_964270905.1 of Leucopleurus acutus. NCBI lineage: Eukaryota > Metazoa > Chordata > Mammalia > Artiodactyla > Delphinidae > Leucopleurus > Leucopleurus acutus. The sequence goes on from NC_139164.1 coordinate 10,825,461, forward strand.
TTTGTTAAAACCAGTTGGGGAAAATATTGTACTTCATTAGCACATCAGATACCAGCTAACACTGGATGTGAACCTCTGTCAGAGGAATCTGAGGAGTGGAGAGGGGAAACAACTCTGCAGAGAAACATTTCATCAACACTAGGTTAAGGTTATTCGGACACCTTTAGCCCTTTACCTCAAGGAACTCACCTAAAGTCATCACACTCGAAACACAAAGTTTCCCTCTCGTGGCCAACTGTAGTTTATATAGCTAACCTGCAGAGACTGGGCTGATGGATGCAGCCCAAAGGGAAGTCACACAACTGTTTAGCGTCAAGTTCAAGAGACCGTCTGGCAACTTCTCGTCCTAAATGTGTGGACTGGGATGAGAATGGGACTCAAGGAGAACATCTCTGCCAGAAGCAACCGTCACTTATCTCTCTGACTTCCACATTGCAGTTCTATCTAATCAAGGTAGGGTACAAGCAAAATAGAAGGAGCAACAGGAAAAAGGAAGAAAGAGAGAGAAGGTTGGGAGGGAAGAAAGGAAACAAATACTTACCTGTGTCCAATTTGATGAAGTTGGGTATCTTGCCAGTCCCTAAATCAATCAGTACTGTGTCGTCCACCTTGATGAGACAACCTGGGTACTGAACGGTACAAGCATATGAGTTACCAAGTGCAGGATTCCCTTTGTACCCACAGTTAACTTCCTCACTTCGCGTACTATCTCACACAGCAAAGAAAACCAATATAAAGTGTAAAAGCAAAGCCAACTGAAACAACCACCTAATTATTATCCCATCTGCATGATCAGATCCCCCAGTTGGCTGTCCTCTTGCTCTCTGTACATCCCCTGCTGGACCAGTGCCTGCTTCGCCTACACCCTACTCACATGATTGACTTTGTCCTACATACCTGCCCCTGCCCCAGCTAGTGATTGCTGTAGCTTTAGATCAGAACACCTTTACCAGGATAGCTTAACAAAGGGGCAGTGAGGGGTGTGCCCCTCTACTAGTTTCCCTGGTAACTAATGAGCCAACCTGGTGTCAATTCCACCTATAACTGGTAACCTTCCCCCCTACCCCAGGAGTCCTGCCTGCTGTGAGCTGCACATAATGGGGTGTTGCTCCAGGACCTTGCTTAGATGTGTAAGCCCCGCCCCCAGCCATTAAACCACTGATGTCTACCTTGCTGACCCCAGGCTCTTTCTTTGGTCTTAAAGCTGGGCAAGTGCAGGGTTTGCAGGCCTAGGGCTTGCAGGCCTCTGGCCTGCAGCCCAAGAGTGAGACAAAGGAAATCTCACAGGGATGAAAGATTCAGGATATATAAAATTTAAAAAATAATAAAGTAAGATAAAATAAAGTAAGGTCAATAGAACGCTATGATAGTTTGATTTAAAATAAGAAATATGTTACTTTGGTCTTCATCCAAGGTTCTTCCTAACACAGAACTCAGTGAAAAGGTGAAATCAATGTCTTTTTTTATTCCTAACAAGCTTTTCAACCATGAGTTTAATTTAATGAGGAGACTTTTGGAAAACCCTGGATTACTATAGGATGGCAGCTGAAATATTTACAGACAAAATGATATTGTGTGTGGGATTTGCTTCCAAATATGAGGAGAAGTGAATGGAAGTGTAAGAGAAACAAATTTGGCCATGACTGATCCATGTTGAAATTTGGTCAGAGGACCACAGGGATTTATTTTACTATTTTTATACATTTACAGTTCTCCAAAACTTAAAAGGAATTTTAAAATATATTTCCACTCTGTTTTAAGAACTCTAATTTTAAGAAATACTTTCAAACAATACAAATCGGAGGAAATGGTGACATAAGCAAAGAGAAGAATATTGATTATTACTTATTCCCACAACAGAAGAATATTTATTTAAGGAGTTTTCAACCAAAGTTTGACAACTCAGTGATCATAGGAAGAAAAAATTAGTTTACTTGTAGCTCTGTTTTAAAAGAAGCTGGTGGCAGCATTTTGACAGTTTCTTGAAAAGGGATATCAACATTTGCAACCTACCTCTGTGAGTAAGACTGCCAATAAAATCGGGCAGTTTTCTTAATGACAAAGGAAACATACAACCATATTATGTCATACAGTTTATGATGCTCCCACGACGTCAGGAATTTATTCTAGGGCCTACAATAGTGCCAGGTAAGTAGCAGGTGTTCAGTAAATATGTTTTATTAATAAAGGAATGAATACATGAAAAAACATACGAATGAGTTCTAAATTTTAATTGAGGAAGATATAGTATTTTATATCACTTCATCATGGGGACACAAAACTTAAGGATATACAAAGATAAACATAAGGCAACAGGACTTAACTTTTCGTTCATGTGGGATATGCTCTTGACAGTCTTAATTGATCAGAAGTTGCAAAATCAAGCCCACCATCTGCTCCACCACAGCCTCTAACACAGACCATTTGTCTTTTCCAGCATGAACAATGAACACTCAAAAAGGGGTCCTCCACAGGCAGCACAGAACTTTTCTTCATTGGTCTCGATTTTACTTCCTTACTATGATCTTATAAAAGCAATCACATGCAAGGCAGGGCATGGAGAAGTAAAACAGAGAAGTGGCAAATGTAAGAGGCCACGGCACGGCCATAGAAGCTGCATTTGGCTAAGATGGGATTTAAAACAACAAAAATCCCCCAGCTCTCTATCAGGGAAACACTTCCAAATGGAAATCTGTTTGAGCTGGGGATAGAGGGTGGAGAGGGGTATGTTATTCAGTGTTATTCAAAAGCACCTGTCTGGGGCATTTCTATGCTGGCACAGCTGCTAAGAAGAAGCACAGAGAAAATGCATTCTGCAAGCCTCCCCACATGAATGGAGACTGTACCTCAGATATAAATAACTTGCCATTTGCATCCTCTAGAGTCCCGTGGTAGACAGTTCTTTGTTTGATTTTAAAGTTTCAAATAGCTCAGGGAAGTTAGAGAGGGCCTAACTGTCCTCACTTGCTTACCCATGCTGTCTGCTTGGCTGCTAATTCTACTAAGGAATGTTTTGTGAGTCTCTACTTCCACTGCCAGTATATACACTAAGAAATTGACGAAGGGAAAAAAATCAAAACAAAGATTAGAAACACATAGCAGCAGATGACAACTGTGAATAGCATAAAGTTTTCAGTCTTAGTACTACTTACAAACTCTATTGTCCATATTTTCAACGGAAAAGAGGGAGAAGAAAGCTACAGGAAGAGTTGTATTTTCTTTGTCTTTCTTTCTTTCACATTTTGTGACTGATCTTGTTTACTCATCCAAAGCTTCATGAAGAAGAGTGCCTTTTAAATATAATAAGTATATATTAGGCAAAATATTTATATCACTTGGCAATTCAAAGAATAGTTGTACCCTTTTATTGAATAAAAATATTTTTCCACATGAGCTAGTTCTAAGATTTCTTAAGAAATGTTGGCAAGATTCCAGCATGGGCGGGGGCCTTCTGAGCGAAAGCACATGCTCTCCTGTGAGTGACTCGCCTGGTAGCTGTAGTTCCCACGGAAGCTGGCTTCCTCAAGAAAGCGCCTTCAAAGGTTATCGTGTCCATGTCGTGACTGCTCTATCCATCAGCGGATCCAGTGACTCAGTGAAAACACACCTTCCTTCTTCTATTTTCACTTTCCTGCAGGGCAGAGCAGCAGAGCAGTAGCTCCACCACTGCCCTCCTTGTGGGTCAGGATCAGATGGGGCGGACTGGAAAGGCAGGCGGGGCTGCCGAGGCCGGGTGAGGGTGGGCTGTGTGCCTGCCGGGGGCTCCGTGACCAGCCTCAGACCCGGGGTGGGCACGGAAAGGTGCACGGAAACCAGGGGCTATGGGTGCCCAGCCCGCGCGGGAGACCAAGCTCCGCAAAGCGCACCCCGCACTGACTTAGGACTGAGCCCCTAAGGTGGCATCTTAACAGAACATAAAGGGTGCGAAAGTGTACACTATACATGATAAATGCACACAGGAGAAACGGGACGAGTGACGAGTTCAGCACATAGTGTTTGAATTTCCGATGTCAGAACACAAAACTGGCCCCAAAGATCCATTCTACCACATGGCAAATACTGAAGAACCAAGTTTCAGTCTTAAAATACATCTTAAAGTCAGTAGTCTCCTTCAAGGAGGAAGAAAAGAACCATGAATAAATGACAATAGAGTGAATTTGCCTGAGTTTCTGTCTTCCACCCTTCAAGTCAAAGAAAACAGCATGGAAACTGTCGAATCTTCACACAACAGCTACTCTTTTATAAAATAACCTGTTTGAGATGTTAATTTAACAACAAGGAAAAGCCAAGCCCTGCTCCTGTCACTATCAAAAAATACGTATTTATAGACTTTCGAAAAAAAAATTGTATATTAATAACTTTGCACAAATATTTGAAAGACAATTTTAGCTAGACAATTTTAGAACTTCGCAGAAATAAAATAGGCAGATAAATACTCCAGCAAACACCATCAACCGGCAGCAGGGGTATGTTAGCCCGTGGTCTCGTGAAAAATGTTATCTTCTCCCTGGGTGGGCATGGAAAAAATTATGTTAGAAGGTGATATGCAGACACTGAAAGCTGGCAGGAAGCTCTCATATCAATGATGGCTTTCCTTGTTCAAAGAACAATCAGAATTTGAATTTCCATAATATATGTTCGTATACAAATTTTCAAAATTTTAATAGAAGTTATGATACTCCTAGGAGGGCAGGGATTTATCTCCAGTGGCTGGAAGAGTGCCTGCTACATAGTGTTAACTCTTGTTCTATCAACAAATGAATACATTTTAAAAGTATATCAATAGATGAATTCTAAATCAAAACTGAAGGAAGTGGTTATAATATCTTGTGTTATTTTATGATAAGGACATAAAAATTACAGGTATAGAAAAAAACAAAGCTAAAAGTCAGGCACAAAGTAGTATGGATAGAACTGTGTTAACTGCGGCTGTATAAAAGAACAAAACCATGCAAAACTAATTTATGTCATTAGAATTCAACACAGTGTTTAAGGAAATTTGCAGAGTAATCTGGAAATGCTGATAATGTTTTGATTTCTGTCATGTTCAGTTTATGAGAACTCACTAAACTATCTTCGTAAGAAAAGAACATTTTCCTGAATATAGAGTATGCTTCACTCTAAATTTTAAAAAGCAAAGATAACACATACTGTACATATGTAAATTGCTGTTATTTATGATCATAAACATAAAAAGATATTACAAGAGCCGGTAAGTGAATTATGTTTATTAGATGAAATCAGTCATGAAAAAAATAACAGGTTAGGTAGTAACATGTGGTATGTTAATTCTTAATAAGCTGAATGCAAAATTAAACAAAAATGATCATACCTGGCCTCAATTAAAGCTCCACAGAAAATAAATCAGGAGAAAAATCGCACAATGCTAACAGCAGTGGGGATTCCAGCTTTGTTCTCGACTTCCTTGTGGGTCTCTCTCAATACTTACTTTACTCTTCATAATGACAAAGGTATGACAGTAAAAATCAAGCGCGAGAGTGAGGCCTGGGCTTCTCCCCACCTGAAGGGCTTCTCCCCACCTGAACGCCTGCACCCAGCTGGATGGGCTCTTTGAGGTTCTGCCCGCGCAGCTGGCACACCCCTTTGGAGGCCTTCTTCAGCGTCTTCTCAGCTTCCTGTTCTTGAATGGAAGTCAAGTTTGGTCTGTCTCGTCTGGAACAGCAACACGGGGTGAACCAGACGGGTTTGCTTCCAGTTTTAAGGAAGAGCGATGGAAGCCCCTGCCAGCTCCGGGCACCGGGAGGAGAGAAAGGCCCGGCCGCCTGCCCCCTCCCCGCGTTGGCGGGCCGGGGCCTCACCTGCCTCTCGGCCTCCCGCAGCAGGCTCCGGAAGCGCTCGTCGCGCAGCAGCCAGGCCGGGGGCTCGGCGTGGCCGCGGAGCTGGGCGTCCTCCAGGCGCTGGCGCAGCTCGCGCAGGTCGCACAGCTCCTCGGTCAGCTGCCGCTGCCGCGTCCGCGACGCCTGGAGGTCCAGCTCCAGGTCCAGGGACGTGCGCGCCGCCAGCGCCGCCACGGAGGACCTGCAGGGCTGCGAGACCGCGGCCGTAAGCGCGCCCACCCCGCCCGCGCCCTTCCCGCAGCTTCTTCCCCGAGTGACCGACCCCACTGGAGAGAGACAGCCGCAGCGTGGCCCGACGCCAACACAACACGGATGTGAGCCACATGGGTTCAAACCTCCACTCCGGTAACGAGCCAGTGACAGCAAGCTGTCCGCTGTAATGACGACCTAGGCTTTGGCTAAAGCGCAGAGAAACAGACCCTGTCACACGGGGCAGGAGGGCGTCATCTTTCTCAAGTGCTACTTGACAATATAAGCAAGAGCCACAAAATGTTGTGTTTTCTTTGGTTCTGAAATTTCATTTGACTTGCACCTGAAAGGCACAGCTGATGATGTGCAAAAGCTTTATGACAGAAAAATTCCTAAATACCTGACAAGAGAAAAGTGATCAATTACATTATAAGGCCCGCAGAAAACGCAGCTACTGTAAAAAGATGAAAAATAGACCGACATGGCAAAATCTTAATGGCCTACTGTATAACGGGAAAAAAGCACATTATAAACCACGTTGAGGGCTTTCTGGTTAAACACACACAAGCTGTCAAAAACGTTCCTCCCCAGGGAATTCCCTGGTAGTACGATGGTTAGGACTCCCCGCTTCCAATGCTGGGCTGCAAATTCAATCCCTGGTCAGAGAACTACAACTGCAAGCCGCGCAGCGAGGCCGAACATCAACAACAACAACAACAACAAAAAACGCTCCTCCCCACACACGCCTGAAGTAAGCAAGTCTCCTGTTTTCAAGAAAGCTCTAAGACGAGAATAGAATTTTGTACACGGAGCTGAGAGCAGTACTTCCCACGCCACAGCTAACAACGCTGGGGAAGGCAGTTAGCGCAACAAAATCACAAGTCCACGAGCCTATCAGCGTTGTTGGGAGGACTGAATAACTGTATGCGTTTTACACACCCATAACACTATTTTGCACATATACAGAAGTTAAATGCAAATCTAAGTGACTTAATAAACACAAACTCATTTAAAAGCTCTCCTGAATTCATAGTAGAGCTCACTGGTTCCCAACCACGGGTGACTTGGGCCCTCCGGGGACATTTTTGGTCGTCACAACTGGGGGAGGGGGTGGTACCGGCAACTAGTGGGTCAAGGCCAGGGATGCAGCTCAACGGCCCACAGTGCACAGGACAGCCCCCAACAAAGACAGACCTAGGCCAAAATGCCAACAGCATGGCTGCTGAGAAATACTTTTGTTGCTGAGTTATGTATTTTCTTATCATTCTCAGTCAGCAGCTACTCTAAATACAACCACCACAAGGAGATCTGGGAATTTCTTTTTCTTTCAAAGAATTCTTGCCCGGGAAAGTCAGGGAACCACTACCTTACAAATTAAAAGGAGCAAAACTGTGTAAACTGGCGTGACGTGGAGAAAAAATCCGGTGTATATAAAGGAAAACTGTAGAACAGTCCTATGTAGGAGAATGCGCCACGGTGAAAGACCCAAATTTTCTAAACTGTATATACTCCCTTGTCAAAAAAGAAAGAAGAATCTCTTATACAGAATGGCTGTTTATTAATTTATTATATTTTAAAATGTAAAGATCATGTATTATCTTAGATTATGACATTATCTTAGGAAATTAACAAATACTGGTAACATTGACATTATATACACTTTTAAAAATTATATCTAAGTAAACAAGGAAATAAACATATTACCTTTCAATTAATCTTACCTAAAATATTACCCCTTCCGGTTTGTAGAAATAACTCCCAGCGTACATACAGACGGCAGATTAGTCTACATGGCACATACCTGCCTATAGCGAAGGGTTCGTCTTTCCAAAGTGTTTCGGACAAGGGGGGACTTGCGGGCCAGCATTGAACTGTCGCTGTCACTACGATAAAGCTACACCAAAAAGACGGCGGTTCAGAAACACTTCCTCAAGAGTTCAACATTGATTCTCTGTGTACTCTGAACTGGATTATTTTGGTTCTCGTGCAGGTACTCAAACAGTTATGACGTTTAGAGCTTTTACCAAGACTTTGGGTTTCGCGTACAAGAAAACCCCACACAAGAGTTTCAGGCCAAACAAAGACAAACCAAATAAGCAGACCAACCCCCGGCCCCACCCCTGCTTCAGGTCCATCAACCGAACCAGCTGAGGTTTTCCAGGCTAATCGCGCAACACAATTTCGGTCCTATCAATGCCAACTGCCACTTGGTACGGTGTGACGCTCATGAAAACCCGCACTCTCCTCAGCGCTTTTCACTTTTTATCAGTCATTCTCATTTGCTGTGTTTCTAGCTTTGGCAAGAGCTGGGAAGAGTGGCGTTCCAGATAAGAGCCTCGTTCCTGGCAGGAGGACAAGCCCACACCACTAACACCCACCCTGCCCATCAAGGGAAAAGGCCTGTCTTTAAAAAGAAAAATAAATAATGCCGACTTCACGGGAGCCGAGACGTTACGGATTTCACTTGGCGGCAGGTTTTCATTTCACGATCAACATGTATCTGTGTAAAGGAAAGTCCTGGCCTTCACGACCTTACTTTCCATGCCAATGAACCCCAGATAGCAGGAAATGTTGCAGCACTGCACTTACGTGCCTCCCAGTCATCACAAACATATATAAAAACAGAGGCCTCTAGAAGCATCGCCGGTCAGTGCGTGTGCCTTTGTGCTGGGCGCAAAGCACAGTGCCGGGGCTGGAGGCCTGTCTCTGGGGAGGTGAAGGGCTTCCTCCTTCACCGCCCCGTCCTCCTCAGCAAGCAGGCAGGAGGCTGCTCCACAGGGGTTCGGCAGGAGTCTAGGATAAGGAAGGATGGCCTTCGATCAGGCACCTCCAGCCGCGTGATGAAGCATCAGGCCCCACAGGGCCGCAGCCTGATGGGGCGGGAGTGCCCCGCCTGACCCTGGGCTGCCCGGGGCAGCGCGACCGGGACACCTCACTGCGTGGGGAGAGGAGCTGCAGGCCTCGCAAACGTGGCCACCCGGGCCCCAGCCCCTGTTGCTCCCTCCTGTGAGTAAAGGATTCCCTGCCCAAGAAAGATTGGCTCCCTACTCAGCTCCTGGGCAGTGACCTGTAAGTCCCTAGAACGTTCTAAGTGTCTCTGTTTACCTGGGGACCTTGGCCCGGCCACACAGTCTCTGCTGACAATGTGAGGGGGGCCCTGGGCCACCAGCTTGACCCTGGAGGGGCTGCAGCCGAAGGTCAGCCACGCCGGCCACCAGCTGTGCCCCGTGACCACCCCTACAAAACCCCTGGGCACCAAGCCTCGGGTGAGCGTCCCTGGTCGGCTGTGCTCCGGGCACGCTGCCACTGCTCCGGGAAGTGAGAGCTGCCGCACAACTCCGCTGTGGGAGAAGGGTTGGAAGCTCCGCCACGTCTCTCCGGAGCGCTGCCCGACGCCTCTTCCCTTCCGTGCGGCGCACCATCATCGTGGATACGACGGCTTTTCTGAGTTCCGTGAGTCCTAGCCAATTTCTGAGCCTGAGGGTGGGCCTGGAGACCCCTCAGTGTCTCCCACGGAGGCCTGAGGGTCTGCCTCTCTCATATGATCAAACTCTGGCTTTGCCCTAATGCAGCGGCCCCTTGGTAGCCCTTTCAAGGGAAGATGCTTTCTCCAACGAGCCCCGTCAGAGGAGCGGGAGGGTCAAAGCTCTGCTCGAGCCGAACGGCGCCCCAGTCTGCTGCGTCGTGAGCACTTATCCTCAACAGCGCCTCGTCTCTGCTAGTCCGTGCCGTCACTGTCACACGGCCACGGCCGGCCAACCTCCAACCTGCTGTCCTGTCTCCACGGACCACAGCAGGTGGGGTCTCCCCCTCCACCTGTCTCAGAGTTCTCAACCCTGCGTGCAGGTGAGGATCTGCCGGGAGCTCCAACACTCTGCTGCCCAGCCCCACCCGTGACCGATGAAGAATCCTTCCAGGCAGGTGGCAAAGGACTCCCGACTTACTCTGCAAACGTACTGGCTTCGCGCTCCGGGCGAAAAAGTCTGGGAACGGACAACGGGGCTGCTCCGCGTGAAGGGCGAGCCGCGGGCCCTGCGGCCGGGCCTCCCCTTCGGCAGACTCGCCACCTCTTCCGGGAAGAGATCTTCTGTGTTGGTTTCCTTATCAACCTAGATAGTAATTTATTGTTTACCACGACTCTTTCTAGAACACAAGCATTAAATTAGTGGAGTCACCAAACAACCTTGCCATTTCCACTGGAGCTCTAACTGGCATTTCACATTTAATGAGTCTAAACGTGAATTTCTGTACTCTACCAAAAGTTTTTCATTTGTTCACGCAAAAAAATTTTAGTGTCATCCTGGACTCCTGTCTTTCTCTCACACTCCATTATCTAGACCAAGAGAAACTGCGTTGGCACAATTTTCAGAATTACAAGTATTTTGCACATGCATGAACCTAGAGCTTATTAGGCTTAGTGAAATAAGTCACACAGAGGAAGACAAATGCTGTACGGATTCACCTATATGTGGAATCTAAAAACACAACATAACTGAACAAATCTAACAAAACAGCAGCAGAGTCATAAATCCAGAGAACAAACAGGGGATTGTCAGACGGGAGACAGGTGATGGGAGGAAAGAAATAGGTGAGGGAGATTAAGAGGTACAAACTTACAATCACAAAACAAATGAATCATAGGTATGAATATACAGGGTGGGGAACGGAGCCAATACCTGCACACCATCTTTGTGTCGTGACAGATGTTAACTCGACTTACTGTGGAGATCACTCTGACATGTACAGAAGTATGTTGTATAACAGGGACTAACAAAGTGTTGTAGGTCAGTTATATTTCAAAAACCAACAAGCTCACTAAAAACAGACAAGATCTGTGGTTACCAGAGGTGGGGATTGGGGGAGGGGGAATTCAATGAAGGCAGTCAAAAGGTACAAACTTCCAGTTACAAGACGAACAACTACTAAGCATGTATGTACAGCATGATAAATAGAATGAACACTGCTGTATGTTATATATGAAAGTGGTCAAGAGAGTAAATTCTAAGAGTTTTCATTACAGGAAAAATATTTTTTTCTATTTCTGTAATTTTGTATCTATGTGAGATGATGGATGGTCACTAAACTTACTCTGGTATCATTCTAACATGTATGTAAGTCCAACTATTATGATGTATACTTTAAACCTACACAGTGTTTATGTCAATTATATCTCAATAAAGTGACGAGAGAAAAAATCAGGCGTTTTTAGACCCCTTGTCACCAACCCTTCATCCAAGTCACCATCATCTTCTACTCAGCACATTAGTGCTATACACTTCTCATTGCCCTGCCTGATTCCATGCCTACCCTCCCCTTGAGTCAATTCTTAGTGCAATTATGGAGATCCCCGTAAAACTGAAGTACAATCACGTCACCCCTGGGCTCAAAACTACTCCTCAATTTCCTACCCCTTTCAGAAAAAAAACAAGAGTCCTGAGTGGACCCTACATAATTTGGCCCCTTCACTAACTCTGCTCTCAGCTGTGACAACTGCTTCTGCTCATCGCCCCAGCCCATGCTCCTTGCTATTCTCTGACCATATTAGGCCTTCCACCTCAGTGCCTCAGTGCCTCATGCTCTTCCCCAGATCCTGCACTTCCTTCCTTAAGGTCTCTACTCAAAATTCACCTTCTCAGAGATGCCTCAAAATGACCACCATTCCTAAAAATCTAAACCCTCATGATATTATTTGTTCGTTAGCCTCTCTGTTAAAATGCTTTCTTAAAACAGGGTGATTTTGCGAAAATGGTGAACTAGGAAGCTCTAAGTCCTGGTTTCTTCATGGAAACATCAAAAAACACTCAACTATACCTCAAAACAAAACAAAACCATACACTGCTGAATAGACCCTCTGCAAAGAATCGCAGTCTTTAGCAAGCAAATGAATGAAGAAAAATGATAAAATATTCAAAGTGAAAAAATATTCAAGTGGTAGGAAAGTTTACAGCATTTCATTTTTTACTAACCCTTGACCATGGTCTTTTAACTCAGAGGAGACAGCAGCCTAGTTCCCAATTCCCTCCCTTAAACTAGAAAAAGTAGGGTAGACCCTACTTGTAACATTTTTACATGTTAGGGAGCTAAAGGTTTGGACTAGTTTTGCCTCACTTGAATCTCAGGTGCAGGAGAAGCAGCATGGCCCATCTTAGTCATAGAAAAGGATCAGAAGCAGCAGGCGGGACTCCTGAAAGCTGCTGCTGGACTGACCTACTGGTATAAACATACAATAGACCACAAAAAGCCCTACAATAAGCTGGGTACACACAATCTGGAAAATTGAGCCTTCAAAAATTGAGCTATTTATATAGGGGAATTGAGAAAGCAGAAAGCAGGGTCAGGCAACACACGCTGAAGGAAAGACTCAACACACACTGACGGAAAAAACTGGGGAGGTCATAAGCTTTCACTTCAAGGTGATGTCAAGGCTCACAGTCTGCAAAATCTGGGAAAAGTGCCTGTTTTTTCAAATGTGCAATTTTCAACAACAACCAAAAAAAATCACAAGGCATAGAAAGAAACATGGAAAGATGGCCCATTCAAAGGAAGCAAATAAAGCAACAGAAATCATCTCAAAGCAAGCACAGACAACAAACCTACGATTTCAAATAATTGTATTAGGTATGTCCAAAGAGCAAAAGGAAAAAAACATGGACAAAAAATAAGGAAATCAGGAAACAATATATGAATAAAATAATAATGATGATAATGAGTAAAAGATATAAATTACTTTCTAAAAAAGCAAAGCTGGAGGTGAAAAAAATAAAACAAGTGAATGAAGAAATTCACTAAAGAGGTAAAATGACATATTTAACTAGATATAAAAACAAGAGGCAAACTGGAAGACAGGACAACTGAAAAGAAGGAATCCAGCAAACAAAGAAAAAGGACTGAAGGAAAGTGAACACGGCCCATAGGATCTATAGGACACTGTGTCAGTGGACCATTATGGGATCCTTATAAGGAGAACAGAGAAAGTAGTAGAAAGATTTTTTTGAAGATATAGGAAGACTTTCCACATTTGACAAAATAGACATATAAATACAAGAAGCTTCACAACTACAAGTAGGATAAACTCAGGGTGACCCACAACAAGACACATTAGTATCAAACTGAACAAAGATAATGATGTAACACTGAAAGCAGCAAGAGAGAAATTCCTGGACACATTTAAGGAAACCACAGTAAGATGATAAGGAGAAGCGTGGAGGACACAGGCAATTAGAAAAGTTGTCTGAGGACGTTTCTTTCCTAGGACTGGGCTTGCTTTGATTCCTGTTACCAGTATATACAGCTGCCTTTAAACGTCTTAATATAACTAAATTCTCACCCTGGTTCTTTTCTGGACCGTATTTTCTGTTATATTCATCTGCCTATAACCTCTTATTCCTGGCTGACAGCAGGACTGCAGACCCCCTGCGGCTCTAACATACTGTGGCAGCAGCCCTGATATATGTGGCCTCAAAGCTGATATCCAAACTATACCATTAGTGGTGTGAGTCTGGCAAGACAAGAACCAGCCCTTACGGTAGTCCCCAGGTAAGGCAGAACACTGTAAGCAGGTTCCACTCATTACCTTTGCCTGAGAGAAGAAATGAGAATTGGCATTTTCTTCCCAAACACGCTGTGCTACATTGGAAAGGGTCTGGGGTAAAGGTGAGCGAAATGGCATGAAATTTCCTTCTGTTTTGAATGCAGCCTTTCTTGATTAGACATGTACTTGGTTCTTAACTCATTTCTAAAGTTCTTATAAACTATTTTGACCTGTATATTATATATTTGATGTTTCCATGGGGGAAGAGAGCCTAGAGTTTCCTCGTCTGCCATCTTGTTGATTTCTCACTCTGAGGATTATTATCAGTGGCTCTGGTACACGACTGAAGTGAAGTTGGTGTCAATTCAAATTAGGTTGTTGTAACTTTAGGATCCTACATGTAATCCCCATGATAACCACACACACAAAAAAACCTATCACATATACATACAGGGAAATGAGAAGGGATACGAAACATGTCAAACAACCAAAAAATCAACTAAATGTAAAAGAAAGAGGAAATGGAGGAAACGATGGGCAAAACAACCTGTAAGATACAGGGAAAACAAGTAACAACACAGCAACAGAAAGCGTCCTTGTAAGAAATTACTTTAAATGTAAAGAGACTAAACTCCCCAAAGACAGGCACTGACAGAACAGATAACACAGAAACCAACAACATATTGTTCAGGAGACCCATTTTTGATCTAAAGACACAGATAGCTTGAAAGTAAAAGAAAAAATATTCTGTGGAAATAGTAACCAGAAGAAGAGAGAAGGGAGACTATACAAGCCAAAAACCATTACAGAATGCAAAGATTGATATATATGTCAATTTAATATTGACATATTGATGAAAAGTCTATTGATAAAAATGTCAATTCCTCAGAAAAATTTAACAATTATAAATACATTTGAACCAAACGTAAGAGCTCTATAATATGTGAAGCAAACATTAATATGAGGTTTGCTATGGATTTTCAATACATGGACTTTAATATGTTGAGGGATTTTATTTCTACTTAAGTCCTTGAGTGTTTTGACAATGACGGTGGTCAAATCATTTTTTCTTCAGGTGTTAGTTTGCCACAGCTGCTCTTAAAAAGCACCACAGTGTCTGCTCTTACATTTTGGGGTAGGTTGCCTCTTTCCTCTTCATTTATTTGGTCTTGTAGGTTTTTACCCTGCTCCTTCATCTGTGACATAATTTTTTGCCGTCTCTCTTTTTTTTTTAATTTAACGAGTGGGATTGTGTTCCTGTCTTACCGGTTGGTTGGCCTGAGGCTTCCAACACTGGAGTTTGTAGGCTATCGGGTAAAGCTGTCTTGGTGCTGAGATGAGGAACTCCATGAGACCTCACTCTGATGAATATTCCCTGGGATCTGAAGTTCTCTGTTGGCGGGAATGTAAATTGATACAACCACTATGGAGAACAATACGCAGGTTCCTTAAAAAACTAAAAATAGAACCACCATACGACCCAACAATCCCACCACTGGGCGTATACCGTGAGAAAACCGTAATTCAAAAAGAGGCATGTACCACAATGTTCACTGCAGCTCTGTTTACAATAGCCAGGACACGGAAACAACCGAAGTGTCCATTGACAGACGAATGGATAAAGCAGGTGTGGCACATATATACAGTGGAATATTCCTCAGCCATAAAAAGAAACGAAACTGAGTTACTTGTAGTGAGGTGGATGGACCTAGAGTCTGTCATACAAAGTAAAGTAAGTCAGAAAGAGAGAAACAAATACCCGTATGCTAACACATATATATGGAATCTAAAAAAAAAGGCTCCGAAGAACCTAGGGGCAGGACAGGAATAAAGACGCAGACGCAGAGGATGGACTTGAGGACATGGGGAGGGGGAAGGGTGAGCTGGGACAAAGTGAGAGAGAGGCATGGACTTATATATACACTACCAAATGCAAAACAGATAGCTAGTGGGAAGCAGTCGCATAGCACAGGGAGATCAGCTCCCTGCTTTGTGACCACCTAGAAGGGTGGAGTAGAAAGGGTGGGAGGGAGATGCAAGAGGGAGGGGATATGCGGATGTATGCACACATATAGCTGATTCACTCTGTTATACAGCAGAAGCTAACACAACAATGTAAAGCAATTATACTCCAATAAAGATCTATTAAAAAAAATACCACAGACTAGGGAGATTAAACAACAGAAAAGTATTTTTTCACAATTATGGAACTCAAGTCCTAGGTCAGGAGGGCTGTCAGCAGGGTTGATTTCTATTTTATTTATGTCTGGTTTAATCATTATTTCCTTCCTTCTGCTAGTTGTCATTTATTTGCTCCTCTTTTCTAGTTCTTTAAGTTGTAAGGTTTTGGTTTGTTGATTTGAGATATTTCTTCCTTTGTAAGGTAAGAGTTTATAGCCATTAATTTCCGTCTTAGTAGAGAGGAGGAAAACTTGCCACAACGTGGCAATGATGTTCTAGATATGACACCAAAAGCACCGGCCACAAAAGTAAAAAGGGCACAATCAACAGACCTCAAAGACAACCCACTGAATGGGAGAAAATATACCCAAATCAGGTATCCAGTAAAGAATTAATATCCAAAGTATCTGAAGAACTCCTACAAGTCAAAAACAAACAAATCTGATTTTAAAACTGGCAAAGAACTTAAAGAAGATATACAAATAGCCATTAAGCTACATGAAAATATGATCACACTATGAATCCCTAGGGAAATAAAAAGCAAATCCACAACGAATACTACTTTACATCCATTAGGATAATTATTGTGAAAGAAGCAGAAAATAACAAGTTTTGGCAAAGACTGGGAGAAAATGGAACTTCAAGTGCACTGCTCACAGGAATGCAAAATTGTGCAGCCACTGTAGAAGAAAATATGATGGGTTCTTAAAAAATTTACTGTTGAATTACCATATGATGACCCATTTTTATCTCTAGGTATATACCCAAAAGAAATGAAAGCAGGGCCTGAAACAGATATTTGTATAACAATTTTCTAGCAACATTATTCATCATAGCCAAAAGATGGATGCAACTCAAGTGTACATCGACAGATGAATGTATAAACAAAATGTGTTACATATGTACAGAGGAATATTGTTCAGCCTTAAAAAGAAAGGAAATTCTGATGCAACCAACATGGATGAACGCTGAAGACATATACTAAGTGAAATAATTCAGACACAAAATGATAAATATTGTATGACCGCATTTATAGCAGGTAGCCAAACTAGGCAATCTCATAGAAACAGAAAGTGGAACAGTGTTTACTAAGACCTGGTTTGGGAAGAACTGGGAGTTACTATTCAATGGGTACAGAGTTTCAGTTTGAGATGACGGAAAAGTTCTGCAAATGTAATGGCAATGACTGTACAACATTATGAACGTACTTAATGCCACTAAATTATACACCTGAAAGGGTTAAATAGGTAAATTTTATGTTATATATTTGCCACAATAAAAAACTTAATAAAGCTTTAAAAGCTCAAAAGAATCAGTATTATACTTTACTGATTTATTTGGTCTCTTGCATGCATGCTCTTGAAAGCGGGGCTGTTTCTTTTCTGTGCTGTTGCATGTGCAATCGGTGGTACATAACAGGTGTTCAATAAATGCTTGAGGAAAGAATAGATATGGAGAGTAGGTACTGGTATCTACAAAAATTAAAGAAAACTATATATTGTCCCTGCTATCAATAAATGTATCATCCATTGAGCAGATCAGTTACACGCATTAAATACCTGAAGAATTCCAAAGAAACATGAAAACAATATGCAACAGTGTAGTATTGACTGTAATATGTAAATACTCACGGAATTCAGGATGAATTACTACGGGAAAATCATCAAGAAGAAAATCTGAGTAATGTGTGACATAAAAGGAAAAAGAACGCAGTCTGAAATGGCATAGAGTGGGCACAAAGCAAATGTAAAAATTCAGGAGAAAACTTTAAAGTGGCACCAAAAAGACTAGGGGGTTGGGGGAAGCCATAAAAAGCCTATTAGCTAATAGCAGGTCTATTTAGCTAATAGCTAAATAGATCTATTTAGCTATTAGCAGGTCTGCAAGTTAGGGTAAAGTACCTAGGTTTGCACTGATGAGTCAGAAAAAAAGATACAGCATCCTAAGCAAAGCGATGACCTAAGGGAAAGATGTTTAAGGGAATCAATCTGAGGCTGAAATGAAAAATAAACTAATGTGGGTGGAAAATAAAGGCAATTTATGCAAAAAGTTCCCATAATGATCCGTTAAAGATATACTGAAGCCTATGGATCCTCTCCCCAAGAAAAAAATCCATATACTTTGTTTGGCATATGATTATCAGGTTGAGGACCTCAGACCTAGGCTAAAGAACTGGCTGTGAAAAGAGAATGGCATGATTAAATCTAGGAGTTTACAATACAGTAATGTAAAAAAAACTTAAAATCAGACACTTGTACTATGGATCCATTCACATAAATCAAATAGGACTAAAATTGACCGATATTTTGATTTTTAGATCTATAAACTGTTTGCTCTCT
Organism: Leucopleurus acutus; assembly: GCF_964270905.1. NCBI lineage: Eukaryota > Metazoa > Chordata > Mammalia > Artiodactyla > Delphinidae > Leucopleurus > Leucopleurus acutus. The sequence continues at coordinate 10,843,559 of NC_139164.1, forward strand.
AGGGACATGGTTTCCTAGGACTGCTTCAGGATTTTTAGCGAAGACTGAAACTCACAACTTCATGTTTTCTTTTAAAAGCATAAAACTAGCACCAAAATAAATGACAGTGTTGGATTATGATACAGACGACAGGAAAACAAAGCTGTGATTCCAAACTTATAATAAAAAATTTACTTTTAAAAATTAAGGGGGACGATCTCCCCCCAAGACACTTATTAACTACAAGGGAAAAATATTAATTTTATTGTGGAGAAACGCTGACAGACGTCATTTTAACAACATAAATAAAGCTGACTTCTTTAGCAGTATAGCAAATTCACAACATGTGTCTCCTGATAGTATACATATGACTCAACGTCACTTCTAGATATTTCTGCCAAAAACACAAACCTGAATCTAATGAGGAAAAATCAGACAAAGCCACATGGAGGGACATCCCACAAAATAATGGGCCTGAATTTGTCAAACATGTTAAGGTCATAAAAGACAAAAATGTTCCAGAATAATGAAGATAAAGGGACTTGAGAGGTAAAAGCAAAGCATAAACCTTTATTGGAACCTTGACAAAATTTTTTTTCTTTTTCTTTAAACCACATTTGTGTTTCAATTGGTTAAATTTAAATATGTCTATAGATTTGAAAATAGTACTAATTAGTTAATTTTCTGATTTTGATTACTGTGGTAATGAGGCAGAATCATTGTTTTTAGGAAAATACACTGAAGAATTTGACTGGAAAAGGGTATGGTATCTATAAGGTATTCTCAAATCAGAAAAGAAACTATATCATGTTTAGTAAATGGAACACTTGATTGTTAACTGGATCCCAAATAAACAACAAAAGAAACAAACCAAAATGCAACTAAATAATAAACAAATAGGACTTCAAAGGAAATACCTAACTTTTTAAAAATACTTATGAAGCTGTGGACTAAGGATGCCACCTGCCATATCAGTGAACAACAGCCATCAGCCACTACAGCTGCCCCCAGTGCTGAGCCCTGAGGGAACTCAAGATAAAAACAGGAAGCCCACCATCAAGCCCTCAGCCACTACAGCCGCCCCCGATGGTGCACCCAGAGGGGACTCAGGATGGGAAAGAACATGATTCTGACCCTAGATAGCTAAGGTGCATATCAAAGGAATGCTTTCAGTGAGCCCAGACTCCTGTATCTTCCCCTATGTAGAAAAGTGCTGCATTCACTCACTTGAGATGTCCGGTTTTCTATAATTAACTTGCAGCAGTGGTGGAGGCAAGTGCTTGTACTGTGCAACCATCCCTATGCGGAAACCCACTCATTTTAACGAAAGCTTGCTCTGCTGGGAGCACGGATAAGTTCTGAGCATTGTGGTGGTTTTACACTACCAGAGGGAAAACCCAAGACACGTAAAAGGAGCTAAAACGACTTTAGGGCAAAATCCCGGAGGAGTTAGACTCACAAGCAGCACACTGGCCCACCCCACAATTTCACTAGAAAATTTTATCCCCAACAAATTCAACTTTAAAATGGGAAACAGATACTCTCAAACAGAGAAACATGGCGTGTCAGAAAGCCAGCCTCCACGCTAACACTCTAGCCAGATTCACGTGCAATACGTATGGAGCTCACGCTTGCAAGGACCAACCGAATTAGGGCAATTACACTAAGAGATCTCAACCTTAAATGGCCCAATTGGGTCTGTGTTGACATTTGAAAACCGGGGGATTTTTTTTTGCATATGCAGCTAGAAAAAGATCAAACAGGAATGGAATGCTTATCTCAATTGGTATTTAGAAGCTTCTAAAAGGGGAAATGATACAGTAACTTCTTCGCAAAAAATCAACAAAAGGTTGCTCAAAATGATACTAGAATTTTTAAAAGCCACTAGTGTTAACCTTGTCTCTCACTCCGTTCCTTCTTTATATCCTCCTTTATCCGAACTGCCTAACCCAGACGCTCTCTCTCTCTTCCACCAACCCTTTCTCCTGCTGCTTCCCCTTCCCCGGGAAAGGAAGACATAAGATCAGAAGTACTCATAGCTCCCTTGAAGGAGAAACCTGTTACAGGAAGAGGTGAACTGTGCTCTGCACTTACGTACACATCCTGGACCCGAGCAGAACTTAGTTTAGCTAAGGACTTTCTCGAATGTAGTCAAGATCCATTGGGATTTGCTAAGGAATTTGAGCTAATCGTCCAAACCTATGAGCTCAGGTTTTCCGATTTATATCAAGTAATACAGCTATTAGTTTCTAAAAGTCAAACAAAGGAATAAGTAGAGAAAGCAGGATGGAGAGACCCCTTAACAAATTTTGATTTATACAGCCCACAGGCTCAAGGTGAATGCAAGGAGTTAGCTCACAAATTACTCAGAATTATCACAGAGCTTTTTCCAAAAACTGCCGACTGGTCAAAGATTCAGCAATGTAAACAAACACGAGCTGAATCAATCCTGGATCACTATGAGAGGTTCAAGGAAACTTTTAAACAATATTACGGCATGACACCCGAATCATTCTTTAACCACCAAGATGATTCTTTGCTTAACTCCATCTTTTTAGAAGGTCTGGATGAGGAATCGGCTGCTCTAAACGACACGATTTAGGCATGTTAATCATTTAGACATGATTTGTCTGTATCACATACAAATGCCCTTGTCATGCTGGCTGACCAACTTTTCAAAAGTACTAAAAAGAAAAAGATGCCTCTATAAAAATTATGAACATTCAGTTGCAACAATTAAATAATCAACGTCAGTCTAAAGTTAACCCAACCCTATTCAATCCGCGACTGGTAAATTCTGAAATTTGCTTTTACTGAACAACACCGGGTCATTACTGGGGAAACTGCAAGACAAGAAAAGAGAGACCTAGAAGGGAAACCAGATACAGACTGTAATTTCAAGTTAAACAAGAGTAAGGCTGATCTGAGGGAAACTTCTCCTCTCTAACACCCTGGCAGAAATACAAATGATTATATGAGGAGAAAACAATTAAAGCAGTAATAGATACAGAAGCTACCTTTTACATTTTGAACCCTATCAAAATTAAAGGCTCTCTCTCTCTAACACCTCAGGACAGATGGTAGGGGTTTCTAATGCAAATATTAAGAGGCTCAGATCATTACCTTTAGAATTATAACTAGGAGAACTTAAACAAAGGAACTCCTTTTTCCTAGTAGAATATACCCCTATGAACCTGAAAGGTATAGATTTATTAGGAACTTATGATGCTCATATTTCTTTTACTGTTAAGGGAGAAATGGTTTTAGCCCTAAAAGATTACTCAGAGTTCTTCATCATATAATGTTTGTGACTGAGAGTGATGCTGAACAAGAAACTGCCAGGCTTAGTACCTGAAGAATTGGGGTCACTTGATCCTACTGACATAGGGAAAATACATTCTGCAGCAGCCATTAAAATTACCACAGACCAAAATAAACCCTTGTTCAATATCAGTCAATACCTGTCGAGGCGGGAAGCCACAGAAGAAACAGAACTTTTGATATCAGCTTACATTAAGAAAGGGCTTACTGTGCCTTACACTAGCCCTGGTGACACTGCCATTCTGCCAGTTAAAAATCGAATGGCAAGAAAATTGAAATTGTCTCAAGCATCTTTTCCGACCACAACGCTATGAGGCTAGATATCAAATACAGGAAAAGATCTTTAAAAAATACAAACACATGGAGGCTAAACAATACACTACTTAATAACGAAGTCATCACTGAAGAAATCAGTGAGGAAATAAAAACTACCGAGAAACAAATGACAATGGAGACACGATGACCCAAAACCTATGGGATGCAGCAAGGGCAGTTCTAGAAAGGAAGTTTGTAGCAATACAATGCTACCTTAAGAAACAGGAAACGTCTCGAATAACAACCTAACCATGCACCTAAAGCAATTAGAGAAAGAAGAACCAAAAAAACCCCCAAAGTTAGCAGAAGGAAAGAAATAATGAAGATCTGATCAGAAATAAGTTAAAAAGAAATGAAGGAAATGATAGCAAAGATCAATAAAACTAAAAGCTGGTTCTTTAAGAAGAGAAACAAAATAGATAAACCATTAGCCAGACTCATCAAGAAAAAAAGAGAGAAGACTCAAATCAATAGAATTAGAAATGGAAAAGGAGAAGTAACAACTGACATTGGAGAAATACAAAAGATCATGAGAGATTACTACAAGCAACTCTATGTCAATAAAATGGACAACCTGGAAGAAATGGACAAATTCTTAGAAATGCACAACGTGCCAAGACTGAATCAGGAAGAAATAGAAAATATGAACAGACAAATCACAAGCACTGAAATTGAAACTGTGATTAAAAACCTTCCAACAAACAAAAGCCCAGGACCAGATGGTTTCACAGGTGAATTCTTTCAAACATTTAGAGAAGAGCTAACACCTATCCTTCTTAAACTCTTCCAAAATGTAGCAGAGGGAGGAACACTCTCAATACCATTCTATGAGGTCACCATCACCCTGATACCAAAACTAGACAAGATGTCACAAAGAAAGACAACTACAGGCCAATATCACTGATGAACATAGATGCAAAAATCCTCAACAAAATACTAGCAAAGAGAATGCAACAGCACATTAAAAGGATCATACACCATGATCAAGTGGGATTTATTCCAGAAATGCAAGGATTCTTCAATATACGCAAATCAATCAACGTGATACACCATATTAACAAACTGAAGGAGAAAAACCATATGGTCATCTCAATAGATGCAGAGAAAACTTTCGACAAAATTCAACACCCATTTATGATAAAAACCCACCAGAAAGTAGGCATAGAGGGAACTTTCCTCAACATAATAAAGGCCATATATGACAAACCCACAGCCAACGACGTCCTCAACGGCAAAAAACCCAAAGCATTTCCACTAAGATCAGGAAAAAGTCAAGGTTGCCCAATCTCACCACTCTTATTCAACATAGTTTTGGAAGTTTTAGCCACAGCAATCAGAGAAGAAAAGGAAATAAAAGGAATCCAAATCAGAAAATAAGAAGTAAAGCTGTCACTGTTTGCAGATGACATGATACTATACATAGAGAATCCTAAAGATGCTACCAGAAATCTACTAGAGCTACTCAATGAATTTGGTAAAGTAGCAGAATACAAAATTTAATGCATAGAGATATCTGGCATTCCTATACACTAATGATGAAAAATCTGAAGGTGAAATCAAGAAAACACTCCCACTTATCACTGCAACAAAAAGAATAAAATACCTAGGAATAAACCTACCTACGGAGACAAAAGACCTGTATGCAGAAAATTATAAGATACTGATGAAAGAAATTAAAGATGATACAAATAGATGGAGAGATATACCATGTTCTTGGATTGGAAGAATCAACATTGTGAAAATGACTCTACTACCCAAAGCAATCTACAGATTCAATGCAATCCCTATCAAACTACCACTGGCATTTTTCACAGAACTAGAACTAAACATTTCACAATTTTTATGGAAACACCAAAGACCCCGAATAGCCAAAGCAATCTTGAGAAAGAAAAATGGAGCTGGAGCAATCAGGCTCCCTGACTTCAGACTATACTACAAAGCTACAGTAATCAAGACAGTATGGTACTGGCAAAAAATCAGAAAGATAGATCAATGGAACAGGATAGAAAGCCCAGAGACAAACCCACGCACATATGGTCACCTTATCTTTGATAAAGGAGGCAGGAATGTACAGTGGAGAAAGGACAGCCTCTTCAATAAGTGGTGCTGGGAAACTGCACAGGTACATGTAAAAGTATGAGATTAGATCACTCCCTAACACCATATACAAAAATAAGCTCAAAATGAATTAAAGACCTAAATGTAAGGCCGGAAACTATCAACATCATAGAGGAAAATGTAGGCAGAACACTCTATGACATAAATCACAACAAGATCCTTTTTGACCCACCTCCTAGAGAAATGGAAATAAAAACAAACATAAGCAAATGAGACTTAAGGAAACTTCAAAGCTTTTTCACAGCAAAGGAAACCATAAACAAGACCAAAAGACAACCCTCAGAATGGGAGAAAATATTTGCAAATGAAGCAACTGACAAAGGATTCATCTCCAAAATTTACAAGCAGCTCATGCAGCTCAATAACAAAACAACAAACAACCCAATCCAAAAATGGGCAGAAGACCTACACAGACATTTCTCCAAAGAATATATACAGACTGCCAACAAACACATGAAAGAATGTTCAACATCATTAATCATTAGAGAAATGCAAATCAAAACTACAATGAGATATCATCTCACACCAGTCAGAATGGCCATATCATGAAAAAATCTAGAAACAATAAATGCTGGAGAGGGTGTGGAGAAAAGGGAACACTCTTGCACTGCTGGTGGGAATGTGAATTGGCACAGACACTATGGAGAACACTATGGAGGTTCCTTAAAAAACTACATATAGAACTACCATATGACCCAGCCATCCCACTACTGGGCATATACCCTGAGAAAACCATAATTCAGAAAGAGTCATGTACCTGTAAAAGTATAAGATTAGATCACTCCCTAACACCATATACAAAAATAAGCTCAAAATGGATTAAAGACCTAAATGTAAGGCCAGAAACTATCAAACTCTTAGAGGAAAACATAGGCAGGACACTCTATGACGTAAATCACTGCAAGATCCTTTTTGACCCACCTCCTAGAGAATAGGAAATAAAAACAAAAATAAACAAATGGGACTTAAGGAAACTTCAAAGCTTTTGCACAGCAAAGGAAACCATAAACAAGACCAAAAGACAACCCTCAGAATGGGAGAAAATATTTGCAAGTGAAGGAACTGACAAAGGATTAATCTCCAAAATTTATAAGCAGCTCATGCAGCTCAATAACAAAACAACAAACAACCCAATCGAAAAATGGGCGGAAGATCTACATAGACATTTCTCCAAAGAAGACATACAGACTGCCAACAAACACATGAAAGAATGCTCAACATCATTAATCATTAGAGAAATGCAAATCAAAACTATGATGAGATATCATCTCACACCAGTCAGAATGGTCATCATGAAAAAATCTAGAAACAATAAATGCTGGAGAGGGTGCAGAGAAAAGAGAACACTCTTGCACTGCTGGTTGGAATGTGAATTGGTACAGCCACTATGGAGAACACTATGGAGGTTCCTTAAAAAACTACAAATAGAACTACCATAAGACCCAGCAATCCCACTACTGGGCATATACTCTGAGAAAACCATAATTCAAAAAGAGTCATGTACCAAAATGTTCACTGCAGCTCTATTTACGATAGCCCGCAGATGGAAACACCCTAAGTGTCCAACATCAGATGAATAGATAAAGAAGATGTGGCACATATATACAATGGAACATTACTCAGCCATAAAAAGAAACGAAATTGAATTATCTGTAATGTGGTGGATGGACCTAGAGTCTGTCATAGAGAATGAAGTCAGGAAGAGAAAGACAAATACGTATGCTAACACATATATATGGAATTTAAGAAAAAAAAATGTCATGAAGGACCTAGGGGTAAGACAGGAATAAAGACACAGACCTACTAGAGAATGGACTTAAGGATATGGGGAAGGGTGAGCTGTGACAAAGCGAGAGACAGGCATGGACATATATACACTACCAAATGTAAGGCAGATAGCTAGTGGGAAGCAGCCGCACAGCACAGGGAGATCAGCTCAGTGCTTTGTGACTGACTGGAGGGGTGGGATAGGGAGGGTGGGAGGGAGGGAGACGTGAGAGGGAAGAGATATGGGAACATATGTATATGTATAACTGATTCACTTTGTTATAGAGCAGAAACTAACACACCATTGTAAAGCAATTATACTCAAATAAAGATGTAAAAAAAAAAAGTCATGTACCAATATGTTCATTGCAGCTCTATTTACAATAACCAGGAGATGGAAACAACCTAAGTGTCCATCATCGCATGAATGGATAAAGAAGATGTGGCACATATATACAATGGAATATTACTCAGCCATAAAAAGAAACGAAATTGAGCTATTTGTTATGAGGTGGATGGACCTAGAGTCTGTCATACAGAGTGAAGTAAGTCAGAAAGAGAAAGACAAATACTGTATACTAACACATATATATGGAATTTAAGGAAAAAAAATGTCATGAAGAACCTAGGGGTAAGACAGGAATAAAGACACAAACCTATCTTGACACTTTAAACCTATGAATGGTCAGTTTTCTCTGAGTAAAACGGTTGGGAGTTGACATCGTGGAATTAAAGACATAGCTATTTCCTAGATTCTGCAAGGACACCTGGACAGGGAGGGCGCTTCAGGGCGGCTTCTAAAACGCGGTGCAGCCCCACCAGGGAACAGTATTTGGCAACGAAAGGGAATGGAGCCCTGATCCACTCTGCGACTCGGACAAATCTCGAAAACATGATGCTGAGTGAGATAAGCCAGACGCAGAAGGCCACAGACTGCACGACTCCATGTACATGAAATGTCTAGAACAGACAAATCTATAGAGACAGAGAACAGATTCGTGGTTGCCAGGAGCTGAGGGAGATGGGAGTTATTGCTAAAGGGAACAGGGTTTCTTTTTGAGGCAATGAAAATGTTCTGGAATTAGATAGTGGTGATGGGTGCACAACCTTGTGAGTGCACGAAAAACCACTAAGCAGGGCACTTTAAAATGGCACATTTTATGGTATGTGAAGCATATCTCAATTTTTAAAAACCGGGGTAATTTTCAGGACAAACCCAGTTGACCCGTACACTAGAGGGCTGCCCCACACTGCAGACAGGCACCTTTGCACAGGACGGAGCTCACCTCCTGCAGTGGTTCTCTGGTGTCCTGCCCGAGCTCCAGGTGGCCTGGAAATGTCACACTCACCGGGGCAGTGCCCGATCTCCTGACAGCACTGAGGCTGGCACACAGGAGCCCTCTGCCTGGCTCGATGTCCCACGCACTGAACTGTGGGGCTTGTCCCCCAGGGGTTGGCCCAGCCAGCTCCCTTCTTCTTTCCCTCTCCCTCCCTGAACCCCTTGAGCTTTAACGAAATAAAAAGAGGGCCCTCCAGATGGAAAATGTTGAGGATTCCACAGCTCCACAAGCAACTTTTCAGGATGCCCTTGCCCTGTCTTTCTACAGCTTCTGAGCAAAGGCAGAGGCCATCCTCTCACCGGTAGCTCCTCTGTCCACAGAGGGATGGGAATGTCTCTTGGGGGCATCCCAGGTAACCTGATCCCCATCTCTCTCTCCCTCTCTCTCTCTCTCTCTCTCTTACACACACACACACACACACACACACACACACACACACACACACACACACACACACAGACACACACACGCAGAAGGCCAGGCCAGCTCTCTCTGGGTTACTGCAGAACACTGAAGTGTTAACAGATTCATTTTCTTTTTTCGTCTGTGTTGGGTCTTCGTTGCTGTGTGCGGGCTTTCTCTAGTTCCAGCAAGCGGGGGTTACTCTTTGCTGTGGTGCACGGGCTTCTCATTGTGGTGGCTTGTCTTGTTGCGGAGTATGGGCTCTAGGCATGCGGGCTTCAGCAGCTGCACCACGTGGGAGTAGTTGTGGCTCGCAGGCCCTAGAGTACAGGCTCGGTAGTTGTGGTGCACAGGCTTAGCTTCTCCGCAGCATGTGGGATCTTCCCGGACCAGAGCTCGAACCCGTGTCCCCTGCAGTGGCAGGCAGATTCTTAACCTCAGCGCCACCAAGGAAGTCCCAAGGTTCATTTTCTTCTGTTCCACTGCATATACACTTGTATACACTTGACATTCAGTATCTACCCGTTGATTGAGAATATTCTACAAATTGAAGAATACATTCATACTACTTTTCCAAAGTTTCATGTACTCGTATCACCATTTGCATGGTTAGTAAATTCAGGGGTTTTCACATAAATACGTTTAATGTCCGTTCTTCATGGAAAAAACAGACAGCAGGTCTCTGTGGTCTTACCCCTTGTTACGGAACATCTTAGTAACCACCAATCTGCTCGAAACAAATTCAGCTCCTAAATGTGAATCATTGCAACCAGGTAAATAGAAGAAGCTCAGCGAGTCTCCATCAGGCCATCTGGCCCCCAGAGGACACTTGGCAATGTCGGAAGACACTTTTGGTTGTCATGACTTGGAGGGGTGTGCTACTGGCAGGCACTAGGTAGAGACCAGGGACACTGCGAAATATGCTACACTACACAGGACAGCGTGACAACAAAGAATTACCCACCCCCAAATATTATCAATGGACACCAAGCTGACCACATGCTTCCACTGTCTCTGGGAGAACAACACATGGGGCGAATCGGTTTCCTACTGCTGCTGTAACAAACTGCCACAAACCAGGTGGCCTGAAACAACACACATTTATTACCTCACAGTTCCGGAGGTCAGAAGTCAAAAATCAGTTTCATTCTGCCAAAATCAAGCTGTCAGCAGGGCCGTGTTCCATCTGCAAGCTCTGGAAAAATACACCTCCTTGGCTCTCGCAGCTTCCAGAAACTGCCTGCATTCCTCAGCTCGTGGCCACATGACTCCAACATCTGATTCTGCTGTCACATCTTCTTCTCTGACTCTGACCCTCCTGCTGCCCTCTTGTAAGGATTCTTCTGATGACACTGAGCCCACCCAGATAATCCAGGATGATCACCTCATTTCAAGACTCTTAACTTAATCCCACCTACAAATGCCATTTGTGTTGGAAGGTAACTTACTAACAGGTTTAGGAGACTAGGACATGGCCATCTTTGGAGGGCCATTATTCTATCGGGGCGGCGGGGGGGAGGTGTCTGTTAAATATCAAACAACAGTGAATATAAGATAAAAGTAACCAGTGGGTATAACACAGTACAAGGGGCACACGGTTACCTAGCCAAGGGAAGGAAGGTCAGGTTAGGTAGTGGATTTGGGCTCAACTCCGGAGTCAGACAGACGCCTCCTCGTTGGCTCTGGGAAGCGAGGTTACTAAGTCAACCCCCTTGGCCTCAGCTCCACCACCTGTCCACCTACAACTCATGCAGCCCCCGTGGGCTTTCAGGGAGAGCATCCACCAAGTGCCTAGAGTGCTGGCACATGATAAGCACTCCACGTGGTCCTAAGACCCAAGGGATCCCAGCGGGGAGAACAGGAGGCAGGAACAGCACGGTGAGGCCTCAGGGAAGAGGACACGGGCACGTGTGAGCGCCATGGAGGCAGGGACCTGTCTGCTGGCGGTCACCACTGGAGTCCTGAACCCGGAAGCGTGCCTGAGATGGAGAGGCTGTGCAACAATTACTGAATGAATGAATGGGTGATCGAATGAACAAATGAACAGAGGCGGTATGCTTAAACTGAGTAGGGACTGGGCAGTGGGGTGGCGTACGGGACAGAGCACTGCATCAGGGTGAGAAGACTCAGCTCAAGTCCCTGTCCTTCCCACAGCCGGTGGGGCGCACGCCTTGGCTACAGCCCTCAGATACAAGATGAGGGGTTTGAAGGAAGCGGCCGTAGCTCTTCCAAGAACAAAGCTGGAGGATTCAAGCCACGCGTGCTCTTGCCCGAGGCTGACCTGCCGTACACGAAGACTCGGGGTCAGTCAAACTGAACGGTTCGCTCTCTTATTCCAAACGCACCCAGCACTTCCTCTTCCGCAGCACTTCCCTCACATTCCCCCTTCTCAGCCCCAGCACTGAGAGAGCACGAGAAACGCTCGACCTAGGAGATGATGGACAAGGATACAGAACCCCCAGGCTCGAGTGAGCCCTCCTCCTTTCTCTGAAGCCATCACCACATGAAAATGGTGCCTGGCGACCATCACTGTCTCCATTTTATGTGTCTCCCATCTCCCAGACAAACTTGGTCTCCATCCACCATCCCAGCACACAGGAGGCCAAGAATCTATAACTATTACTTCATTTTACTGGATTTGAATGGGAATAACTGAACTCAGGAAAACTTAGCTCTGCTTTTATGCCATCAGATTAATTTTACTGAATTTACTGGAAAGGCAGCCAATTAGCAAAAGGACCCAGCCTAGAAGCAGTTCACCGGGCTCACCCGGTGACTTTTAACATGTCACTTGACTCAACGGTTTATGCACTAGAACCTACCAGAGGTGAAACACAGTTTCCACTTCCAAAATCAGAGCGAAAGGGAAGAAAAGGAAACTTAGAGATTTCCAAGCATCCGGAAGCTATTTTTGGAAATGAATGACTTTTCCATTCACTCCTCTTAAAAAAAAAAAGAGAGAGAGAAATGAAAGATATTAGATGCAGAACAAACCAAGAAGTGGTTGTTGATCATCTAAATGGAAGAAGATTCTTACAGAAGCCCACTCCTTATAGCCTGAAAAACAAGACACTCCCCCATGTATACAGAGACTACCTATAATCTTAAAGAATGAAAAATGGAAAAATCATTATTTGCTTATCAGAAAGTTTATATAATCCCAAAATAGACTCTGCGGGGTAAATATAGTAAGCCTCCTATTAATTAACACCAAATAAAGGCTCCAAGAAGGTAGCAATGATGCCATCTGGCCCTGTTATGTGGGGCTCCAACCTGGCAAATTCCGGAACCATGGATTGTTTTCTCCTTAAAGCAACAGCCTGTTCAAAAGACTTTTAATATATCACAGAATTTCTCCATGTGGCACAGGTCAAGCCCCATCTCGTGAACAAATGGATCCCTAAAAGCTTTTGTCATGATATAATTTGGGCCTCCCACCATCATCCTGATCATTTAATACTCTGCTTTGATCTCAAATGTGACATGGTCCACCACTCAGACTGCTCGAGGTTGGCATTTCCAGTAACGTACAACCCCAACTGAGCTATCGGAAACAGAACACTAAGTTTCAACAGGTCAGTCCACCTATAGGTTAATGTCAATACAGCCCTGCAAGAAGCAGACATATACATGTCAAAGGCACTGAATTTTTCCAAAAGAGGCAAAAAAGTTCTTGCCATATTATCCACCTAAATGGTAAATACCGTTTTATAAAGTGGCCATTGAACTCTGAGTTGATGTATGTGGAACACATACGTGTCACTAATGTAAACCACATACAACTCACCCACAGAAACTACCAGTCACAAAAATGGTGAATTAACTTTATTTTTAATCTTATTTATTTATTTATTTGGCCGCACCATGCAGCACGTGGGATTCTTAGTTCCCTGGGATCAAACCCGGCTCCCTACATTGGGAGCGAGGAGTCTTAATCATTGGACCACCAGGGAAGTCCCAACTTTATATTTTTTAACAAAGTTTTTGGGTATGATTCCCAGAAAACTAACCACTAAAATTATATGCACAGTACTGATCTGCAGACATAGTGAATTTAAACCTAAGTGGGTTCATACTCCAACTAAAGAAATTCCATTTTGAAAATATTGACATCTTTTTTTACACATCTGTAGCCACATCTGTAAAGATGTCTCCTCACGTTTGCAACTTCTTTGTTGTAGCTTGAAAAAGAAAGTACAGCTACAATAATTCACCAACACACCCTGAGCTGGTAAGACCCAATGTTGTTAAATACAACATTGAATGGAATTACTATAAAACCCAAAAGAGTTTGTTTACAAACCTTGGCCCTCGGTGACCTTGCTTACGGCAGCATATTTTATGCTATTAGGTTTAATAAATTATACAGGAAATGATCTTTTCAGTCGGCAACAGTTTTCGCCTAACCGACTACATTCATCTATTCCTCCATAATTTAATTTTCTTTAAAAACCTATTTCTTTGCCTCTCCTGATAGTTCTCCATTTGGAAGCTGCTTGGGGAAAGTCCTCATTTTTTTTTTTTTTCTTCTGCAGTACGCGGGGCTCTCACTGTTGTGGCCTTGCGGAGCACAGGCTCAGCAGCCATGGCTCACGGGCCCAGCCGCTCCACGGCATGTGGGATCCTCCCGGACCTGGGCACGAACCCATGTCTCCTGCATCGGCAGGCGGACTCTCAACCACTGCGCCACCAGGGAAGCCCGAAAGTCCTCATTTTTTGAATACCGTTTTCCAGTCGTGTGAATCAAATGCAACTCAAAAAGGGTGTTAACTGTCAGATGCACGTGGAGAAAATGCTGTGCTCCGACACACGGTTTTTTCCATATCATAAAAATCAATTACAACTTTAAAGGATAACCGGTCACCTATAAAAATCGGCAAGGTTCTGTTGCGAAAGAAGAAGAATGACTATTACAGCATTTAAACCCTTCCGTAGACTCCACTTAAATGTCTGTGGCTCGCTGAGCATTGCATACATATTTCGGGCAAGGTACTATGGGAGGTGAAGTGCAAGCTGTCACCTGCTGAAATTTCACTCACTATAAAAACAGTGTCTCATAAAAGTGTACACATTTTTACTTTACAAAAAAATGTAAAATGTCCACTTTTGTTCACTCCACCGACAATTTTAGCATTAGAAACAGGGCTTTTTAAAAACCTGTAATATAAGTGATGTATAAAATGTCATTCAATAACACAGATTTCTGGAAAGAGGAACACAGGAAATGTGTATGAAATACATGGAAAGGATGATTCTACAAGCTGTCTTCTGTGGGGTCTGCTCACCTATGGCCAGGGTTGTACCATTAAAATGGAAACTCTTACATTTATACTCTTCATCATGAATCCACACTCAATGTAACCACAACTGTTTCATATTACCCTCATATAATGAGTCTTTGCCTTTTCTAAGCAAAACAGTATTTTTTAATTCGTTCATTTTCCAGTTGTTTGGATTTTTAACAGACACACAGCATAAAAGGACACCACATTCCAAGCAGTTCTACCAACTCCAGAACCATCCAAGGCTTGATCAGACAGCTGTGGCTCTAGCCTTTGGTTAAAATTATAATATGATCTCACCTGATTTTCAAAATAACTATGCATCTTTTTAAGCCAATAAACTGTGCTATAATCTAAGTCTCTGAGTCCAGAAGCTTGCCATGTTCAAAGAGAATGTTAGGGAACCATGATCCTTTTGCCTTACTTTGTTTTTCCCTATCTGAACCCATGCAGCGCTGCCTTTCCAGTGCAGGTAGGAGGAAGCAGGAGCCTCTCACCACGCTGGGCCTTTCCAACTCTCAAAATCACTGGGAAGCTTGCAGTATTTCCTTTCTGGCACTCAGGCCCAGTGTGGAAAGAAGTTGCTCCAGATAGGACAAGATATCAGATAATCACTGTAATCCCTTGGTTTCAACAGAATTCCAGCTCCACAAAAAAAATGCCTCTCCCCAAAAGCAGCTGAACCACTGAAACCAACAGACAATCGAACAAAAAGTTAACGAAGAAGTCATTACATGAACTTAATTAATCGTAATCTGGTGGTGCTTTTAGAAGCATCCGTTTTTCACTCCGTAGGATTTATTTACGTGAATAATATGACAATTTAATGCTCTACTCGGATCTTGCACAAAAAGGAAACCTAAAATTCAACTCTTGTGTTCCCGTTATTCCAAAAGCATATGGGTCTAATCATAGCCCATTCTGACCGCAGTACACAGGCTTTTTCAATCAGAATTTTAACTCAATTTTTAAGGCGCTAAAGAGTAACCGTCACAAGTTTGATGGTTACTCCAAAGAATCGGGAATCCCTGAAGTGTCCCATCTGGCACAGTCTTCGAATGGAAACTAGGTTCAGCCCGCCAGACAAGGAGCCCACACCACGAGGCTGAGGCGCACGTTTGTGCTCCAAGATGACAGCTCATCTGGCCACCGCGAGGTTGGGGGCGCCTGTAGGGCCACAGCCTGGGGGCGGTGGGCCGCGGAGGCCCGACAGGGATGGGCGAGACCGCGGAGGAAAAAGGAAGAGAGGGCCATCCGTCAGCCCCTGGAGAGGAAATTCCAGATGCCCAGCTCCCAGGCTTCGGTCAGCGGGTGACGTGAGGGAACCAAGTCAGAGTGTCCGCCGCGCGGTGGAGGGCAGAGATCCCGAACTCCTGGGGCTCGAGGCAGGGAGAGGGGGAGCCTCGACCCTCGGCCAGGGGTCCGCGGATGGGGGCGCCCGGATCCTGCCGGGCGCGGAGGACTCACGATCTTCGCCCACACCCGGAGGCCTCCCGGGTCCTCGATCCTCTCCCTGGCCCAAGGTATGGGGAGCCCTAATCCTGGTCGGGGCCCACGCCCCCCTTACCGGTCGCTGGGGTCGATCCACGACTTCTGGCGCGTGTAGTGGTCGATGTAGAAGACGCGGCCGTCGTAGTCGCGCGCCTTCCCCCTGCCGGCGGGCAGCGGGGGCTCGGCACTCTTCCGGGCCCATAGGGGTGGCGGCGCGTAGGGCGCGGGGGGCGCGGGGTCCGCGGCTGGGGGCGCGAGCTGCGGCGGCTCCCGGGGGACCTGCGCGGGCTGAGGTGGCTCCCGCGGGGCCTCGCGCGGCTGTCCCCGCCGCCGCCGCCGCCGCCGGCCGCCACTCAGCCACGGCATGACGGCGCGGGCCCCGCCGCCGCCCGGCCGCCCCACGCGCGCCGCCTCCTCCGCCAGCACTACGGCCCGGCGTCCGGGGCGCGGGGGCGGCCGCGGGGAGCCGCCCGCCGCGCCCGGTGCATCCTCCGCCCGGTGCCCGCTCACCTGCGCCCGCCTGCCGCCGGGCCCTGCGCGACGCCTGGGTCACTCGAGTCGCCGCCGCTCGTGGAGTCACAGCCCCAGAGCTGCCGCAGCCACTACCGTCGGCCCCTCAGTTTCCACGGCGCGCCCGGCCTTCTTCGTTCCTCTGCGTGGGCCGGTAGGGGCGGGGGCTTCTCAGGCCCCGCCCCGCGTGTGGCCACGCCCATCCCCATCCCCTTCTCCTTCGGCGGCTCCTCCCCCGCTTGCTGCAAGCCCTTCAATCTCCCTTGGCTGCTCCGCCTCCAGTCTCTCCTAGGGGCTCCTCTGCTCTTGGCTCCTGTGCCCCCCAGACCCCACCCCCGCCCGCTGCTCTACTCCTGCTCCCCAGCCGGCTGCTCTTACCCCCTCAACCCCGCTCAGTGTTCTTTCGTCTTCCCCTCCTGCTCCGCGCGCTCCTCCCTCTTCTCTCCCGCTCCACCACCTCCTTGGGCCTCGCAGGGAAAGCGCACGGGAGCCAGGATGGGCGCCGCCGCGTCCGTCCGCCCCCGGGCCACAGCGGAGAGGAAGGAGGGCCGGGAGGACGGCGCCCCACCCGGGCTGCAGGCGCGGCCTGCCGGGGGCTGACTCTTGGGGCCCAAACAATTCCCGGGGGAGAGGGCGGTCACCTCACTGCACCCATTCTCAGGCCTTGGATGTCTGGGGTCCTCCTCTCTGCCCACTTGGTGGGGGAGGGGAGCTGCGCCCTGAGTCTCCCGAATACCCAGGATGGTCCCGCGAGGGTGGGTAAGTCCCCGGATAGGAGGTCGAGGGGGCTCCGTAGCTGGAGGAGGAGCCTGAGGCAGGTCCTCTTGGGTGGGACCTGGAGGACACACCTGGAAGTGGGGAGCTGGGCAGGTGGGCACGTCTCATGCCTGCCAGGAGAGCCCCAGCAGGGCTGATCCGAAGTCCCCACTCTGGGCCCTCTGCCCTGCCCTGCTCTGAGCTCTTGCATCTTCCAGTCTGGAGGATCCAATAGTGTGAGTGGAGACCCAAATAGGCCACTGCTCTGGCGGAAGCCAGGTCAGCTCCTAAAACATGAAACCTCTATGGTAATTGGTAATTATGTTCCACTCACATCTCATAGCTGGAGAAACTGAAGTCCAAACATGGGGCTCTCTCTTCCTCCAAATCTCCCAGCTACTGCTTCATGCTCCAGATCCCTGGCCACAAGACTTAATGCCGGGAAATGCAGGAAAGTATCAGGGAGGTTTTAAAACACTGTTACAGTGATACAAAAAGATCTGATAAAAACCCTAACAGCAATCCATATCTAGCTACATAGGGGAAGAGACTAGAGGAAAACCTCCCCAAATGCTCACAGCCGTTTGCATTCCTTCAGTGGGATGATTTTTTTTTAATTATCGTATTTACTGTCTAAATTGTTTGTAAAAGGGTTATATTACTTTTATAAGGGGAAGAGTTGTTTTAAAAAGAATGTGAAGGCATGGAGACTGTAATTGGGACATATCCGAGGGAGGCCTTTCCTCCTCTTCTCCCACCACAACGCAGAAACTTCCTTGCTCCCCAAGAATCTAGCCCCACCCGAACATCATATGCCGGAATTTCCACCACGGGAGTCCTTTTAGTTACACGTGCACAGTTATTAAATGTCCAAGGGAAAGGGATGGAGCGTATCAAAAAAGCAAATACTTTGTGATCTTGCATGTTCCAGAGAATGCCCATGTGCTGAGTGTCCCTACAGTGACATCTTCCCTTCTGATCGGCATGCTTTACTACCAAGGAGGCTGCCACTGCCTTGTCCCTCCCTCCCTGCCCACGCTGCAGTCACCTTACCACCCAACATGGCTGGGCTGAAGCTGCAATCCCGCCCTCCCTGCCAGGCATCGTGTCCTTTCAGAATTTCGCAAATCTGGGCGCTATCACTAAAAATTATCCTGAATGGGGCTGGAGTGCATTGGAGTGACGCCAACCTCAACAGAGAGAGAGAACAGCCACACACATCAAAGGACTCACAGAAGGAAAGGCAAGATGAAAAAGTATCAGATAAAGAATAAGGGGTGGGGGAAGCTACACCCCATGAGGAGCTAAGAGGCAAGTGCTGATGGGCCTTTCCCTGAGGATGAGATCTTCTGGACTCCTCAGACTGGCTGCAGACCCACCATATGCAGGCACTGTGCTGGGCGTTGCGATGCTGCAGAGAACAGGAAAGAGTCTGTGCACCCCCAGCCCGCAAGTCGGGGACTAAACTAAGAATAGGCATTTAGGACTGTGGCCTGTCTACAGACCAAGCCAGGGTGCCAGTTCAGACTGGGAACTCAGGGGAGGCCTTGTGAGACCGAAAGGAAGATGGCTTGGATGAGGAAGCTGAGGCTCCGGTCCTTAGATTCTCGAGTCCTGAGCCCTTGCCCCTTGGCACGTGTAGCCGCAGTCCTCAAATACTTGCTGATTTACTAGCAGATACGGCGCCTCAGCCAGATCTCCCTGGCTGGGGCGTACACTCTTCTCAGAGGATTACCCTTGGCTGACAGATGTCTGAGAGGTGATACTCCCCGCCCCCGCCCCAGGACTGCTCCTGCAGTATGACAGACCAGGCCCCTGGCCTTGGTGGGACAGAGTGTAGTGCACCTCACCCTCCAGGGCCCCCACCTGGGCTACCATGGCTTTGCTAGCTCCTTTCCTCTCTAGCCTGCCTCCCCTACCCGCATCCATCACTTGCATGAGAACTACCCCTCCTTGAGCACTGCTTCTAGGGAGCCTGAACCCAGAGAGTCTGCTGTGCTTATTCTTCCAAGCACTTAGCAAACATAAACCGTTTGACCATCGTGACGACATCTACACATTTGCACATTAACAGAGGAGAATTGGGAAGAAATGTCACATGGCCAGTGGAGACAGGTGGAAGCCCCTCACTGAAAAGGCTTTATCCACAGGCCCACCCGTGGCCCCTGGACCTCTCTGAGTCAGAGGAGTGAAGCAGGCCAGCTGCATTTGTCTTCCTAAAATGAGCCAACAAAAGGAAGAGACCAGAACTTGGGATGACCGAGGCCTCCATCTTCCCTTGTAATGTTTGCCCTAGGCAGAAACTGATGGTCCCTAAAGACCTGTGTGGGGCATTGGGATGGTAGAGAAGTTGGTGGGGGGGGGGGGGGGTGAGGGGAATCTTGCCTCCCCAGCTTTGCCACATATTGGGAAGTCTTGTGTGCGTGTGTTAATTGTTAGGGAGAATAAAGCCTGTCTTTCTCACAGTCAAGTGGGGCTTTCCATGTTGGACTGAAAAACACAAGCATACACAAAGCACTGCAGGGAAAGGAGGCTTTCGTCTGAGCCGAAGGCACAATTATGCATTCTTTATTGCCTCCATGTTCATACCACAGCCTTGCCAACAAGGAAAAGTACAAACGTTGTAGCGACCTCTCCTGGCACCAAGATTTCTGATGGAAAAACAGCTCAGGAAAAATCCACTTAGGCCCTGGGTACTGGAGATGCAAATATTGATACTTGTTCTCCTTGCAGACCCTTTGGGGAACCCCCTTGCGCAAACTGTTAAAATGCCCTCACGTGGAGCTTGCAGAATATTTTCTTTAAAACGCTTCTTAAGGAGTAAATCCAACACACTCCTTGCATGCCAGGCAAGCATGCCCAGAGTTTGAAGATATTTACTCGGATTCCGCCTTCTCTTCCCAAAGGATAACCTTGAGTTATCAAGGAAGATACAAAATTGCCTCTATCCACATTCAATACTTGGGAAGCTTCTGGAAAAGGGAGCACCGGGAGGGCTGCAATCGTCATGTCGAAAATGAGAGAAATAAATACTGCTGGAGAAGTCTTGCCTGCCTAACCTGAGACCTCTCTCCGGGCTCAGGAACTAAAAGCGGGCGGTTGGGGTTATTCCCTGAGGTTTTTTTTCCTGACTTTAAGTCTTCAACTTTAGACACTTATTTGACTTGTGATCGGAAACGCCCTTGTTTGGATTTTGAGTGTGGACGGGGAGCCTGGGAGCATTTTTCTCCAATGGGACTTCCTTGACTTGGGTAGATTTGTGCAGTTTTGAGATGAGGTTTTTCTC
The DNA here is from genome assembly GCF_964270905.1 of Leucopleurus acutus. Taxonomy (NCBI): domain Eukaryota; kingdom Metazoa; phylum Chordata; class Mammalia; order Artiodactyla; family Delphinidae; genus Leucopleurus; species Leucopleurus acutus. The sequence goes on from NC_139164.1 coordinate 10,864,126, forward strand.
ATGTCCTGATCTTCCATTCCAAAGAGATGCAGAGTATTCTGAAAGAGTCAGCTGTGTGAATAAACCAGGCCGTCTGTTTGGTCATTTTAGTGCTTTATTCTGCTGTGTGTTGGCTTCTTTGCGTACAGCAATGCCCTTGGTGTTGGTTCATGGCTGTCATGTTGTAGGCGGACTCGGCATTTGTACCTGGGTTATTAAACTTCAGTTTTAAGAAAAAAAAAAGCGGATGACCCAGCGCAATCAGTCAGGCAGGAGGAGTTCCCCCTTACTTACTGACTCACAGGAGAGTCAATCTTTTTGTTTTACTCCAGCGTTTGACGGATTGGATGAGACCCACCCATATCTGCTTTCCTCAGTCTCCTGATTCAAGTTTTCCTCTCCTCCAGAAGCACCCACACCAACACACCCAGAATGTTTGACCCAATATCTGGGCACCCTGTGGTCCAGTCAGGTGGACACGTAAACTCCCCATTAGACCTCCTGACTTGATATCCAGTTGCTCTGTGTTTCTACAACCCTTCATGTCCACAGAGTGATTCATGGACGGCAGCATCAGCAGCGCGGGGGATCTCATCCAAAGGGCCAGCCCGGACCCATTGGTTTGTGAAGCGCTATGTTACACACATGGAAGGGGGTGGCGCAGGGGTGCAGGGCATCTAAAAAAACGATTTTACTATATTGATTCACAGAGCCATCTGGTTAGTGTTTCCGTTACTCAACTTCATAATCGTTAGGGCTTTATTTATCATTTAAGAGGTGCCAAGAGCTACTCAGCTTTGCATGAGAAGCATATTTAACAGTCTGGATTTGTGTGTCATTCAACAGTAGGCCAAGCCTCCGCGAACTTCAGCCTGGCTAACCTGGCACAGAAGTAGAAATGGGCAAAAAGCCAGCCCCGAGCCAACCATGCTGTCAGCAATGTTTGATTTTTGCCTGTTTCCCTGCCTCTCCCCTGCCTGGTATCCCCACCCAGGACTGGCTACACAGTTTGCTGTCTACATTTTGCAGTGCCAAGTGAAAAGGCAGGACCCTTTTCAGACTGCTTCCACAAAACACCCTAAACAGAGCGGCTTATAAACAACAGACATTCCTTTCTCACAGGTCTGGAGGCCGGGAAGTCCATGATCAGGGTGCCAGCGTGATCCGGTGCGTCTTCATATGGTGGACGGGTTTAGGGAGCTCTGTGAGGTCTCTCTGCAAAGAACATTGACACATTCGTGAAGCTCCACCATCATGACCTAAGCACCTCCCAAAGGCCCCACCTCCAATACCATCACATGGGGGTTAGGACTTCAATATTAATAATTTCAAGATGGTGATGGTAGACAATTAAAACAAGCACAAGCCCTTCAGAGCACAGGGCCCTGTCCATACCTTTGACTTCTAGTCATTGTGCCCTTTGAACATTCCAAAGGGACAGCAATTTTCAGCGATAGCACAGAAGATCATTTTGGGGAAAGAGGCCCTGTCCCAGCAAATCAAACCACTTGTTCCCCAGGACTTCTCTGCCAGCCCAGCTACCTCCCCAAGGTCAGCATGATACTGCTGGCAGGAAGAATGTCCTCTGCTCCTACGCCCTGGGCTCCCTGGTGTTGAAAGTTGAATTATGTCCCTCCAAAAATATGTTCAAGTACCTATCCCTAGTACCTGTGAATGTGACCTTATTTGGAAATAGGGTCATTGCAGATATAATTAGCTAAATTACAATGAAGTCATACTGACGTAGGGTGGACCCTTAACCCAATATGACTGGTGTCCTTAGAGGAAGAGAGAAGACAGACACACAGGAAGAAGGCCGTGTTATGGAGGCAGACACTGAAGTAATATGTCTACAAGCCAACGAATTGCAGAGATTGGCAGCAACACCTGGTGTTTATGTGTGTATATATATATATATATTTATATAATGTTTTAATAAATTTGTTTATGTTTGGCTGTGTTGAGTCTTCGTTGTTGCGCACGGGCTTTCTCTAGTTGTAGTGACTGGGGGCTACTCTTTTTTGCGGTGCGCAGGCTCTAGGCGCACGTTCTTCAGTAGTTGTGGCACATGGGCTCAGTAGTTGTGGCTCACGGGCTTAGTTGCTCCACGGCATGTGGGATCTTCCGGACCACGGCTCGAACCCATGTCCGCTGAATTGGTAGGCGGATTCTTAACCACTGTACCACCAGGGAAGTCCCATTCTCTAAAGCCTTTAAAAGGAGCATGGCCCTGCTGACATCTTGATTTCAGAATTCTAGCCTCCAGAACCATGAGACAATAACGTTCTATTGTTTCAAGACACCCAGTCTGTGGTACTTTGCGTACCGCAGCCCTAGGAAACTAATACTCCTGGAAACTTGTCCCTAGGCTCTTGCTTTTGCTTCAGGCAAGACTGAAATCTATAGAAGTGTCCTGATCAGTGCCAAGAAATCCCAGAAAACAGAAGCCTTCCATGACTGCCTCCAGAAATCCCACCAAACCCAGGAGCCCCAGGTATGACATGCTTGACTCCGTAAGTAATAGCTGACATCCAATGTAGACCAGAAGTATCCAGTTTTACCATGTGCTGCACAAAGTTCCGATTTACCTTGGACCACTGGGTATCCAACCTGTAGATGAGGGTAATGTCTCTTTATGGAAACATTTCAGCTAATCCCAAAGAAGCAGTGATGGAATCAGAATTAGAGTGAAGACCCCTCCCCCAGGGATTGCCTGGATCCTGGTGCTGAGCTTCAACGGTTGCTAAGATCACAAAAAGATAGACGATCAGACTTGATGTGCTTCCTCAGAAAAACACACCACCTGTGACGTAGCCTTGTCAAAAAGTCAAACCTGTATCGAGGGATCAAACCTGTAGATCTGGTTACCTGCTTCCAGGAAATACAGACATCAGAGGAATAGTTAACATCTCGGGAATGCTATCAGCAAAATCCCAGCTGATATCCAAAAATTTGACCTTGTTTCTTTCAGAAATAAACTCTAAGTGGGGAGGGGGGGGTTGGGGGGAAGGAGAGATGGAAAGGGAACCTTTAGATGAAAAAAAAGACTAGCAGCACGGTGTGGGCCGTATTTGAATCCTGCTTCATACAACTGGAGAAAAACATCTGTTATATTTATGAGGCAACTGGAAATGAAAACACTCCCTGGTAGTAGATGATATTAAGGAATTATTTCTTAAAATTTAGGTTGGATAATGGTATTCCAGTTATTTTTTTTAGTTGGGCATATAGTTTAGAAACACATTTGGAAATAATTATGGGAAATGTGATCTATATATAAGATTTGTTTAAAAATAACATGGGTGATGGAGAGTGGGAATGAGTAGATTTGAGACAAGGGCATCATAAATTGATAATTGTTGAAGCTGGTGATGGGTCATGGGGGTCATCATAAAACCTCTACAATTCATATATGCTTAAAAATGTCCATAATAAAAAATTTTTGAAAATTCCACTGGCACGCCATATGAACAGCTGAGTGGATAGAATCTGAATGTTGGGTGTTATGTCTATTGGTTTTCTATAGCTGCTGTAACAAATTACCACAAACATGGTGACTTGAAAGTATAGAAATTCATCAGAAGTCCAGAATGAGTCTCATCATGATAAAATTAATGTGTTGGCAGCGCTGCATTCCTTCTGGAGGATCTAGTGGAGATTCTGCATCCTTACCTTTCCCAGTATCTAGCGGCTGCGTGAATTCCTTGGCTCATGGCCTCTTCCAGCAATCATGTCCCTCCTCCACCTCGGCTTACATCTTACCTCTCCTTCCCTGACTCTGACCCCCTGCTTCCCTCATATGAGGACCCTTTTGACTACATTGGGCTCACCTGGATAATACAGAACAATCTTCCCATCTCAAGATCCTTAATTTAATCACATCTGCAAAGTTCCATTTGCCATGTAAAGTAACATCTGTCATGTAAGGAAACATAGCTTTTGGGGATTAGGACATGTCTGGACATCTTTTGGCAGGGGGATTATTCTGCCTACCAGGTATCTCAGATCGACATTTACCAACAATTTTTTGTTCAAAACAGAGACATCCGGTTATGAGTTCTGCATACTTCAACAGGGGTGATTTTGCCTCCCGGGGACATTTGGCAGTATCTGGAGACATTTAAAAAATGTTTTATTTTGTTGAAGTATAGTTGGTTTACAATGTTGTGTTAATTTCTGTCGTACAGCAAAGTGATTAGCATATATATATAAACATTCTTTTTCAGGGAATACCTGGAGACATTTTTGATTGTCAAGACCAGACCGGAGGTAAGGTCGGGGAGGGTAGGTGGGGGAGGAGGCGGTGCTACTGGAATCTATCTAGTTTGTAGAGACCCTGTATTGTAGGCTGCTAAACCTCATACAAAGCAGAGGACGAGGGACCTACCAAGCCCCACAGGTTACCAGTACTGAGGCTGAGCAACCCTGGGCAAGGAGCAACAGAAGGAAAAGAGCATGTTATATTCTCCACAATGGATCTGCACAGAGCAAGAAATTAAGAAGTCTTTCTTGAATGAATAAACAATTAGCTTGCTAATAAATACATTACACCTTCTCATCAATAAGACGACCTCAAATTCGGTGACCACAGCTGAGTCACCGAATTATATCCAAAAGTGAATATAATCCGGAATATCAAAAAAAGCGTGTGTTCCTGCTGAAATCACAAGAAGACAGACACCAAAGACCTGATGTGCCTCTAGGGAAGAAAACACCACCAACCTATGAGACAGTTTTGCCCTAAAATCCAAACCCGATCTGATCAAAGCCTCTGGAAAGATTCCATGGATTCCAAGGATCTTATTTGCAGATAAAAGGGTATTGACATATCTTAGGATTCCTCTAGTGCAAAGGTCTTCAGAGCCAGAGAGAAAAGTACATATTTTGAGAACCATAGACCTGCAAAATCCAATCAAGGATAAAGCTGCCAGTCCTACAAATGTCCATGGGGTACATGGAAGACTCAGTAATGTGTACAGCTTAATTAAAATTAAGGGTCAGGGTCTTGAGAGCACCTCCCGTGAAGTATAGCATCCTGGACATAACAATCATTTATAGGATTCAAGTGTCCCATTAGGGTCACTGACAAGAATCTAGCTAGGGGCCAGCCCAAATCCTGGGAATGTACGCAGGCTCAGTCATGGGATGGTAATTACTATCTGTAATGGAATGAATCTCTCAGCTTCAGGAGGATTTGGGAAAAGTACAGAAACTTTTAAGAGACTCAAAATATAGGATTCATATTTGGGGTAAAGAAGGAATCTCTGCGTATTTGGTATTTTATGCATTTGTAAAGTTTCAAAGAATTTCTGAGTTTTGGAAACCACTGTAAAATATATAATTGGGTAATTCATCTAAACATGATTTTAGTTGAAAACTAATTTCATATAGTATTGGAATATTTTAAAAGAGCTTAAATTTTACCAGATTTATAAGTTTAATTTATTAGATTTTAAGGATATTTGCATACCTGGGAATGTATCTGTTAATTGAGACAATTGAAGTGATTAAAAAGGGAACTGGGTGTAATGTGTTAAGGGTTTTAAATGCACTTTAAAATTCATGAAAGTGTTTAATTACCTGAGTTTGCAAGTGGGATCAAATATTTTCCAAAGTCCTCTTAAAATTGGTTGCTATTATTTGCTAGACTTAAAAATGAATTTTAAAAGAATAATCAATTTTCTAGGCTGAACTTAAAAGGTTAAGGAAAAGCTACAATGAGATATCACCTCACACCTGTCAGAATGGTTATCACCAAAAAGAACACAAATAACAAATGCTAGGGAGGGTGGGCAGAAAAGGGAATCCTCTCACACTGTTGGTAGGAATGTAAATCAGTGCAGCCACCTTGGAAAACAGTTTGGAGGTTTCTCAAAAAACTAAAAATAAAACTACCATATGACCCCGCAATTCTACTGCTAGGCATATATCCCCAAAAAACCATGAACACTAATTGTAAAAGATACATGTCCCCCAGTGCTATAGCAGCATTATTTACAATTGTCAAGATATGGAAGGGACTTCCCTGGTGGTCCAGTGGTAAAGAATTCACCTTCCGGGCTTCCCTGTGGCGCAGTGGTTAAGATTCCGCCTGCCAATGCAAGGGACACGGGTTCAAGCCCTCATCTGGGAAGATTCCACATGCTGCGGAGCAACTAAGCCCGGGTGCCACAAGTACAGAGCCTGCGCTCTAGAGCCCACGAGCCATAACTACTGAACCCGCGTGCCACAACTACTGAAACCCGCGCGCCTAGAGCCCGTGCTCTGCAATAAGAGAAGCCCCTGACTACGCACCTCAACGAAGAGTAGCCCCCGCTCGCTGCACCTAGAGAAAGCCCGCGCGCAGCAATGAAGACCCAGCACAGCCCAAAATAAATAAATTAATCAAAAAAAAAAAAGAATTCACCTTCCGATGCAGGGGAAGTGTGTTCGATCCCTGGTCACGGAACTAGGATACCACATGCCACAGGGCAACTAAGCCCACGTGCTACAACTACAGCACCTCAACTAGAGAAGAGAAAACCCCCACGCCACAACTAGAGAGAAGCCCGCACGGTGCAACGGAAGATCCCACATGCTGCAACTAAGATCCAGCGCAGCCAAAAAAAAAAAAAAAAAAAAGATATGGAAGCAACCTTAAGTGTCCATCAACAGATGAATGAATAAAGAAAATGAGGGGGCTTCTCTGGTGGCACAGTGGGTGAGTCTGCCTGCCGATGTAGGGGACACGGGTTCATGCCCCGGTCAGAGAAGGTCCCACATGCTGCGGAGCGGCTGGGCCCGTGAGCCATGGCCGCTGAGCCTGCGCATCCGGAGCCTGTGCTCCATAACGGGAGAGGCCGCAGCAGTGAGAGGCCCACGTACCGCAAAAGAAATAAATAAATAAAGATGAGGTATATATATACAATGGAATACTACTCAGTCATGACAAGGAACAAAATAATGCCATTTGCAGCAACATGGATGGACTGGGAAGTTATTATGCTAAGTGAAAAAAGTCAGAGAAAGACAAATACTGTATGATATCGCTTATATGTGGAATCTAAAAAATACAACAAACTAGTGACTATAACAAAAAAAAAGCAGACTCACAGATACAGAGAACAAACTACTAGTTGCCAAGTGGGGTGGGAAGGTGGGAAGGGCAATATAGGAGTAGCAGATTAAGAGCTACAAAATATTATGTTCCCTGCTGGTCTAGTGGTTAGGATGTCGGGCTTTCACTGCTGTGGCCCAAGTTCAATCCCTGGTCGGGGAACTGAGATCCCACAAGCTGTGGGACACCGCCAAGAAAAATAAATAAGCTACAAGGATATATTGCACGGTGTGGGGAATATAGCCAAGATTTTATAATAACTATAAATGGAGTATAACCTTTAAAAACTGTGACTCACTGCATTGCACACCTGTAACTTATATAATATTGTACAGCAAGTACACTTTCATAAAAATGTTAGAAAAAAAATTAAGGGAAAAGTAGGCATTTGAACTTATAACTTAAATAAGTTGACTATCAGATTTGAAACTGAGCAGGTCTTTTTTTGTGCACACACACACACACACACACCATTTTTGAGGGCGATAATCACTTCTGAAGGGCTGTGCAATGTCCACATTACTGTGTTTACATTAAAAAAAAATCACAAGTCTTTGCAACCCTGTGGCAATAATATGATCAAATACCAATATTGTTTACCAAATAAATTCCACCCAAACTCAGAAACCTTACTCAGCCCTCCAGAGCCTGCATTGAGCTGAGAAGGTCTGATATGATTCAAAATGCATTCCTCCTAAGATGCTTGTTTCCGTTTTTGGGTTTTTTTTTTTACATATTCTGAATCTAATTTTCTGCCTTTGTCATGTTCTCATCCATTTATGGATTTGCATTAATGTGTGTGACTGGTTGTCATCTGAATAAATTATTTCATTCCTAACCAACTAATTTATGTTCCTTATAAAGGGCCAGCTTAACTCTATGCCAGTTTAACTAGGGAGTGTTGAAGGGGGTTCCAAATAACCCTGTTTGCAGCCGGTACATGCTTTGGAAGGTACTGAGCTCTGATTGGTTGAATTCTACCGTGGTCTAATCGTGGCCCACCACAGTGAGAGTCACACTCTGTGGTCCACAGAGTAGCACCATCTGGCCTCACTCAGACCTCCGCACGTTCACATTTACAAAGCATTGGTCTACACAAGAATTCAGGTAACAGTAATCACTGTTGCAGTGATATTGTGCTGTTTGAGTTTCCTGCTCAGCAGACGACATAGTTCCATTAATTTCTTTTAAATGAAAAGATGACAAGTTGCAATTCAGTTAACTCTGTAAACTGTCTCTACAAATTATTAAATTACATGTGTATATTGAGTTCTCACAAATGGCACTTGGATGACTGGAACATGAACATGTCACATTAATAGCGGGACAGAAGTCTCCCATGATATGGAAAGGGGTGGGGGTATCATAATCCGTTGAGGCCCTAGCACCCCGGAAGCTCCAGGAAGTGTGGTGAGCTCCAGCCAACTCAGCTACTATCACCCTAGGTAAAGTTCTGGGTAGATTAATGAAGGGCACAAATGCATTTCTGTTCCTCACGTCAAGAAGGGAGTCCATTTCCCCTCTTCCTTTTAAAAAAATTTTTAGCTTATTTATCTTGCTTTTTATTACGACATCGTCACATACATGCAATATTTCCCATCTTCTGGAATGAGCACACCCATGGCTTTCTTTGACTGATATAATATGGTAGAAGTGAAGTTCTGGGACTTCCATCCCCAGGCTTAAGAGAACGGGTGCTTCAACTTTCTTGCTCTTAGGAGTCAGCCGCCATGTAAGAAGTCTGATGACTTTGAGCCCGCCGTGCTATCAGGCAGCCCAGGAGAACCATGTGGAAAGAGCATTGAGGGGCCAGACTCTGGGAGGTAAGTCTTCTTGCACCATCCATCCGAGACAGCTGCCCAGCCCCGTGCATGACTGTGGCCCATGCCACGTGCAGCCAAAGAATCCCCTCGCTGAGTCCTGCCTGACTCACAGAATCATGAGCAAACAATAAAATATTGTTGTTTAAGCCATTAACCTTGAAGGTGATTTGTCACATAGCAATAAATATTTGTGACAAATGCACGGACCTGTCTCACAGCCGCTTACCTCCTATTCATCACAGAATAGGTCTTCCAACCTAAGAGGAGTTCCTCCCCCTAAAGCAGGGGAAAAAAGGTGATGAGGAAAGCAACGAAAACTGAGCTATAGAAGAAGAGCTAAGAAACAGAAAATGAGAAAATGCCAAAGACATGTTGGCCTGCTCTGATGTAACTCTATGTTCCCAGATGTGGCCAAGCAGTGCCCACCCCCATCACTATGGTTTTCTTTCTAAAATTTGTGTTAAAGCATAACTTATTGACTGGTAAGTGCACAGATCGTTAAGTGTAAACCTGCAAGAATTTTTACAAACCAAACTCAGCATCTGACTGACAGCCAGATCAGCACTTCAGATGCCCCCTCCTGGCCTCTTCCAGTTACTACACTGACCCTCTTCAGGTTGTCACTCTCCTGACTCCTGTTTCTCAACGTTCTATCTGGAACATGCATACTACATGTAATCTTTCATTTCTGGCTTCTTTTTCTCAACTTTACGTTTGCGAGAGTCATTCACTCTGTTGTGTGTAGTTGTAGTTCATTTGGTGTGGGATGGTTAGTATCATTGTATGATTACACCACAATGTCTTTGTGTATAGGCGGATTTTATCTAAAACACGGGTCAGCAAACCTTTTCCGTGCATATTTTAGCCACTGCAAGCCGTAGATCTGTCACAACTACTCTCTGCCATTGCAACTTGAAAGCAACATAGATAACATGTAAACGAATGGATCTAGTTGTGTACCAATAAAATACTGTCTTTATTGTTACTGAAATTTGAATTTCATAGAATTTTCATATGTCACACTATTTTATTCTTCGTTGGATTTTTTTCTAACCTGTTAAAAATACTGTTTCTACGCTATATGTTTAGTCTAAGCAGATGTTTTTTTTTTTCTTTTTAAGTTTCCAAATGTTGATGAGAGTGCAGGAAAACAGGAACTCTTAGGGAATGCACCAAAGAATGGTGCGTTCTTTGAGGTTGCCAGTGGGGCATTATATATCAAATACTTTAAAACCGTTCATACTCTTTGACCATTTCTAGGCATTTATCCAAAGAAAATAACCAGAGATGTGCATGAAGATTAATGGGCAAAGATATTCCTCATAGCATTATTTATAATATTGAAAAATTGGAAACAGACTCCAACGTTCAGTTCTGGCAATTGGATGGATTGATGTAATGCATCCCGTGCTCCTCATAGTTCTACAAATACACAGACTGCTGTATAAAATATGATACAAATATTAAATACACTGACTAGCTAGAGAGAAGCATCACTTTCCTGGGTCAGAATGAAAATGTATGCCCATATAGACCCTCACCATTAGGAGCTGGGGTTTTAATACCAGCACAGAAATAAAAGACATGACATTGACCCACCAAGACAGGAGGCTGGAATTGAGACCTCTGCATAAAGCTGGAACAAGAACTTCCTGCCTCCTTTATGAAAGGGAGGACTAGGGAAATGTCTCATCCTCCCAAAAGAGGTAGTGAGGAACTTTGTCTCTTGTGGGCACTCCAAGGGAGGCGGTGGGACGTTTTAAAAATATTAAGTCTTCCAATCCATGAACGTGGGATGTGTTTTCATTTACCCATGTCTTCTTTAATTTCTCTCAGTTGTGTCTCGTAGTTTTTATTGCACGTGTTTCTCAACTCTTTAATCAATTCCTAAGTATTTTAGTCTTTTTGATGTTTTTGCAGATGGAATTATTTTTGTAAATTTCCCTTTCAGGTCATTGATTACAACTGTAGAGAAATACAACTGATTTTTGTGTTTTGATTATGTATCCTGCTACTTTGCTCAATTCATTTATTAGTTTATTAGTTCTAACAGGAATCTTTAGGGTTTTCTACATACAGGCATACCTCATTTTATTGCACTTTTCTTTATTTTGGTTTTTACAATAATGCGGTATTCGAAGGTTTGTGGCCACCTTGCATCAAGCATGTCTTTGGGTGCCATTTTTCCAAAAGCATTTGCTCACTTTTGTGTCTCTGTGTAAAATTTGGTAATTCTTGCAATATTTCTGTTAATATTTCTCGTAATATTTTCTATTGTTATAATGTTTTCACGGTGATCTGTGATCAGTGATCTTTGATGTTACTATTATAACTTGCTGAAGACTCAGATGATAGCATTTTTTTTAGCAACAAAGTATTTTTTACCTCAGGTATGTAACACTGCTTTTCAGACATAATGCTGGTGCACACTTAATAGACTACAGTATCGTGCAAACATAACCTTAAAAGAAATTTTTTGTATTTTTGGCTGTGCCGCATGGCATGTGGGACCCTAGTTCCCCAACCAGGGAGCGAACCGGGCCCCCTGCAGTGGAAGCGCGGAGTCTTAACCACTGGACCTCCAGGGACATCCTCAAACATAACTTTCATATGCACTGGGAAACCAAAAAATTCATGTGACTGGCTTTATTGCGATAATCACTTTTTTGTGGAGTTTTGGAACCAAACCTGCAATATCTCCAATGTATGCCCATATAAGGTCGTATCATCTGCAAATAGAGATCATCTTTTTTTCTAATTTGGAAGGATGTTTTCTTGCCTAATTTCCCTGGCTAGAACTTCCAGTACTTTGTTGAATAGAAGTGGTGAAAGTAGGCAGCCATGCCTTGCTCCTGATGTGAGAGGAAAAGCATTCGGTTTTTCACCACTGAGTATGACATTTGCTGTGGAATTTTCATATGTGGCTTTTATTATGTTGACGCAGATTTTTTCTATTCCTAGTTTGAGTGTTCTTATCATTGAAGGGTAATGAAGTTGATGAGTGCTTTTTCTGCATCAACTGAGATCATTATGTGCTTTTCCCCTTTATTTTCTTACTGTGGTGTATCACATTGATTGATTTTTATATGTTGAACCATTCTTTCATCCCAGTTATAAATCCCACTGGTCATGGTGTATAATCCTTTTAATATGCTGCTGAATTCAATTTGCTAGTATTCTGATGAGAATTTTTGCATCAATATTCATAAGGGATATCGGTCTGCGGTTTTCCTGTCGTGTCTTTTTTCTGGCTTTGCTATAAGGATAATTGTGGCCTCATAGAATGAGTAGGAAGTGTTTCTCTCCTTCAGTTTTTTTGGAAAAGTTTAAGAAGGATGGTATCAGTTCTTTAAATATTTGGTAGAATTCCCTTGTGAAGCCATCAGGTCCAGGGCTGTTTTGTTGGTGGTGGTGGGAGATTTTTGATTATTCATCCAATCTCATTACTGTTTATAGGTTTTTCAGATTTTCTGTTTCTTCATGATTTAGTCTTGGTAGCTTTTGTGTTTCTCAGAATATGTCCATTTCATCTAAGTTATCCATTTTGTTGGTGAACAATCGTTTGTAGTACTCTCTTATAATCATTTTTATTTCTGTAGAGTCAGTAGTAATGTTCCCACTTTCACTTCATTTCTGATTTTCATAATTTGAAACTTCTCTCTTTTTTTCTTAGGTCATCTAACCAAAGGTTTGTCAATTTTGTTGATCTTCTCAAAGAACCAACATTTGGTTTTATTGATTTTCTCTGTTGTTTTTCTATTCTCTATTTGTTTATCTCTGCTCTAATCTTTAGTCCCTACCTTCTGCTAGCTTTGAATTTAGTTTGTTCGTTCTTGCTAGTTCCTTAAGTTGTAAAGTTAGCTTGTTGATTTGAGATTTTTCTTGTTGATTAGTGTAAGCATTTATAGCTATAAATTTCTCCCTTTTTCTGTGTCCCATAAGTTTTGATTGTTGTGTTTTCATTTTCACTTGTCTCCAAGTATTTTCTAATTTCCCTTGTGCTTTCTTCTTTGATCCGTGGCTTGTTTAAAAGTGTTGTTTAATTTTCACAAGTTTGTGAAATTTCCAGTTTTCCTTCTCTTATTGATTTCTAACTTCATCTCATTGTGGTCAGAGAAGATACTTTGTGTGACATCTGTCTTTTTAAGTCTACTGAGACTTAATCTGTGGACTAACATATGGCATATCCTGTAAAATATTCCATGTGCATTTGAGAATGTGTACGCCATTGTTGTTGGTGGAGTGTTCTGTTAGATCTGGTTGGTTTATTGTGTTCTTTAAGTCCTCTATTTCCTTGCTGTCTTCTGTCTGGTTGTTTTATTATTGTGAGTGGGGTATTGAAGTCTATGACTATTATTGTAGAAAAGTCTATTTCTCTGTTCAGTTCTGTCCATTTTTGCCTCATCTATTTTGATGCCTGTCATTAGGTGCATAAATGTTTATAATTGGTGTATCTTCTTGCTCTACTGAAATTTCTATTAATATATAATGTCCTTCTTTATCTCTTGTAAACTTTTTTGATTTAAAGTCTATTTGTCTGATATTAGTAGAACCACGCCTGGTCTCTTTTGTTTGTTATTTGCAGGGAATATCTTTTTACATCCTTTCACTTTCAATCTATTTGTGTCTTTGGATCTAAAGTGAGAATCTTATAGACAGCATATAGTTGGATAAAGTGTTTTTATCCATTCTGCTCCCACAAGCTCTGCGCAAGCTGCTCCAGGAACACTGCTCAGCTGCCTGCCTTAGGGCTCCGGGTTGAGAACCCTTAGCTGCTACTGCACTAAGAGCTGAAAGTGACTGAAATTAACCACAATTTACCCTCCAAGCCTTCCACTGCAAGTTGCAAGCCTTCCATATACTAGAGTTCCAAATAGCTACATCAGACAGATTCTGCCAATGCAACTGTTGTTTAGGTAGGAAGACAGATCCCTGGTGCTTCCTACTCTGCCACAGTCCCAGAAGCCCCCAATGGTTATATCTTATGTAATTACAAACCCAGGAAATTAACATTGGTACAAAGTGTGTATAGTTCTATGCCATCACATGCACAGATGTGTGTGATCACAGTCAAGATACAGAGCTATTCCATTACTACAGAGATCTCTCTACTGCTACCCCTTTATAATCACAGTCCCCTGCCCCACACCATCCTTAACCCCTGGCAACCACTCATCTTTTCTCCATCGCAATAATTTTGTCATTTCAAGAATATTATATAAATGGGGTTACATTATATGGAACTGTTTGGGTTTTTTTTTCATGCAGCATATAGTGCCCTTGGGATCCATCCAAGGTATTTCATGGATCGATAGTTCATTTTTGCTGTTGTTTTTACTTTTAAGTTATATTCCATGGTATAAATGTACTACAGTTTAACTATTCATGTGTCATAGAACATTTTTGGCTGTTTCTAGTTTTTAGCTATCACCCATAAAGCTGCTTTGAATAACTGTGTGCAGGTTTTCATTTCTCTGGGATTAGTGCCCATGAAACAGTGGGTAACCGTTAGTTAACTCCATTTCACCTGTAACCTGCCTTCAGTAACCAAGGTCGTTTTAATTGTTTAACTGAGGACTTGCCTGTCCTCCAAGCAGCGGGTAGCCTAAACAATAAGATGTTTGCCCGACTTGTCGTCCAGGAACTTGGAATCAGCTGTGTCTAGTTAGAGCGGAGCTCGTTAAGACTGGATAGGACCACCGACCCTCCAACTGGGCATGCGAGAGTGACCTTTTGACCCCGCAGAGCCCCCGTTACGCCTGCACGGAGCACTTACCGCACCTTTTTCTAATCACCTTTCCCCGTGCTCCCGGCGCTCTCCACGCCTCACACCCCCCTGCTTTTTTGTTGCTGTTGTTTGGCGGTACGCGGGCCTCTCACTGCTGTGGCCTCTCCCGTTGCGGAGCACAGGCTCCGGATGCGCAGGCTCAGCAGCCATCATGGCTCATGGGCCCAGCCGCTCCGCGGCATGTGGGATTTTCCCGGGCCGGGCACGACCCCGTGTCCCTTGCATCGGCAGGGGGACTCTCAACCACTGCGCCACCAGAGAAGCCGCCCTCTGCTTTATTATTAGTTATCCCCTTGCCTTCAGGGAGGTGGATGTGACGCTAATTTTCCCGTTTCCTCGCTTGGCTGCCTTGCGAGTAAACCCTGTCTTTGCTGCAAACCTCGGCGGCTCAGCGTTTTGGCTTTGCTGCGCTTCGGACAAACAAGCCTGGCTCGGGAACACCCTGGAGTGGGGCTGTTGGGGCGAATGGTAAGTGTATATTTAGATGTTTAAGAAACTGCCACAACATGTTCTACAGCGGTTGTACCGTTCTGTGTCGCTACTACAGATGTCTAGTCGGGTTTCTCCGCATCCTCAGCAGCATTTGGTGTTGTCACTATTTGTTTTAAATTTTAGTAGGTGTGTAATGACATCTCATTGTGGTTTCAATTTGTAGTTCCCAAATGGCTAATGATGTTGAAGATCTTTTCACGTGTTTGGAATCTGTATATCCTCTTCAGTGAAATGTCTCTTCACATCTTTTCCGATTTTCCAGTTGGATTGTTTGGTTTTTTCTGTTGAGGTGTGAGAGTTTGCTTTCATTTGGCCCCGCCTGTAGTACTGAAGGCTTTGGGTTGCCTCCCCAGCTTCCCCTCACTCTCCAGTCTACCTAAGGGAATCCAAATGTTGGTCAAGTATCCACCCCTGCACTGCATGGCGTGTTTCTTGAAGGGAAAGCCAACTCCTTTTCTTGCCCTAAGAATCAACTCAGTATGATTGACGTTATTAACCTCTACCTTGTTGGTAATGTTTTCAGGAAAACCAGTGTGACCCAATGCCAGCTGCTGCTATGTGACGGGGGTGTGTGGTGGGGAGTCTGATAGGAAGACTTCTGGGAGAAATTTCCCCTCTTTTTAACCGAGAGTCATAGGACAATATTATTTATCTCTTCCTCTTGACATTGACAAGTTTGGATGAGATACTGCTGCAAATGTCTTGCTTCAAAAGTGTTGATTGAACTAGTACAAAGGATGGTAGAAAAGAGAAATGTGGAAGTCCAGGCATAGCGACATCATGAAGATGATGATTCAGCCAACCTTGAGGACAGTTACATCTGGACTTTCTATTAAAAGAGATCGAAGTTTCCACTTTCCTTATTGTTTGATCCACATGAGTCACGGTTTCTGACACTTGCAGCCCTAAATATTCTCATAGAAACGCACGCCCTCTGGCCTGTTGTTGTTGTCGAGGATAGTGGTTGCGTTTCTGTTTTCTTTTTAAACCAACCCCGCCCCGACATTGCTCCAATGACGCACTATTATTGTCACTGTTTCTCTTGAGCTAATGGACGTTCGTAGAAGCCAGCACACAACAACCAGTCAGTACACACGTGGAGCACTTATTAATACAAATACGGCCCGGGTAAAAGGACCCAAAGCAAGTCTGAACACATAGCAAAAAATCAATATCAGACAGACCATGCTTATGGAGGGAAAGGCACACCCCATTCCAAGAGAAGTTTGCAGAGCACAAAACCATTCTCAATGCCGGACGCCTAACATCCCCGCTGCTTTCCTGATGGGGGCTTCAGGGGGAGGGGAGAAGGCAGGCGTTGTGGACTGACCCCCTGGCTCCCGCCCTGCGGAGGGAGCTGGCCCCGTCCCTCCACCAGGGCTCAGCTCCTAGGCTTACAGCTCAGTTCCTGGGCTCTGCTCGTCCCCGACGAGTCAGAAAGTGCGAAGGCGCTGTGATTTTACCCTCCTGCAAGCTCACGAGTCAGCCTGCCCGGCCTTCAGCCCTGGTCAGAGACACGGACTTCATTACAGCAAAAGGCAGCAGCCCCAGCAGTGTCTTGACGTGACACCCAGCTCCCCGGTTCCCACGGGGCGACGGAACAAGAGCGCCGTCACCTGCCCGTGGTGGGGACGCGGCAGAGCACAGGAGCCCTGAGTTAGGAGCCGAGCTGTCAGCAGGGCTGCTGCTGGCCCGCCCTCCTCTCCTCCGGAGAGATGACTCTCCCTGGGATGCAAGCCAAACTCCCAGGGCCTGAGCCGGAGGCTCTGCAGCTTTGTTGCCCTGGAAGGCGAGCAGAGTTCTCCCGGCTGAGAAGGAGAAGGCCGAGGGACCCGGATGGCTCCGGGAGTGCCACGTGCTTCGTCTGTCCTAGCTGCTCTCTCCAGCTCTCTGGGCTGGCTGCTGTCCTCCCATCCACACGGAAACGCCCAGAAAGCTAGGGAGAGTGGTCGCCCACACTGGCCCTGGCACTTGAGGTGGGAAGTGGTGAGCACCACCCACTGTTGCCCGGCTTGGGTGCTGCACTGTCCCTCGGTGCCTGTCCCCAACCCGTCCGTGCGTTTGTCAACAGTCCCTGTATTAAGCCCTCCTTATTTAATTTTACTTTTGGCTGCGTTCGGTCTTCGTTGCGGCGAGCGGCGGCTACTCTTCGTTGTGATGCGCAGGCTTCTCATTGTGGTGGCTTCTCTTGTTGTGGAGCACGGACTCTAGGCGCGTGGGTTTCAGTAGTTGTGGCACGCGGGCTCAGTAGTTGTGGCTCACGGGCTCTAGAGCGCAGCCTCAGTAGTTGTGGCGCACGGGCTTAGTTGCTCCATGGCGTGTGGGATCTTCCAGAACCAGGGCTCGAACCCGTGTCCCCTGCATTGGTAGGCGGATTCTTAACCACTGCACCACCAGGGAAGCCCAAGGTCTCCTTAAATTACCCGGTTTGTGCATGCCACGTGCTTTCTCTAGACACCCAGTCTGAATCAGACATAGATACACAATTTGTACAAATGGATAAGAAAAAGGTAAAGAACCCAAGCAGGTAATAAGCAAAGGCAATGGATTCACAAAAGACAAAACCTTGTTGCCAGTGACCACGAAGAGATGCTTAACCTCCGAGATTCTTAAAGCCCTGCCTCCTACCACAAAGAGGAAGTGAGGAAATGGGACTAATTCACGACCCACTGAATTGAAAATTGGTAATTCAGGAGTGTGATTCAGCAGTAGCCAGTAGAGCTGAAGGGGATGACACTTTCGAACCCGCCATTCCACTACTGGAATCCCAAACTTAATTCTTCTCTAGGTATAACAGCTAGAGAAGCTGTGCGCACCTGCCCCCTCAAAAGGGCAGTGATACTCAATGATTAGAAACCACCTAAATGCTTATCAATAGGGAATGTGTTGATAAATTCTATTTATAAATTATAATACCTTAAAGCAGTTAAAATTAACTAGGTCTAAAGCAACAGGGGTTAAATCATAATGTTAAGCAAATATAGGACATGCCTTGGTGATTACATTTATGTGTAGAATTTAAAAGCTCTGGACAATACTATATTGTTTACAGAACATACTTTTGTAATTGAAGCCTGAGATGAAGGATAGGAAAAATAAGCACCAGCTTCAGATCAGAGGTGACTTTGAGGATGGAAGGAGAGAAATGAATTGGACATGGGGACCTCCAACCCTACCTGTAAACCTTTCTTTCTTCAAAATATCTGAAGTAAAAATGGCAACGATTAACATCTATCAAATTCGAGTAGTGATTAATTGGGTGGTATAGTTTTCTATGTATATTTTATACATGGGAAATCTTTTATACTTTAAAGACAGTTAAGACACCTAAATGACCAGTTTAAATCAGGGAAGCAAGGTACAACGAGTCCACAGGCTGGAACACCAGGCGGCCTTTAGAAACCACCATGTCAGAGAACTTAGGGAAGCAGGGAAATGCTCAAGAGACATTTGATGTGAAGCGTAGATTAGAAAATTATTGTATGGGGGACTTTTTGTCAGCAGACTTAAAAAAAAATATGACCCTTCCTCTTTTCATCACACATAGAAATATGAAGATAAATGCCAGATGTTCCCTTATTATAGGTGACTTGTCTTTTCTCCAATGTATCATTACCAGTGAGGTTCGACACTTCCCCCTGTTTTTTGGTGATTGGTGTTTCTTTGTACCCTTTGCTTACTTCATCTTTGTCTTCTATTGGGTTTTTCATCTTCTTTTTTTAACTTTTGA
Organism: Leucopleurus acutus; assembly: GCF_964270905.1. Classification (NCBI taxonomy): domain Eukaryota; kingdom Metazoa; phylum Chordata; class Mammalia; order Artiodactyla; family Delphinidae; genus Leucopleurus; species Leucopleurus acutus. The sequence goes on from NC_139164.1 coordinate 10,883,034, forward strand.
TTTTGAGTTCTGCATAAATTAGGTGAATCAGCCCTTTGTCCTGTATCTTCCAAGTATTTCTCAATTGTCATTTTATAATTCCTTGTTTGTTTATTATCTATTTTTGCCATGCAGGGATTTTTCATCATTACATAGAAAATTTTATAAAGTTTCCCTTTTTAGCTTCTGGACAAAGATGACTTAAAATAAGAAATTCAGATAACCGACAAGACGCTAGGAAGCTAGAGGGTGTGGCTGGAAGAAGTTGGGAGGCGTTTAGCACCCGTGATGGGCAAAGATGAAGACAGGGTGGGTGGGGCTGCACCTGGGAACCAAAGCAGATAAGTCAGGCGTAGGCTTGGTCATCCGTGTGAAGCCAACGAGGACACATCTCTACAGCTGTGATTAGAGCACTCTGGGGGCCCCATCAGGTGCTCAAAGCCGCCGTCACAGGAGGGGAGCACAAGTGGGGAGCTGTTGCTGCCCAGTGGGCCTTTCTCCCTTGGGCAAGAGGGCAGGCGATACTGCTTTTATTATGGAGAACATAGCATGTGGATATTGGAAAAAGAGAACTTGGTTAATTAGTGCATGGAATATGAAACAGTGAATAAAAACCATGTTTAATTCCACCACAGTTAATATTTAGCCCACTTCCTCTCCATCTTTTTTCAGCTCATTTTTTAAAACATCTTTATTGGAGTATAATTGCTTTACAATGGTGTGTTAGTTTCTGTTTTATAACAAAGTGAATCAGTCATACGTATACATATATCCCCATATCACCTCCCTCTTGCGTCTCCCTCCCACCCACCCTCCCTATCCCACGCCTCTAGGTGGTCACAAAGCTGACCTCCCTGTGCCATGTGGCTGCTTCCCACTAGCTGTCTATATTTTATATCTGGTAGTGTATATATGTCCATGCCACTCTCTCACTTCGTCCCAGCTTACCCTTCCCCCTCCCCGTGTCCTCAAGTCCATTCTCTCCGTCTGTGTCTTTATACCTGTCCTGCCCCTAGGTTCATCAGAACCATTTTTTTTTTAGATTCCATATATATGTGTTAGCCTATGGTATTTGTTTTTCTCTTTCTGACTTACTTCACTCTGTATGACAGTCTCTAGGTCCATCCACCTCACTACAAATAGCTCAATTTCGTTTCTTTTTATGGCTGAGTAATATTCCATTGTATATATGTGCCACACCTTCTTTATCCATTCATCTGTCGATGGACACTTAGGTTGCTCCAATGTCCTGGCTATTGTAAATACTTCAGCTCATATTTTTAAAGTTGGAATTATGCTTCATATGCATTTTGGTTTTCATTATTCTTCTTTAAAAATTTATTTATTTTATTTTTGGCTGTGTTGGGCCTTTGTTGCTGAGCGCGGGCCTTCTCTAGTTGCGGTGAGCGGGGGCTACTCTTTGCTGTGGTGTGTGGGCTTCTTATTGCAGTGGCTTCTCTTGTTGCGGAGCACGGGCTCTAGGCACGCGGGCTTCAGTAGTTGTGGTGCGCTGGCTCAGTAGTTGTGCTGCATTGGCTTTGTTGCTCCGCAGCATGTGGGATCTTCCCAGACCAGGCCTTGAACCCGTGTCCTCTGCATTGGCAGGTGGATTCTTAACGACTGCGCCACCAGGAAAGCCCCAATCCATCTTATCCCTTGATGCATTTTGTGGTAAACTGCAGACATGAGTATATGTCTCCTTAAGTATTTCAGCAAGTATTTCAGCAAAGCCCCAATCCATCTTATCCCTTGATGCATTTTGTGGTAAACTGCAGACATGAGTACATGTCTCCTTAAGTATTTCAGCAAGTACATGTCTCCTTAAGTATTCTCTTTACAGATCCATATAAATTTTAGGATTTTTGTTCTAGTTCTGTGAAAAATGTTATGGGTCATTTGATAGGGATTGCATGAAATCTGTAGATTGCTTTGGGTAGTGAGCCGTATTAACTAGTGAGCCGTATTTGTTTACAGTGCTTGTCTTTGAATGTAAACTTTACACAGAGTAAAATACACCAATCATTTTTTTTCTCTTGGTCATTTTATTATTTTTTATTGAAGTGTAGTTGATTTACAATGTTGTGTTAATTTCTGCTGTACAGCAAAGGGATTCAGTTATATATATATATATATATATTCTTTTTCCTTATGGTTTATCATAGGATACTGAATATAGTTCCCTGTGCTATACAGTAGGGCCGTGTTTATCTATTCCATGTATAATAGTTTACATCTGTTAACCCCAACTTCCCATTCCATCCCTCCCCCAACCTCCTCCCCCTTGGCAACCACAAGTCTATTCTCTATGTCCATGAGTCTGTTGCTGTTTCATAGATATGTTCATTTGTGTCATATTTTAGATTCCACATATAAGTGATATCATATGGTATTTGTCTTTCTCTTTCTGACTTATTTCACTTAGTATGATAATCTCTAGTTGCATCCATGTTGCTGCAAATGGCATTATTTTGTTCTTTTTTATGGCTGAGTACTAGTCCATTGTATACGTGTACCACATCTTCTTTATCCATTCATCTGTCAGTGGACACTTAGGTTGTTTCCATGTCTTGGCTATTGTGAATAGTGCTGCTATGAACATAGGGGTGCATGTATCTCTTTGGATTAGAGTTTGTCTGGGTATATGCCCAGGAGTGGAGTTGCTGGATCATATGGTAATTCAATTTTTAGTCTTTTTGTTTGTTTGTTTGCTTTTTCTGTACGTGGGTTTCTCACTGTTGTGGCCTCTCCTGTTGCAGAGCACAGGCTCCAGACGCACAGACCCAGCAGCCATGGCTCACGGGCCCAGCCGCTCCGCGGCATGTGGGATCTTCCTGGACCGGGGCACAAACCCGTGTCCCCTGCATTGGCAGGCGGACTCTCAACCACTGCACCACCAGGGAAGCCCAATTTTTAGTTTTTTAAGGAACCTCCACATCTGTTCTCCAAAGTGGCTGTACCAATTTATATTCCCACCAACAGTGTAAGAGGGTTCCCTTTTCTCCACATCCTCTCCAGCATTTGTTATTTGTAGAGTTTTTCATGATGGCCATTCTGACCAGTGTGAGATGGTACCTTATTAAAGTTTTGATTTTCATTTCTCTGATAATTAGTGGTTTTGAGCATCTTTTCATGTGCCTATTAGCTATTTGTATTTCTTCTTTGAATAAATGTCTTTTTAGATCTTCTGCCCCTGTTTTGATTGGTTCATTTATTTTTTTGTTGTTGAGTTGTATGAGCTGTTTATATATTTTGGAAATTAAGCCCTTCTCAGTTGCATTGTTTGCAAATATTTTCTCCCGTTTTGTAGGTCGTCTTTTCATTGTGTTAATGGTTTCCTTTGCTGTGCAAAAGCTTGTATGTTTGATTAGGTCCCATTTGTTTATTTTTGCTTTTATTCCTATTGCCTTGGGAGACTGACCTAAGAAAACATTGGTACAATTTATGTCACAGAATGTTTTGCCTGTGTTCCTTTCTAGGAGTTTTATGGTGTCATGTCTTATGTTTAAGTCTTTAGGGCATTTTGAGTTTATTTTTGTGTATGGTGAGAGGGTGTGTTTTAAATTCATTGATTTACATGCAGCTGTCCAACTTTCCCAGCACCACTTGCTGAAGAGACTTTTTCCCGTTGTATATTCTTGCCTTTTTTGTCAAAAATTAATTGACTATACGTGTGTGGGTTAATTTCTGTGTGCTGTGTTCTGTTCCATTGATCCATATGACTGTTTTTGTGCCAATCCCATGCTGTTTTGATTACTATAGCTTTGTAGTATTGTCTTAGGTCTGGGAGGGTTATGCCTGTTGCTTTGTTCTTTTTCTTCAGGATTGCTTTGGCAATTCTGGGTGTTTTACAGATCCATATAAATTTTAGGATTTTTGTTCTAGTTCTGTGAAAAATGTTATGGGTCATTTGATAGGGATTGCATGAAATCTGTAGATTGCTTTGGGTAGTATAGTCATTTTAACAATAGACATTCTTCCAATCCAAGAGCATGGGATATCTTTCCATTTCTTTGAATCATCTTCAATTTCCTTTAACGTTTTATAGTTCTCAGCATACAAGTCTTTCAGCTCCTTGGTCAGATTTATTCCTAAGTATTTTATTTTGGGGGGTGCATTTCTTTTCAACATTTATTTATTTGACTGCGCCAGGTCTTAGTTGCCACATGCAGGATCTTCATTGCTGCGTGCGGGATCTTTAGTTGCAGCATGCGGGATCTTTAGCTGCGGCACTTGAATTCTTAGTTGTGGCATGTGGCATCTAGTCCCCTGACCAGGGATGGAACCTGGGCCCCCTGCATTGGGATTGTGGAGTCTTAGCCAGTGGACCACCAGGGAAGTCCTGAGGTTGTGATTTTGAAAGGTATTGTTTTTTTACATTCCCTTTCTGATATTTCATTGTTGGTGTAAAGAAATGCAACAGATTTCTGTATGTAAATCTTGTATGCTGCTACATTTCTGAATTCACTGATCAGTTCTAGTATTTGTGTGGAGTCTTTAGGGTTTTCTATATAGAGAGTCATGTCATCTGCATATAATGACGATTTTACCTCTTGCAATTTGGATAACTTTTATTTCTTTTTCTTGTCTGATTGCTGTGGCTAGGACTTCCAATACTATGTTGAATAGAAGAGGTGGAAGTGGGTATCCTTGTCGTATTCCAGATGTTAGCGGGAAGGCTTTCAACTTTTCACCATTGAGTATTATATTGGCTCTGGGTTTGTCATAAATAGCTTTTATTATGTTGAGATATATTTCCTCTATACCCACTTTGGTAAGAGTGTTTATCATGAATGGATGTTGAATTTTGTCAAATGTTTTTTCTGCATCTATTGAGATGATCAAGTGTTTTTTGACTTTTGTTCATGTGGTGTATCACTGATTAATTTGCATATGTTGAACCATCCTTATGCACTTGGGATGAATCCCACTTGGTTGTGGTGTATGATCTTTTTTATGTGTTGTTGGATCCAGTTTGCTATATTTTGTTGAGAATTTTTGCTTCTATATTCATCAAAGATATTGGCCTGTAATTTTCTTTTTTGGTGGTTTCTTTGTCTGGTTTTGGTATCAGGGTGACGGTGGCTTCCTAGAATGTCTTTGGGAGTGTTCCCTTCTCTTCAGATTTTTGGAAGAGTTTGAGAAGGATCAGTGTAAGCTCTTCTTTGTATGTTGGGTAGAATTTGCCTATGAAGCCATCTGGTTCTGGACTTTTGCTTGTGGAGGAGTTTTTCTTTAATAAATTTATTTTATTTATTTTATTTTTGTCTGCACTGGGTCTTTGTTGCCGTGCATGGGCTTTCTCTAGTTGTGGTGAGCAGGGGCTACTCTTCATTGCGGAGCTCGGGTTCTAGACACACAGGCTTCAGTAGTTGTGGCACATGGCCTCAGTAGTTGTGGCTCACAGGCTCTAGAGCACAGGCTCAGTAGTTGTGGTCTTAGTTGCTCTGCATCATGTGGGATCTTCCCGGATCAGGGATCGAACCCACGTCCCCTGCATTGGCAGGTGGATCCTTAACCACTGCACCACCAGGGAAGCCCTGTGGGGGAGATTTTAAACTACAGATTCTATTTCATCTCTAGTGATTGGTCTGTTCAAATTATCTATTTCTTTTTGAGTCAGTTTTGGTGGCCTGTATATTTCTAGAAAGTTGTCCATTTCTTCTAGGTTGTCGAATTTATTGGCATATAATTGTTTATAGTATTCTCTTATGGTTTTTGTATTTGTACGGTGTCAGTTATTATGTCTCCTTTTTCATTTCTTATTTTGTTTATTTGGGTCTTCTCTCTCTTCTTCTTGGTGAGCCTGGCCAGAGGTTTGTCAATTTTGTTTACCCTTTCAAAGAACCAGCTCTTGCTTTTATTGATTTTTTTCTATTGTTTTTAAATCTCTATTTATTTCCTCTCTGATGTTTATTATTTCCTTCCTTCTGCTGACTTTAGGTTTTGTTTGTTCTTTTTCTAATTCTTTTTTTTTTTTGGTGATATGCGGGCCTCTCACTGTTGTGGCCTCTTCCGTTGCGGAGTGCAGGCTCCGGATGCGCAGGCTCAGCAGCCATGGCTCCTGGGCCCAGCCACTCCAGAGCATGTGGGATCTTCTCGGACCAGGGCACGAACCCGTGTCCCCTGCATCGGCAGGAGGACTCTCAACCACTGCGCCACCAGGGAAGACCCCTCGAATTCTTTTAAGTTGTAGGTTAGGTTGTTTATTTAAGATTTGTCTCATTTTTTGAGGAAGACCTGTATCGCTATGAACTCCCATCTAAGAACTGCTTTTGCTGCATCCTGTAGATTTTGTATGGTTGTGTTTTCATTATCATTTGTCTCAAGTTATTTTTAAATTTCATCTTTTATTTAATTGTTGACCCATTGGTTTCTTTTCAGCAGCATATTGTTTAGTCTCTGTGTAATCATTTTTTTCTCGTTTCTGTTTCACTGGTTGATTTCTCATTTCATGCCATTGTGGTCAGAAAAGATGCTTGAGATCATTTCTATCCTCTTAAATTTGTTGAGGCTTGTTTTATGCCCTAGTATGTGGTCAGTCCTAGAGAATGTTCCATGTGCACTTGAAGAGAATGTGTATGCTGGGTTTTTTTGCATGTAATGTCCTGAACATATCAATTAAGTCTAACTGTCCTATTGTATTATTTAAGACCTCTGTTGCCTTATTAATATTTTGTTTAGAAGATCTGTCCATTGATGTGAGTGGGGTGTTAAAGTCTCCTACTATTATTTTATTCCTGCCAATTTCTCCCTTTATGTCTGTATTTACTTAATGTATTTGGGTGCTCCTATATTAGGTGCATATTTGTTGACAAGTGTAAAATCCACTTCTTGATGGATCCTTTTATCATTATATAGTGTTGTTCTTTATCTTTCTTTATGGCCTTTGTTTTAAAGTCTATTTTGTCTGATATGAGTATTGTGACCCCTGGTTTCTTGTCATTTCCATGAAATATCTTTTTCCATCCCCTCACTTTCAATCTATGTGTGTCCTGTGCTGTAAAGTGGGTCTAATCTAGGCAGCATATTGGATTAGAAAACAGGACCCTACAATCTGCCACTCTGTGTCTTTTGATTGGAGCATTTAGTCCATTGATGTTTAAGGTAATTATTGAGAGATATGTATTTATTGCCATTTAAACCTTGTTTTCCCATTGATTTTATATTTCTTTTCTGTCCCTTTATTTTTCTTTTTCCTTTTTTGGTTTGATGATTTTCTTTCGTATTATATTCTCTTTTTGTTTTTTGTGATTCTATTGTATGTTTCTGATTTGTGGTACCCTGTTTTTCAAGTATGTTAATCTCATCCTATATCTGCTTGCCTTAGACTGGAAGTCATATAGGCTCAAACACATTGGAGGAAATGAAAAAAAATCTATTTTTCTTACTCTCCTACCCCACATTTTACGATTTTGATGTCCTCTTTTACATCTCCACGTTCATCCTTTTGCTGTTCATGGTGTTATCATCACTTTCACAGAAATTTTAAAAAATCTGGGTACTGGCTTATTTAGGTGATTTGCTTTCCAACTGTGATTTTCTCTTTCCTATATACTTTGACTGCTTTTGTATTTAGAGAAGACCTTTCAGTACTTCCCTTAGCATTTAGCATTGCTGTATTTTTTTAGTTTTTGCTCGGCTGAGAAATTCTTTATCTCTCCTGCTATTCCAAATGATAATCTTGCTGGATAGAGCATCCTAGGTTGCAGATTTTTCCCTTTCAGGACTTCGAATATATCTTGCCACTCCCTTCTGGCCTGCAATGTTTCTGTAGAGAAATCAGCTGATAGCCTTATGGGAGTTCCTTTGTGATTGACTCTTTGTTTTTCTCCTATTGCCTTTAGAATCCTCACTTTAACTTCTGCCATTTTTATTATAATAGGTCTTGGTGTAGCTCTGTGTGGGTTTACCCTGTTTGGGACCCATTGTGCTTCCTGTACCTGGATATCTGTTTCCTTCTTTAAGTTTGGGAAGTTTTCAGCCATCATTTCTTCAAACACATTTTTGATCCCATTTTCTCTTTCTTCCCCTTCTGGAATCCCTATTAGGTGTAGATTGGCATGCTTTATGTTATCCCACAGGTCTCTTATATTGCTTTCATTTTTTTTCATTTGGTTTTCTGTCTGCTCTCCTGATTGGGTGATTTCCATTATTCTATCTTCCAGGTCACTTATTCATTCTTCTGCACTATTTACTCTGGTACTCATTGCCTTTAGTTCAGTTTTTGTCTTGGCAAATGAGTTTTCTAATTTTTCTTGGTTGCTCTTTATAGTTTCTAGTCCCTTTTTACAATAGTCTGCATTTCTGTCAATAGTCTTTCTTAATTCCTTCAGTATTTTCATTATCTCCTTTGAGATATTGGTGTCTATTAGACCAAAGAGGTGTGTTTCATAGTTTGTTTCTTTCAGGGGAATTCTCTTGGGCTTTTAATTGGGAGTGGTTCCTCTGCTTCTCATTTTACTTATATTTCTCTTATTCTGTGAGTTTAGGAGAAACACTTTTATCTCCTGTGGTGTGGAGGGATATTTGTATGTGGCAGTGTCCCTATGTAGCTTGTGTGGGTTTAGTATTTTTGGTGCAAGGGCCGTTTTTAGTATGGATGCCTGTTGCCTCTTTCCTCAGTGTGTGCTGGCTTGATAGGGCGTATGCATATGCGGTGGCTGGTGCGCGGTCGTGGGGTTCTTGCTGGCGGTGGTGGCTCATGCATGCCCCCAGAGCACATGAAGGGAGCAGAGGTGGCTCATGACGGCTCCTGGAGCTTGTCTAGGTGATGTCCTGCCTCCTGAGAGCTTATGCAGGGAAAAAGGCTGTAATGGCAGGTCCCACCCGTCCCGTTGTGCGTCGCCTACACAGTGGCACCTGGCCTCTAAAGTGGCCCAGGCTTCCTCCGTGTACAGCCTCAGATGCCATTGCATCAGGCTTCAGCACAGCCCACCCCAGTCTTCTCCATGAGTCTATTTCTGCACAGCCCACCCCAGTCTTCTCCATGGGTCCGATCTCCACAGCCCAAGCTTCCACACCTAGATCGTACCGGCACTGGCGGACGCATATCTCAGGCTGGGGAGTGCAGAGCAGTGACACTGACCGTCTGTGCAGGTTTCTCTCCATTCTGGCTGCTGCAAACCAGTTGCTGCGTTCTCCTCCAAGGCTCCTTAGCTCTCCCCTGTCCTGGCTGATCTCTCCGCTGGTGAGGGGACTTCCCACGGTGCAGGAACCTTTCCTCTTTCACAGCTCACTCCCAGGGGTGCAGGTCCTGTCCTGATTCCATTCTCACTTTCTTTGTTTTTTCTTTTGTCCTACCCAGTTATGTGGAGATTTTCTTGCCCTTTTAGAGGTCTGAGATCTTCTGCCAGCGTTCAGTAGATATTCTATGAGAACTGATCCACGTGTAGATGTATTTTTGATGTATTCGTGGGAGGAGGTGAGCTTCATGTCCTACTACTCTGTCATCTTGATCACTCCCTCTGCACCAATCTTGATATGTGTGGGTTTCTTACCCATTCTTTTCTTTACCATTTTACCATAAGCATTTTGCTTAGAATCATATTGAGCCGACACACACACATCAGTGTGACTCAATGCACAGCCTAGAATAGCATACACAGCCACACACACACAAACACCTCTCTGTGACTCAATGCACAGTTTATACCAGCACACAAACACACACACACACCTCACTGTGACTCAATGCAAAGCCCATAACAGCAAAGACACACACACAAAAACACCTTACTGTGACTCAATGCACAGTCTATACCATCACATACACACTCAAACACACACACACACACGGCTTACTGTGACTCAATGCACAGCCTATACCAGCACACACACACACACACACACACACACATACACACACACTGCTCACTGTGACTCAATGCACAGACTGTAGTACATCATGCACACAGACACACACACCTCAGTGATTTAATGCGAAGGCCATACCAGCAAAAACACAAACACACACACACACAGAGCTTACTGTGAGTCAATGCACAGTGTATACCACACACACAAACACACGGCTTACTGTGTGTGACTCAATGCACAGCCTACACCAGCACTAACACAAGGCTCACTGTGACTCAATGCACAGCCTATACCAGCACACACACACACACACACACACACACACACGGCTGAGTGTGACTCAATGCACAGCATATAGCATCGCAAACACACACATACACACACGTGGCTCACTGTGACTCAGTGCACAGTGTGTAGTACCACACACACACACAGACCGAGACACACACACACCTTAGTGACTTAATGCAACATCCATACCAGCAAAAATACACACACACACACACACGCACACACACGGCTCACTGTGAGTCATTGCACACTGTATGCCAGCACACACACACAACACACAGCTCACTGTGACTCAATGCACAGCCTATACCAGCCCACACTCACAAACACAGACACACACACACACCCACAGCTCACTGTGACTCAATGCACAGCCTATACCTTCACACACACACACATACATACGGCTCACTGTAACTCAATGCACAGCCTATACCAGCACAGTCACACACACACCCCTCACAGTGACTCAATGATCAGCCTTCACCAGCACACACACACACACACACATACACACATCTAAATGTGAATCAATACTCAGCCTATACCAACACACACACAGACACACACACACGGCTCTCTGTGGCTAATTGCACAGCCTGTACCAGCACACACACATGGCTCAATGTGACTCAATGTACAGCCTATACCAGCACACAGACACATGCACACACATACCTCAATGTGACTTAATGAACAGTCCATACAGGCAGATAAACACACACACACCACACACCTCACTGTGATTCAAGCTCAGACTATACCAGTCCCTGGCCACACATGGCTCACTGTGACTTAGTGCTTAGCCAATACCAGCACACACACGCACACATGCACGGCTCAGTGTGAGTCAATGCACAGCATATACCAGCACACACACACATACACACACACACACATGCGCGCACACACACACAGCTCACTGTAACTCAATGAACTGCCTATACCAGTGCGTGCACCCACACCCACAAACACACACACACACGGCTAACTGTCACTCAATGCACAGCCTACACCAGCACACACACACAAACACATACACACAGGCACACACAGCTCATTGTGACTCAATGGTCAGCCTATACCAGTGCACACAAGTCACACTTGCATGGCTCTCTTTGGCTAAAAGCACAGTCCTTACCAGCACACACACACACACACACCACACAACTCACTGTGACTCAATGCTCAGAGTGTACCAGCAGACACACACACACACACACACACACACACACGCATGGCTCAATGTGACTTAATGCACAGATAATACCAGCACACACACACACAAATACAAACGACTCACTGTGACTCAGTGCACACTCTATACCAGCACACACGGCCACAAACACACAAGGCTCACTGTGACTCAGTGCACAGTCTGTAGCACCACACACACACACGCACCTCAGTGACTCAATGCAAAGCCCATAGCAGCACACACACACACATACACACACCTAACTGATTTAATGCTCCGCATATACCAGTGCACATACACACAGGCATTCACAGCTCATTGTGACTCAATGTGTAGTCCACAGCAGCACATACACAGACAGACAACACACCTCACCTTAAATCAATGCTCAGACTATAGCAGCCCGTAAACACACACACATACACATGGTGCACTGTGTCTCAATGCTCAGCCTATACCAGCACACACACAGACACACACACACACACCCCCCACTGACTCAATGCAAAGCCCATACCAGCACGCACACAGATACACGCAGCTAAGTGTGACTCTATGCTCAGCCTATACCAACACACACACACACACACGGCTCACTGTGACTCAAGGCACAGCATATACCATTACAGACACACACACACACAACTCATTGTGACTCAATGCACAGCCTGTAGCAGCACACACACAGAAACACAAACACACACAGCTCACTGTGACTCAATGCACAGTCTATATCAGCACTCACACACACACAACTCATTGTGAGTCAATGCACAGCATGTAGCAGGACACACACAGAATCACACACATACACCTCAGTGACTCAATGCAAAGCCCATACCAGCACTCACAGACACATACACACACCTAATTGTGATTCAGTGCTCAGCCTATACCAGCGCGCACACACACACACACACACACACACACACCATACTGTGACTCAATGCACACTCTACACCACCACATAGACACACACACACACACACACACAGCTCATTGTGACTCAGTGTACACTCCATACCAGCACAGACACGGATACACAACACACTTCACTCTAACTCAATGCTCAGACTATACCAGCCCACATGCCCATACGCACAGAGGCAGACACATGGCTCAGTGTGACTCAGTGCACAGCCTACACCACACACACACAAACAGCACACACCCACACAGCTCACTGTGACTCAATGCTCAGTCTATACCAGCAGACACAAGCATACACATGCAAAGCTCACTCTGACACAATGCACAGCCTATACCAGCAGACACAATCATACACATCTCACTCTGACACAATACACAGCCTATACCAGCAGACACAATCATACACATCTCACTCTGACACAATGCACAGCCTATACCAGCACACACACACACATGCACGGCTCAATGTGACTTAATGCACAGACCATACCAGCATGCACACACACACACACACATACACACACACACACACACGGCTCACTGTGATTCAAGGCACAGTCTATACCATCACACACACAGACACACAACTCATTGTGACTTAATGCACAGCCTATAGCAGCACACACACACACACACGGCTCACTGTGACTCAATGCACAGTCTATACCAGCACACGCACACACACACAACTCATAGTGATTCATTTCACAGTCTGTAGCACCACACACACAGACATACACACATACACCTCAGTGACTCAATTCAAAGAGGAAATAAAAAAATACCTAGAAACAAATGACAATGGGGACACGACGACCCAAAATCTATGGGATGCAGCAAAAGCAGTTCAAAGAGGGAAGTTTATAGCAATACAATCCTACCTTAAGAAACAGGAAACATCTCGAATAAACAACCTAACCTTGCACCTAAAGCAATTAGAGAAAGAAGAACAAAAAGTTAGCAGAAGGAAAGAAATCATAAAAATCAGATCAGAAATAAATGAAAAAGAAATGAATGAAACGATAGCAAAGATCAATAAAACTAAAAGCTTGTTCTTTGAGAAGATACACAAAATTGATAAACCATTAGCCAGACTCATCAAGAAAAAAAGGGAGAAGACTCAAATCAATAGAATTAGAAATGAAAAAGGAGAAGTAACAACTGACACTGCAGAAATACAAAGGATCATGAGAAATTACTATAAGCAACTATATGGCAATAAAATGGACAAACTGGAAGAAATGGACAAATTCTTAGAAAAGCACAACTTTCTGAGACTGAACCAGGAAGAAATAGAAAATATAAACAGACCACTCACAAGCACTGAAATTGAGAGTGTGATTAAAAATCTTCCAACAAACAAAAGTCCAGACCAGATGGCTTCAGATGGCTTCACAGGACCAGATGGCTTCACAGGAGAATTCTACCAAACATTCAGAGAAGAACTAACAGCTATCCTTCTCAAACTCTTCCAAAATACAGCAGAGGGAGGAACACTCCCAAACTCATTCTACGAGGCTACCATCATCCTGATACCAAAACCAAACAAAGATGTCACAAAGAAAGAAAACTACAGGCCAATATCACTGATGAACATAGATGAAAAAATCCTACACAAAATACTAGCAAACAGCATCCAACAGCACATTAAAGGGGGCATACACCATGATCAAGTGGGGTTTATCCCAATATACACAAATCAATCAATGTTATACACCATGTTAAAAAACTGAAGGAGAAAAGCCATATGATCATCTCAATAGATGCAGAAAAAGCTTTTCACAAAATTCAACACTGATTTATGATAAAAACACTCCAGAAGTAGGCATAGAGGGAACTTACCTCAACATGATAAAGGCCATATATGACAAACCCACAGCCAACATCGTTCTCAATGGTGAAAAAGTGAAACCATTTCCTCTAAGATCAGGACCAAGACAAGGTTGTGCGATCTCATGACTATTATTCATCATACTTTTGGAAGTTTTAGCCACAGCAATCACAGAAGGAAAAGAAATAAATGGAATCCAAATCGGAAAAGAAGACATTAAGCTGTCACTGTTTGTAGATGACATGATAGTATACATAGAGAATCCTACAGATGCTACAGGAAAACTACTGGAGCTAATCAATGAATTTGGTAAAGTAGTACGATACAAAATGAATGCACAGAAATCTCTTGCAGTCCTATACACTAATGAGGAAAAATCTGAAACAGAATTTAAGGAAACACTACCATGGACCACTGCAACAGAAAGAATAAAATACCCTGGAATAAACCTACCTAAGGAGATGAAAGACCTGTATGCAGAAAACTGTAAGACACTGATGGAAGAAATTAAAGATGATACAAATAGATGGAGAGATATACCATGTTCTTGGATTGGAAGAATCAACACTGCGAAAATGACTATACTACCCAAAGCAAGTTACAGATTCAATGCAATCCCTGTCACACTACCAAGGGCATTTTTCACAGAACAAGCATAAAAAATTGCACGGTTTATATGGAAACACCAAAGACACCAAATAGCCAAAGCAATCTTGAGAAAGAAAAATTGAGCTGGAGGAATCATCAGGCTCCCTGATTTCAGACTATACTACAAAGCTACAGTAATCAAGACAGTATGGTTCTGGGACAAAAACACAAATATAGATAATGGAACAAGATAGCCCAGAGATAAACCCATGCACATATGGTCACCTTATTTTTGATAAAGGAGGCAAGAATATACCCTGATCCATAAGGGTCAAGCCCTGTGTCTGGGATGTAATAGTTGCTCAACACAGTTCTATTCTAATTCTAATAACTGCTCAAAGGAATTGAGGGCATGTTATGTATGAGGCACTGAGCTGGGTACACTGCATGTTTTTCATTCAAATCTTCACCCCACCTCTGCAACGTGAGGATGATCTGTGGCCCCATTCTACATTTGGAGAATCTGAAGCTCAAGAGCGGTTAAATAACTTTCACAAAAACACACTGCAGAGATCTGTCCAGCTCTGGGGGCCACTAACGGAGGCATTAGCTAAAAGCCTCTCTTTTCCCAGATATAAATACAAAGTTCTCTTCTTTCTTTCTCACAGTCCTGTAGCTGTGTGGTACAGGACATAGTTCCACTTATGTCTTGGTAGCCTTAACATTGTAAATGTCATATTTCAGCAGACCTTCCAAATGTCTCTAAATCATGTATCTATATGTCCTTCTGTTGTGTGCAATTCCATCATTTGAATTGCTTTCTGTTTGTGCTTATCAACATCCTTCACTCCATCAGCAAAGCCCCTTGTAATGTCAGAAGGCTCTGAACTGAATTTTACAAATCTTCAAGGGATCAATATAGATGTTATACTGAAATGTTTTTCTTCACTTTTTGGCCTAAAGTTAAGAAAATGCTATTTGTCATGAATGTGTTATTCATGAATGGGGTTATTAATATCAATATAGGCTCAAGGATAACTTGAGTGGATAAAATAAATATGTTTCAGTTCTTTCTATCTGGCTTGACAATCTTTGCCCAAGGGTTAAGCAAATACATAAAAAAATCTCTGGAAAGTATAAATGGAAGCCTGCATTTTACCTTTTTGGGGGTTGTGATCAATGTGGATTTTGCTCCTTTTTAAGAATTTTTCCCTTCCTGAGTGTCTACCTATGGCCAATGAGTAAATCCACACAGTAGTGTTAGGAAGAAGATGCTCCTGGGAGATTGTGGCAGGTACGCCGGTAAAGAGTAAAGATGCAATGGGCTCTGAAAACTACATCCTACATCCTCTTCGGAATGGATAACAAACAGTGGAAGAGGGAAAAGCAGAAACTTTGTGACGTCCGGCAGGACGGAGAAGAGGCCGGTTTAACTGTATTTGTTCAATATCTCTCATTATATTTTTAATGACCTATGTGTCAACATCAGCCAAACAGAGATCTCTTTGGCAACTGTTGGACTAATTATTATAGCCAGCTATTAGAATATTTTATTTACATACTTTGGTTAAAGTGCAACTTAAATATATAAACATTATACTGTCATGTGTATCATACATGATATATTATCATATATATCATATATCATACATCATATATTATCAGATGTATCATATAGCATCTGTAATATATGTATTATATATTATCATACATCATATGTATCATATGCCATGTATAATATATTAATTATCATATATATCATGAATATATTATATCATATATATAAATTGTAGAAACCCCTTCAGGTTCTCTATTTTTGCTCTGGTTAGAGACTCACAGCAATAGTTGTGTACTGTGTTGGGACCAACACTCTAATCACTTTATTGAAAACCAATTTGGATATTTCAAGGAGTAGGTGACATTCTGATAATTCTTTACTGCTGCCTTAGATCCCATAGAGAACAGATTGTTTATTTTAAGCAAATAAGGGATGAATACATAAAACTGTGGGCACGAGAACAATCCTTCCATCGGATGTCATTTACTGTCATCGAACAGAATGTACTGAGTGTCTAATAAATACAAGCACTGGTCTAGGGTGTATATTTTTCTCCTATAAAATGATGGAGAAAGGGCTTCCATGGTGGCACAGAGGTTAGAATCTGCCTGCCAATGCAGGGGAAATGGGTTCAAACCCTGGTCCGGGAAGATTCTACATGCTGTGGAGCATCTAAGCCCATGCACCACAACTACTGAGCCTGCGCTCTAGAGCCCATGAACAACTACTACTGAAGCCCGTGTGCCACAACTACTGAACCTGCGCTCTAGAGCCTGTGAGCCACAACTACTGAGCCCACGAGCCACAACTACTGAAGCCTGCGTGCCTAGAGCCCATGCTCCGCAACAAGAGAAGCTACCATAGTGAGAAGCCCGCACACCGCAACGAAGAGTAGCCCCTGCTCGCCACAACTAGAGAAAGCACACATGCAGCAGTGAAGACCCAATGCAGCCAAACATAAAAAATAAAATAACTAAAATTGTATTTTAAAAAATGATGGAGAAAAAACTACATGCCTGTTGCCTAGACAGCCTTTTTGATCACTTTTTGTTACAGTGTCTGTTGGTTTAGTGTACTGTTTGGTTAAATACCACTCCCACGATTTTCTGCCCTGTGTTGCCAATTGAGACCTCTGGTGGCCAGTTTTTATTCGTTTCTCCAAATGCACTGCATCAAAGCTTTTTTTTTTTTTTTTTTGCGGTGTGCGAGCCTCTCACTTTTGCGGCCTCTCCCGCTGCAGAGCACAGGCTCCGGACGCGAAGGCTCAGAGGCCATGGCTCACGGGCCCAGCCGCTCCGCGGCATGTGGGATCTTCCCAGACCGGGGCACGAACCAGTGTCCCCTACATCGGCAGGCGGACTCTCAACCACTGCGCCACCAGGGAAGCCCTGCATCAAAGCTTTTAGTTGCATTTACTCAGTTGTCAGTTCAGGATGTTTGGTGATAACTCATGGCACGCTTTTTGCTTACAAGTTGTCACGTTTACCAATGAGATGACTTCATTATGCGGTGTGCCCCGCCCTGGTTCCTGTCGGCTCTGCTTACGGTACACCTACCAGAATGCCTGCGCCGAAGCCGCCGGGGCCCTGGGGTCACTCGGAAGGACTGCCCCATGGCTCCTTCTGGTCAAGCCCAAGAGCCAGGTCCACGCCCTGCTTCCCTCACCGTATGGGGCCTTGTACTTGCTGGATGCTGTATCATTGCTGTGTCCTTCCTTGTTTTCTGGTGATTTTTTTTTCACAGGCTCCACTGGAGAACTTTTAAAGCATGAGAGCTCTAGCAGCCATTTAGAAGGCTCTGCTGGTCCCCAAAGAACCAGAACGAAGAGGCAGCCCTGTCCCCCTATCATGAGGGACAGAAGTTCTTCTGCATTTACTCACTCATCCACAGATTCTCTTACCCTAGGATGCCCTGGGGAATACAAGATGATGACAGATTACAGTCTTTTTTTTTTCATAGAAGTATAATTGATTTACAATGTTATATTAGTCTCACTTGTACAGCATAGTGATTCAGTATTTTTGAAGATTATACTCCATTATAAGTTATTACAAGATAATGGCTGTAATTCCCTGTGCTATAGAAAATATCCTTGTTGTTATCTATTTTATACATAGTAGTTTGTATCTGTTAATCCCATACCCCTAATTTGTCCCTCCCACTTCCTTCTCCCCTTTGGTAACTATAAGTCTGTTTTCTGTAAGTTTGTCTGTGAGTCTGGTTTTGTTTTGCATGTACATTCATTTGCATTATTTTTCGAGTCCACATACAAGTGATATTACACAATATCTGTCTTTCACTGTCTGACTTATTTCACTAAGCATAATTTTTCTGGGTCCGTTCATGTTTCTACAAATAGCAGAATTTAATTCTTTTTTATGGTTGAGTAGTAGTCCGTTGCTGGCTCATATGGCAACTCTAGTTTTAGCTTTTGAGGACCCTCCATACTGTTCTCCATAGTGGCTGCACCAATTTACATTCCCATCAACAGTGTAAGAGGGTTCCCTTTTCTCTACACCCTCGCTAACATTTGTTATTTGTAGACATTTTCATGATGGCCGTGCTGACTCGAATGACGTCATACCTCATTGTTGTTTGGATTTGCAATTCTCTAACAACTGACAATGCTGAAAATCTTCTCAGGTGCCTGTTAGACATCTGTATGCCTTTCTTTTTGGAAAAATGTCTCTTTAGGTCTTCTGTCCATTTTTTTATTGCATTGTTTGCTTTCTTGGTATTGAGCTGTATGAGCTGTTTATATATTTTAGATATTAACCCCATGTTAGTCTCATCATTTGCAAATATTCTCTCCCATTCCTTACAGTCTTATATTTAGATGAAACGTGTGAATTTTTACTCATTATAGAATGGTCGTTGTCATGGTGACATGTACGTCAATGAGTTCTTATTAATACAGAAACTATCTAATGATATGGCAAATACTTAAAAGTACTGCTGTTAATTATTCGTGAACATTAATGGATCCCACCCAAAAAGCACAGCAACTCCTTCAACTGCTGAATTGTTTAAATTTTTTAAAATTGTATATTGTACCAAAGATCAGTAAATTTGTAGATTTCGGTGTTTTTGAGGAAGTAGATTAATTTCCTACTTAAAAACCATATCAAGTGCTTCCCTGGTGGTGCAGTGGTTGAGAGTCCGCCTGCCGATGCAGGGGACACGTGTTCGTGCCCGGTCCTGGAAGATCCCACATGCTGCGGAGCGGCTGGGCCCGTGAGCCATGGCCGCTGAGCCTGCGCGTCCGGAGCCTGTACTCTGCAATGGGAGAGGCCACAACAGTGAGAGACCCACATACCGTGAAAAAAAATAAACATATCAAGAAATACAAGTCCATTAAAGGGTTAACATAGATGAAACGTACCCTATATTTTATTTTATAATTCTAGTAACTAATAACTAACTCAAAAGTTTAAATAAATGTATATATTTTCATTATTTTTTTATAAAGCACTCACTACTGCCAATTAATGTTTTGATAAATCCTTTGCTCTGATTCTTTGTAATATACCCCGTGTTTTCCTTGTTCACATGAGAAACAGATTTGAAAAATATATATGTTTACTTTCATGAACCCAACAGCAAAATGCTTAGGTTGGGGTGATCTTTGTTTGTGAGTCTGTCTGTTTGTTTTCTCTGAATGCTAGTGGCAGGGGGTGGTGGATCCCAAAGTAGTGGGAGTCACCATGAGGTGACCAAAGAAGAAAGTGCCGACCAGGATCAGTGCTTTCTCCCCATCAGACCAACCACCATGGGTGGTCAGGACAGGGAAATGGCAATCGACATTTCACATCTTGAAAAATATTGAGATAAAACTAAGCTATTTATTGGGAATTCCTTGCAGTCCAGTGATTAGGACTCCACGCTTTCACTGTTGAGGGCTCGGATTCATTCCTTGGTTGGGGAACTAAGATCCTGCAAGCCAAAAAAAAAAAAAACCCCAAAAACAACAACAAAAAAACCCAAAAAACAAAAACCAGACTAAGCTATTTATGTACTTAAACTGAGTCATCCTGGATAAACAAATTAAGATAGCAAAACACATATACTCAAATTATTTATTGTACAAATCATAATTTATCTTTAAATGGCCATGAATTTGGAAAAAGAAATCTCCCTCCCCCACTTTCTTTTCTTTCAGCTAAGGTAGAAATGCGTGTTGGAAATTTCTTCTCCACTGGCGACAGCGACCCTGTTCCCCAGATGATTGAGAGAGATGTCAGAATTTTATGCATTAAACAGATAGGCAAGACTTTATAAATAAATGCTTATGATTAAAGCAATCTCGATACAAATTACTTTCCTCACAACTTAAGCTGGTCGCAGTACCTTTAAATTCAATGGCAAACCCCGACAAGCCCACAGAAGCATCGCTGCGAAATGCCAGAAAGACACTATTTCCACTACTCTCAATTCTTTCTGGGGCTTGAGAGCCCTGGAAACTTCCAATGAGAGGGCTGTTGGAATCCTCTCCTTCATAGATATGTAGGAAATCATAGCTGGGCTCCATGTTGAAACTAAAAGGAAAGAATATTAATTAGATTATGCACCTAATATATGTGTCTCTTATCTTCCAGACTAGAAAGTCTCTGAGAGCACACAGTGATTTTATTTGCCTTTGTAAAGTAATTTTTAAAAATTAGGACAATCCAAAAGTTAAATATTATAATAATCAAAATGGCAATAAATAACAATTATAATGAATACTATTAGTATTTTATAGCATCACCAACATCTTCAATACAGTATGATTTTGAAGATAATCTGAAAGAAAATGAACCCTTATAACAGAGATATAGTATGTCTTCCCTATAACCATGGTATTTCTAATGAAATGCAGTTTGAAAGAATAGGGTTCAGAAGGGATGCATTCCCACTGGTATTTGATTTTTATGTGAATATTTTTAGTTTTAATAACATATATCCTTGATGTTACTGACAATTCTTAAAGTTAAAAAATACTTTTGTTTGATTTTACTTTGAAAATTGTAATTGCTTCTATTTGCTTAGATAATTTGGCCAATAATAGCAGTCCCTACAATGGTACAAAGTATGGAAGTCAACTGCTTCACATCATTTCACCTTGATTGGATATTCCAATTTTCTCTTCCCCTCTCCCTCCCGCTCCCTCCCACTCTATTTCTCTCTCTGTCTCTCCTTACATCAATACCCTAATAATTTCCAAAGTCTAACAATTAACGCCCAAAGCTCTCAAGTGGGATGCAGCTTTAAATGTCTCTGCCATTTATAAGAAGGATGATGATAGTCTGGGAACTTTAAAAATATACCTCCTCTCAAGTGACAGATTGAACTTGGTTTACATGTCCAAGATCTCAGTGGGATCAGAATAAACAAACACACTAGACAGAGGTATTGATGTAATCCATTCTGACTTGCCCTCCTCTGTCCCTTCATCTCTAAATCAGGGCCTTTGGGGTCTTCAACGTGGACCGACCCATGCAGCTTCCACTCTCTTTCCTTTCCCTTGACAGCATATTTGTATACAGGGATGGGGAGAGTCAGGAGGTTTTATAATCATGAACATGTGCTGTTGTTTAAGTGGCTTTAGTTTATCTGGATATTCAAGGGATACAACGTGAACCCAAGGTCTTTCCAGAAGCTGCCCACTGCATTCTGAAGGATGTAGCACGGGGGACCACCAAGGACCTGACGTTAGTATGATATCTGGACCTGCATTGCGCTGTCCCATTTCCTGTCAAGGTGCCCTCGCTCCCATGTGAGGTCCTGAACACATTTATTCAAGGAATTTGTCAGAGCTTTCAGAGTCTGTTTATCTGACAAGTTCCCTGAAGTTGGAAATGAAGAAAAAGTGAAAGACTGGAGTGACTAAAGAGTGAGAAAAGAGGCCAAGAGGAACTGCATCAACCAAACAGAATTTGGTTGGAATAACAATTTTATTTGGAATAGTTTGCAAGGACGTTATTAGACTCTGGTCATGCTGTACCCCTGATAACTGGCATAACTAATTATTATGATAGATTATTTTTGAACATGGAAATACTATCAGGTACAAACAAACATATTCTAACTACCCTCTCCTTTTGGATGTGCCGTCACACACACATAGAAGTCTGAAGTGATATTTACAATTAATGATGGTTCCTTTGGTTAAATCCTGTCTTATTTCTACCTATACCAGATGCACAGATCTACAAGCCCCAATAACAGGCCAAAGTCTGGCCATGCTTTTAAACCAAATTTAATTTTCGTTCCAATGTGTAAGTCGCATCAGCCCCACAGTCTATAGAAGCCTGTGATAAAACACTCCTCCCCGAAAACCCCCCGAGTACCAGGGTGAGCCTTGAAGCTCATATGTGCTTGACAGGTCATGTCATTCTTTGCCTTCCTTGTTAGTAATGCCGGGCTCCCCTCCCCTCTCCACACCTGACTGCAGTCACACTCTTTAAACAGTGCATCCTGGGAAGCCTGTATCAACACCAGCTTCTTTGACTGGGTCCTTGAGCATCTTTGTTCCCATCTGGTACTTCTGGCTTCCTCCTTTTTTCTACTAAGTAGATCTAGGAGCTGAGGTCCCAGGAAAACTCCCACCTAAGCACACACAAGTTGTCCATTCCTTAGAACATGTCACAGGTACGTGATTTTCTGTGATACCGGGTCAGCTAATGATTCCAAACTCTTAGCGTCGGAAGAAAACTTGAAGATTTTCTAGGTCAACCTTCTTCCAGGGAAGTGCACAAAATTAAGTGAGAAAACTTCTTGTGTGAAACTGCCTTATATATTAACAAGGAATTACATTTTGGGAACCCTGATAATGAGTCACCGTGACCCAAGGGAAGGTAGGAAACTCCTACGAAAAGCCTCTGTGTTCTCTAAAAGGCTTTTAATTGTTAATTTACTTTTAATTTCCTGGTAGCAGAGGTGTCTCCTGGTTTTAAGGAAGGCACTGCTAGAATTTAGCATTAACAAAACCCATAAAGATATTCAAAAATATAACCAGCAAATGTTCACAGCTTTTGTATAATAGCTGAGTGGCATAATAAAGCATTCATCATTTGGTAAATTTATAGCAGCTTGAGTAAATTCAGGAAATGATGGCTTATTAAACCACTTAAAATTCAGAATCACAGAGGTTTAAAATTATACTGACTTGTATCTCATCAGGAAGAGAAAGTGAAGGAAGATAAGCAAAACCAGGCCTGAAATATTGATGCAAACATCTCAAGAAAAGAAACTTGTTCAATTGACAGAAAAATAAATCTAATCAGACCACTTTGCCTTGGAGAGCTAAGAGACCAATAGAACAGTATATAGAACCACTTCTCTTTTAAAATACCACTTCATTTAGTTCAAAAATCAAAATGTGAATTTGGAAAAGATCATGGGATTTAGAAAAATTCAATTACTTATACCATATATTAATAATGTGAGAGTTCTATGGAATTTATATTTATAATATAATCATATTAACTTATGATTTGAACTTTCACCATTTAGTGTAGCAGAAAGAAGTTAGCATTTTTTTTAAACGACTAATGTTTATTAAATCAGGCTTAACAGTAAAGAAATTTGGGGAACTTTTGTTTTCAGAGGTCTGCCAAGTCTTGACTGTCTTAATGATAATAACAATACTGCCTTTGGGAATGTCAGACAGGATGTACTATGGAAATGAATCAGCACACACACTTTAACAGAAATATTAGACATCAGTGAGAAATTATACTAAGTATATCTATATCACTTTATTTTCGTTTTTCTTTGAAAATTCTGTAAATTGAGCCCTCTCGTGTGGAACACACTGTGTGCAAGATAGTATTTAAAAGCAATTCTTGCCACATCATTTGTATCCTAATGCAAGTAGAATGCTGAAAAGCAAAATAATCTATTTCCATTTTGTAATGTAGCCTGATGTAGAACCTGTTAGACGCAAGACCACAAGCTTTGCTAGATGTAAAACTGAAGACCCCTAAAGGGATAAATGAAGTAATCTTTAGGTATGACATTTAAAGTCTTATTAGGTGAGCCATGGCTGCTGGGCCTGCGCGTCCGGAGACTGTGCTCTGCGGAGGGAGAGGCCACGACAGTGAGAGGCCCAGGTACCGCAAAAAAAAAAAAAAAAAAAGCCCAAGACCAGATGGCTTCACAGGCGAATTCTATCAAATAGAGAAGAGCTAACACCTATTCTTCTCAAACTCTTCCTCATTATACGAGGCCACCATCACCCTGATACCAAAACCAGGCAAGGATGTCACAAAGAAAGAAAACTACAGGCCAATATCACTGATAAACATAGATGCAAAAATCCTCAACAAAATACTAGCAAACAGAATCCAACAGCACATTAAAAGGATCATACACCATGATCAAGTGGGGTTTATCCCAGGAATGCAAGGATTCTTCAATATACACAAATCAATCAATGTGATACACCATATTAACAAATTGAAGCAGAAAAACCACATGATCATCTCAACAGATGCAGAGAAAGCTTTCAACAAAATTCAACACCCATTTATGATAAAAACCCTCCAGAAAGTAGGCATAGAGGGAACTTATCTCAACATAATAAAGGCCATATATGACAAACCCACAGCCAACATCCTCTTCAATGGTGAAAAACTGAAACCATTCCCACTAGAATCAGGAACAAGACAAGGTTGCCCACTCTCATCACTATTATTTGACATAGTTATGGAAATTTTATTACAGCAATCAGAGAAGAAAAAGAAATAAAAGGAATCCAAATCAGAAAAGAAGAAGTAAAGCTGTAACTGTTTGCAGATGACATGATACTATACACAGAGAATCCTAAAGATGCTACCAGAAAACTACTAGAGCTAACCAATGAACTTGGTAAAGTAGCAGGATACAAAATTAAAGCACAGAAATCTCTTGCATTCTTATACACTAATGATAAAAAATCTGAAAGTGAAATTAAGAAAACACTCCCATTTACCATTGCAACAAAAAGAATAAAATATCTCAGAATAAACCTACTCAAGGAGACTAAAGACCTGTATGCAGAAAATTATAAGACATTGATGAAAGAAATTAAAGATGATACAAATAGATGGAGAGATATACCATGTTCTCAGATTGGAAGAATCAACATTGTGAAAATGACTCCACTACCCAAAGCAATCTACAGATTCAGTGCATCCCTATCAAACTACCACTGGCATTTTTCACAGAACTAGAACTAAACATTTCACAATTTTTATGGAAACACCAAAGACCCCAAATAGCCAAAGCAATTTTGAGAAAGAAAAATGGAGCTGGAGCAATCAGGCTCCCTGACTTCAGACTATACTACAAAGCTACAGTCATCAAGAGAGTATGGTACTGGCACAAAAACAGAAATATAGATCAATGGAACAGGGTAGAAAGCACAGAGATAAACCCAGTTACATATGGTCACCTTATCTTTGATAAAGGAGGCAGGAATGTACAGTGGAGAAAGGACAGCCTCTTCAATAAGTGGTGCTGGGAAAACTGGACAGCTACATGTAAAAGAATAGAATTAGAGCACTCCCTAAGACCATACACAAAAATAAATTCAAAATGCATTAAAGACCTAAATGTAAGGCCAGACACTATCAAACTCTTAGAGGAAAACATAAGCAGAACTCTCTATGCCATAAATCACAACAAGATCCTTTTTGACTCACCTCCTACAGAAATGGAAATAAAGCCAATAATAAACAAATGGGACCTAATGAAATTTCAAAGCTTTTGCACAGCAAAGGAAACCATAAACAAGATGAAAAGACAACCCTCAGAATGGGAGAAAATATTTGCAAATGAAGCAACTGACAAAGGATTAATCTCCAGAGTATACAAGGAGCTCATGCAGCTCAATATCAAAAAAGCAAACAACCCAATCCAAAAATGGGCAGAAGACCTAAATAGACATTTCCCCAAAGAAGATCTACAGATCGCCACCAAACACATGAAAGAGGGCTCAACGTTCACTGCAGCTCTTTTTACAATAGCCAGGAAATGGAAACCTCAGTGTCCATCAACAGATGAATGGATAAAGAAGATGTGGCACATATATAGAATGGAATATTACTCCGCCATAAAAAGAAACGAAATTGAGTTGTTTGTAGTGAGGTGTATGGACGCAGAGTCTGTCATACAGAGTGAAGTAAGTCAGAAAGAGAAAAACAAATACCGTATACTAACACATATATATGGAATCTAACAAACAAACGAAAAGTCACAAAGAACCTACGGGCAGGACGGGAATAAAGACGCAGACCTACTAGAGAATGGACTTGAGGACAGGGGGAGGGTGAAGGGTAAGCTGGGACAAAGGGAGAGAGTGGTATGGACTATATACACTACCAAATGTAAAACCGATAGCTAGTGGGAAGCAGCTACGTAGCACGTGGAGATCAGCTCGGTGCTTTGTAACCGCCTAGAGGGGTGGGATAGTAAGGGTGGGAGGGAGGGAGACGCAAGAGGGAGGGGATATGGGGATATATGTATATGCATAGCTGATTCACTTTGTTATAAAGCGGAAACTAACACACAATTGTAAAGCAATTATACTCCAATAAAGATGTTAAAAAAAGAGAGAGAAAAATAGGAGTCAGCATTTGTCTCTCAAGTTATAATGTTTGAGGACAATGGTTACATACAATTTCACATCTTTACTAAAGGAAGGATTGCGTACAAACTCTCTGTGCTCATGATGAAGCAATGACAAAAACACAGAACAACACAGAAGATTCGGGGGCTGGCTACCGTGGGGCCCCTGCAAAGCCAACCTGCATACTCGGACCCAGCACCTCTATCCTCCTCTGGTCGGATGCTGTTTCCACCTTGTCGTCCTGGGATAACGTTGGGGGAATTCATGCCTGACATCCCTCATCCTGGGACCCATCTGAGATGAGCTGGTGAGCAAATTAAATGTGGAGGGAGCCTGCAGGAGGCGTCGGAAGGACATGGAATGGGAATGGGAGGAAGACCAAGGACGGAAGGGGAGGGGCGCCCACGTTCTCTCTCTTCCGACAGCTCTCCATCCTTTCTCTGAGCTTAAACGTGTCTGTGTTACAACCTAATGACAAAAGAAAACACCACGAAGGGAAGCACCCGCTGACTTAGTTCACAGGTATACTTACGGACACAGACTGGGGTGTGTCCGGACCACTTGGGGTCTTGCAAGCATATCCGGACGGAAGTCCCCACGAGCCGGAAACCGGGGTTTGCACTGATAAACCACGGTGTCCCTGTAACTGAAGCCGTCGCCGCTGACGTGGCCGTTCACGATGGGATCCGGGCAGCCTCAGAGGCCCGCTGAAAAACAAGCAAAACCAACAAAAACACGCTGGAGAGCTTGTCTTCTATAAAAGTACCACATTCGTGGGTAAACAAGAGAGTCCCACGGTATAGCACGGGGAACTCTATTCAACGTCCTGGGATAAACCAGACTGGAAAAGAATATACAAAAGAATACATATGTATATGTATAACCGGGTCACAATGCTGTACAGAAAAAATTAACACACCATTGTAAATCAAGTATACTCCAGTAAAAAAAATCTAAAATAATAAAAGTACTCCATTCAAACTTAGTTTATTGTCAAGTGATTGAGAGCACTGAATGCAAACATTATTGGAATTTTTTCCACTTATATATTTTCTATTTGATAAGAGTTTTCTTCAACTCATTAATTTTTCTTAACAATTGTGGGTAACATAAGTAACAGTTCAAATATAAAATTGTTAAAAGGTATTTCCCCAGGTATGGTTTCTCCATTTCTTTCTTTTACTTATTTTTCTTATTGATATTTTATGTTATTTATCTATTTATTCTATTTCCAAATAAAAAGCCAAAAGAAAGGAAGAGACACTTGGAATTAATATAAGTTCTGTAACCGTATAGAAAATGGGTAGCAAAGAAAAGGATGGAAGGATCTCCAGTGAGAGCCCAGATTCCTGAACTATCTGTGCAATTCCAAAGGAAGGACTGCTATCAGAAAATCAGTTCAATTTCAGAAAACGTCCATTTGAATTATGTCTGAACTGATGTCTAGGGGAAACTGTCGCATACTCAGTTAAACACAGAAGTCCAGAGCTCAGGGGAGGGACATCCTGCAGATGGAGCAGATTTAGGAAAAACTAGATTACAGATGGAGGCTGAAACCCAACAGGTGGCTGAGCTTGCCCGTGAAGAGTACGTACAGCAAGGAAAGAAAGGGCCCAAAGACAAAACTGGGGTGAACATCAACACTTAAGGGGAGGAAAATAGTACTGATGTGAGGACTCTCAGGGTGTCAGATAAACTTCAGAACCAGAGGGCTTCCAAGTGGGGAAGGAAGTTAGAGGAATTTTCAGTCCTTCGTGAGTTGAAGGCTGAGGAGTGACAAAGCTTCTTTGCCTGACCAAACTTTAATGCGGGTCCTGACACTTCTCTCAGGCCCACCTGTGCACCTCCTGGTAAAAGCCAACTTTAGCAAGCACCCTGCTAAGTCACCCTACAAGGACCCTCCAGCCTCAACATCTGATCCAGTTTCTCATCCCCACCCGCCACTGGTAGGTGGGTTGAGCCAGAGCCCCTCCAAGCCCTGAGGTTCCCTCTCAGGAATGTCCCACCTGTGCCCCCTCCTTGCCCCTTGGCTGTGACCCCCACTGGCCCACATGGCATCCGGAGTTGAGTCGTATCCTTTGTAAAATCCCATCACCCTGGTCCCTGCACGAATCGCTAGGGTCCTAAATGAAGTCTGCCTCATTATCTTTAAGGAGCGTCATGAATATTCTTTCTCTGTAACAGTAGGAAGGTGCTGTGTGGCCCGGGGAAAACTAGGAAAGGCGGGATTCCCTTCTTCTCTTTCATTCTCCTTCCACTTTCTCTCCTTCCCCTCCATCCGTCCTCCTCTCTGCCCCTCCCGCCCACCTCTCCCCTCCTCACGTACATGGAAAGAGTATCTTGTTAACAAACTATGGAGCATTAGGAGTAACTGACATGCAAAGGATGTGAGTCACACAGGGGTTTCGGATAAACAAGGAGAGTTCCTGAATTGTCCGCCAAAACTCGCTCCTTAGGCTGGAGCGGCTGCAGAGCGTTTTGGGGTGGATTTCCCCTGGCCGCTACCACCCCGAATAGAGCACCCAGCTGCTAGTGCTTTACTCAGAGCACAGGAACCCCAAAGCTGAGAGCATGGCCAAATGACACTCAGGGTTAATGCCACCATTCTGGAAGAAATCACAACAATACCCTCTATTTCTGTTTAAGGCAATGCAGCTGCATTGTGTTATCCTAGGTTTGAACTAGATCTGTTATCAGCAGCATGACTTTGCAGAGGACAGAGGGAGAAAACCGCATCGGTGATAGGTATCCCTCTTTGAGCAGAATCTCTGCCCCAACGTTTGTAAGAGGTCGGGTCAAGTTGTGCTCGATTCGCTTGATCTTTTGTCCCCTCTGCAGCTTTTACACTCAGCCAGATCCAGATCAGTAAAGCTGATTCTGACCAGAAGCCAGATCGCCTCCCCCCACACCAGGCATGAAACAAGCAGGGAACTGGGAGGAGGCTGAATGTTCTCCGCAGGTTGAAGGGAGAGCTTCTGAGGCTGTTATCCTGAAACACGGATGCGGGCTCCTTCCCAGAGGCTGGGCTTTGCACGGCGATCTCCGTCAGGTAGAGACATGGAGCCCCACTCACATCCCCGAGACAAGAAAGGAGCCAGAGCCACCACACATGGGCTTACTACTGCAGGGATCCAGCCACTTCCGAGGTGAGAAGGAAAAGATGTAATTTCTAGAAGCACACACCAAAATAACACACTCCAATCCTCAAAGAGAGTGTGGGCCACCTGATTCCTGGCTGTTACTCTAGAGAATGTCAAGCATTTGGGGGGTATCCTGAACCTGATCAGCACTCCAAGAGGAGGGACCCGGGCTCAGGGTAACCGAGATGCTGAAAAGGGTACATTGCGACAGAAAGTCCCCATCCCTCTCCGTGATCTGCACAGCCTCACTGTTGACTTAGACAAACACAACTGGCTAGGCTCACTTTTAAACCTCAATCGTAGTTTTTTCATCTAAGTTTTCAGTAAGAGCACATGATTCAAGGCTGCATCCTCCATTGAAAGCCTGGCAAATAAGCACTCCTAACGGCAAGGAGATAGCTGTACACTCTAGAAACCAGATGGCAAGGTTGACAGGCTTGTGTGGAAACAAAGGCTTCCAACAGCACCTCTTCTCTGACACGTGGTCACTTCAGTTCTGGGAGGAACTGGCCTTAAAGACCTAAAGAAAATCGGGGATGTCCTTCAAAAACATTCCCTTTCAGCTCAGTGCCTGAAGGAGAGAAGAATTGACAGCATCACCTCAAACTTCACTTCCTATTTTAAGTAAATGTGGACGATGTGACTTCTGGATGAAGCTGGTAGAGAACAATCTGTTTGTGACTTGTGTAACTTTCCAGGCCTCAGGTGAGTTCCTCTGTAAAACATTCAAAGCCTTAGACCAATTACGGGGCTATTCAGAAATATAGAATATTTCACATAGAGTATTTAACCAAAATTTCAAGAGTAATATGTCAAAACGTTGTAGAAGGGAGAAACTGTATGAGGCAGAATTTGAATTCAGTATACTCTGAGCTCTGTTTCAAATTTAAGATTCTGTTATCCTACGATAATACTGGGATATGTCCTTTATGAGTTTTTTAATGTAGCCCCAGTTTTGTTATAGACACACTATGTAGAAAGCATTTCTCTATCTTTGTAACTATGTTCAGATATCTGCTGACAGTTTAACATGTATTAGTCACTCATTAAACATTTGATGAAGTGAATAGAGATAAAGTAACTTCACATTTTCAAAGCATTTCCAAATCCACTGTCTCCTAGGTGGTTTTCCTTTATTGGAAAAAATTGAATACTGATTAGCTGTGGGCCAGCAATGTCCTTGGGGCTGGGGATTCAATGAAGAATAAGATACAATTGAAAAAGAGACGGGAGGTCTGACACGGAAAGCACCCCAGGGCGTTTGCTCCTCCAGGAGATGCAAGAGGGAAGAGATATGGGAACATATGTATATGTATAACTGATTCACTTTGTTATAGAGCAGAAACTAACACAACATTGTAAAGCAATTATACCCCAATAAAGATGTTAAAAAAAGAGGTGAGGAGCAGGCGAACTTCCCTGGTGGTCCAGGGGTTAAGAATCTGCTTTGCAATGCAGGGGACACCAGTTCAATCCCGGGTCAGGACTAAGCCCTCGAGCCACAACTAGAGAGAAGCCCACGCACTGCAATGAAGGGCCCTAAGACCCAACGCAGCCAAAATAAATAAGTAAATAAAGATTTTTTAAAAATAAAACATACACTAGGAAACAAAAAGAGGTGAGGAGTGGAGAGGGACTACGTGTAGCCCGGCTGGGCTAAGCACAGTGATGAATATGCATTGTTTTTTAATGAGCACAGGATGGTCCCACAGAGGAACACTCACTGTTGTACTCCAAGTGGTGGTGTGCTTTTCAAAGAGCACTGAATACACTCCAAAGTTTGGGTTTTACTTTTCTCCTAAAATAGCTTTGGAAATACCTTTTGCTGGAAGCATCTCACATTCTCTATCTGGGAGCCTGAAAGCTGAGCCCTATGGCAGCTGCCACATTTTTACGGGCATTTTGGACAGTTCTTTGCATAATATTCAAATAGTGACAGGAGATTTGCACCTGGGCTCTACTGTTTCCTGTGGCTCCTGGGGACAGGATTTTTGCAATAACTCAATCTCAGACCAGAAGACAAGGAGGAACATCCATTTATGGCCTGCAACGATGGAAAAGCAGAGGAGAGAAATACAGAAACAGAGACACACAGAGCCTACCTATGAGAGGCGGTGGTTCCTGCAAAACAGCTATCAGGGTGGAAAAGGAAGGCTGTGCTTTGTTTTTCAGGCTGGCATCCCCCAGGCGAAGAGAATTGTGTTTGGGATTAGGGTTGTCCTCAGACCTCTTATGCCCTGCAGCAGAATTAATAATTTAGCAGGCAAGTCTCCTGCAGTTTTTGGTTCCAGTGCTGTTTTTTTGGTGGGCTTTCCATGGGTTTAGGGGCCTTGCACCCTGGTGAAGGGGAAGATCTCTGAGGGGGGGTGGGAGTGGATTTCATGGTGGAACTGAAACTCACCCAACCGCCTCCTTCAGCACTCTGGGTTCCCTACAGCCCCTGCCTGCAAGCCGCGCTTGTCCAAATGAACTTCCGACAGCCTCATGTCAGTCTGGTCGCCATGAAGCCCTGGATAGTGTGTAGCACTGCACACTCCCTGTCACTTGTATGTAGCACAAATGAAGACAGCTTTGAGGTTCATAAAGTCTGTTCAGCTGATGCACTTCAAAGGAATCTCTTTTAAAATAAAAGCTTGCTTGGAGTTAAATACATTTTGCATAGTAGAGAAAAATGAAGAATAATTGTTCTCTCCCTAAATTTTATTGCTGTTGACTTTAAAACCCACTTTTTTCTCAAAGTTTTCCCATTTGAATATGACAATATTTTGGTCTTCAAAGTTTTCCTTTTTTTGCTACCTGAGAAGTATGTAAACTGTCGCCATAAAGTTTTTAAGTACCTTTAAAATATTAAATGTAGTTAAAACATAAGGATCTTAAGACTCTGGGGCTTATAGAATAAAAAATAAAATGTAAACTCAATATTTGTTTCACAGTTAACATACAATTTGTTAGCCACAAGGAGAGTTTATTTCTTCCTTTGCAGCAGAAATTCATTTTTTGTCGGTTGTAGGTTATACCATTATGAGTAC
Organism: Leucopleurus acutus; assembly: GCF_964270905.1. NCBI lineage: Eukaryota > Metazoa > Chordata > Mammalia > Artiodactyla > Delphinidae > Leucopleurus > Leucopleurus acutus. Next base: position 10,915,985 of record NC_139164.1, read on the forward strand.
TGAACACAAATATGTAAGGTAACTGTTCTCTAAATTTAGTGTGAGCATCTAAGTGCTATTTATAGGTTCCTTCTGCCATGCCAGACCTGTATAAGATTCCTTTTACCTCGAATCTTTACTCTCACTTTAGTGACTGACTTGATAAACAATCCAAAGTTTCCATTTGGTGTTGATCAAATATTCAATACCACTACGACTATGCAGAAGCTTTACATGTCATTTAGCCCAATACTAAAATGCACTGCATATAAATATTAATTATAAATGTATGAATCGATTTGACATCCACTCTCATTACAGCATGTGTGGAAAGGTGAAGGAAGGGGGCACCTCACTGTGATCTCCAGCAGCTGAGTTTACTTAGGGTATCAACGAACAATACTGACGGTACAATGCCCTTATGTCTGAATCCCTGAAAGAAATTTAGAAAAGAAGACACTTAAAAAACATTTTTAATTTTTACGTTTTTCCCTTATCAGCGTCTCTTCTTTTGAATGTATCTTAAATTTTGCAAATGATGATTTCTGAAAGAAAAGAAAAAGCAACTGGAAAATTTGCTTATTTCCCCGTCCACTGCTGAAAATGACACATTGTGTGACAGGAAGTCTCAATAGGACACTTGGCAACTGATTCCTAAATTCATCTGTATACGTAGCAGACCCCATAAAACGGCAACACTTATATGAGAAAATAAAGAAAATTATCTGTTTCCAGTCACGGTGGGCTAACTTAGACAAAATCCTCCAGTGAGTAAGTAGAAAAAATGGACAAACTATGTTTAAGAAAATCTGCTTGAAGATAACAGGGAAGGTACTGAAGTTCTATGTGGCCAACATCAAGGACAAGATCGAGCCCCAGCAAAGGAAACCTGCAGTGGAGGTCTCCCTAGTTCTGAGGACGTTGAAATTGGAAACGGTGGCCGGTGGAAGGTGCCAAGGGCATCTTCCCTCAGACTCGTGGGTCGCGGCCTGAAACGTTGAGGTCAGGGGCCACCAAGGGTTGGACAGAGGGGATGCTGACAAAATTCAAAATGTGCTGCCAATTCAAAACCAACCCAGAGTTGCCCTTGGATTCATGAGGTGAAACGTTTCAGAAGAACATCACTCCGTACAAACCAACAGAAAATGCTGAATGATCTACAGAAGGCTTAGTTGTACTGGAGCCCACCGGAGAGCTGAGATTTCAAGAAGTTCAAATGCACGGACTCCACGCAGGAACAAGCTCTCCAAAGAGCTGGTATATGGATCCCTCCACCTTCCTAGAGCACGGCGGCAGGGGGCTGCCGTGAAGGAGGGGAAGACTTGGACAATTTTTTAGCAGTCCTAGGTGGCTTACTCGGCTGGTTTAGAATCACTGAGCGCTGAAGACACAAGGGAAGTCGGTGCACCCCTCAAGCCCTTTCCCTTGGGCCTCCTCCAGGTGTTCATGAGAAAGACTCTTGACACGCCTCGCGTTGTCACACGCTTAACTTCTCTCCAGGGTTCCCAGCCCCACTTGGGAACCGCAGAACAAAACCACAAGTATACGATTATGTTTTCTTAACAAAGTAAAAAAGAGCATCTTACACCTTTACTAATATGTACACCAGGTGGTATTGGTAACGTTTGTTTCCCCTTTCGGAATTAAACTCTACATGAAACCTAAACGGTCCAGGCTGATGCAGCTTCTCTTGTGCTGACTGTCCTGGTCACACAGGAAGTGCCACGTGCTGGTCTGAGTGTCTCTGTGTCCCGCTCCACCTGACTTCCCACTCTCCTGCTCTCTCCCATCATTTAATTCACTTTTTACATCTTAATGTTGATTCAACTAGTCTGTGTCTCTAATACTTTATTATTCACTGAACTACACGGTCAGCAGACAGTATTCCCTCATCCTCCCTCTTCTCACCATGGGGCAGACATAAAAATGCAAACACATTTTTTTTGGTGGGGCGGCTCTTTGAGGGGGACGCTAAGCAAACCATTCTTTCAGATACATTTAATGTACTGAGAACAAGGGCACTTGGAAACTAACATAATCAATTATCAGTTTCTCCAGGGATTCTTCAAAAGAATGTCAAAGGAAATGTGTTAGAAATGAACAAAAATGAGACCTTGGCACTACATATCTGGACACTTGGTGAAGACAGTGTATTTGTTCTTGTTCTCTCCTTTAAATTTAGAAGTGCCTCAAATTTGGTGCCTAAAAGGTTAAAGGAAACACAGTGAAAACATAACTTTAACACTTAAAACAAGGCAATACCAGACCACTATACTTTCTGGATCCCAGCATATATAATTTTGTAAGCCACATATAATGCAAAATATAACCTCATCTTTCTATAACTATACACATTTTTTCCCACAGCATTTATTTCTGCCTTATAGCAGGTGCCACGTAGTCAACAAGGTAAAACACTTTCCACAATTTTCAGCATATACCCCCTATGACATCATTCCTACGGTTGCTGTTAAGCCTTGACTTTTAGGCAGTGAAAATTCACCGGGCATATTCACAAGTCTGGGAGCGTCCTCAGGGCACGTCACCCCTCTCCTCACCCTCCCACCTTCCTCTTGGGAATCTGTGGGCAGCGCTGTTAACGCTACCTGACACATCTTCTGGACCTCAGCAGGCTTGGGTGCCTTTGTGCGTTCTTTCCCAAAACTTTCCATGGAGCTACAGGATCCTGCTCTACCCTTGCCTCACCTCTTCTAAGTGTGGAGTTTCCCAGAACGTCCCCTGGAGGAGTCTCTCCTGCTTTGGGGCTCCTTCTGACATCTCCCAGACCAACCACGAGGCCTCAGTGCCTTTAACCTTCTGGGGATCCCCCTCGTCCAGTCTATTTAATTTGAGGACAGCGTAGGCCTTCATTTCAGCTTTTCCCCTTTCCTTGTTCATGTCAAATTTCCAGGGCTGGGCCTTCTGACACTCAAAAGACAGGACACTTGAGGATTAAAAACATGATTCAAGACCACACTGTCTCACCTGAAAGTTTCAAGATCCTGTTTTTCAACTCAAAAGACAAGAAAGTGTTTGCCGTTTTCTGCAGTTCATTTGTAGAGTTAGAAACCAGACTCAGAGGCCTGTGCTGAGCTGTCAGCTTTGGCCGCACCCATTAGGCTAAAACTTAACCCAGGTTTTACTCACATGAGGGAAGAGGGTCGGCGGCAGCTTCAAGCCCAGCCTGTGAGCCCAGCGACTCTGCATCTCCGACAGCTTCAGCGAGGTGAGTCCCAGAAGAAGCCACCGTCTTATCCCCCGGAGATAGAGGTCCTGAACTGATCAGTGACGACGAGGCCTCTGGTTACCTTCCCCATCACTGTGGCTTCATAGGGGCCGGGCTCTCCCTCACAAAGCTTATGGTGCTGTTGAAGGGCCAAGCACTTTGATTTAAAAAAAGGGTGGCAAAAAATGGCAAATTTCAGAACTATAACGCAAGGTCGTGGGTCATTTCAGTGACCCTCTACAACTGCACAGAACTTTTCCAAGGATCTGAATATATATTACCATGTCTGCTTCTCAGGACAGTTTTGTAAAAGAGAAAAATGATTATAATCCCTGCTTCATAATGCAGGTGAGTCTCACGTTAAGAAGCTAACACGGGGATACACATCTATATCAGGGCTTTTAATGTCTGTTTCCGTTTTATATGTGCAACAACGTGCTGAACTTCAAACTTTAGCATTTTCCCAAAGCCTGCTACAACTTTTAAAAATTTAATCAAGTTAGCTGAGTAAAATTTGTATATATATTTATAAATTTAACTCAGCTAAGTTGATTACATACTCTCTCTCTGCCTCTCTCTCTCATGCGCTCTCTCTATACATATGTGTGTATATATATATATGTGTGTATATATATTATACATATATATAGACATGCATATTATACACACACACACACATATATATATATAATTTTAAGGAACTATGCAAATCAGGCTCAATTTGATAATCATATAAATTTTTCTTGACATTCAGCCTCAAATTAAAATCTAATTTAACATGCTATTGCTTACATTGTTCTCTACTGTCATTTCTCGGAGGATTTATACAATATGTTCCTTTGGGTTCTACTTACATATCTGACATGTAGTAATGTGTTCATGTATTCAGCATCCTATTGACAATTTCACTTTATTCCTACTTGGCTGATCTTAGGGATTGAGAGTCTCCTCTGGTACAGAGTTTAATGTGAAGCACACGCTGAAGCCCGGAACCCTTTCAGCGCTGAGTGCCTTCTGCTAAATCCCCACAGCAGCCTTCATCTGTTTTCACTATACAGCTGGCAGGTGGCTGGTATCTTATTCACGCTGCCCTCTGTTACTGCTCAGACCTCCTGCCCATGGTCAGCACAGCTCAGCACTCGCTGTGGGGTGTTAGGCTGCTTTCAAATAATTGCAGATGCCTTTCAGATACTCTGTTTCCAGAAAGTTTTACTTTTAATCCCACACATTTCTATCTTCAATTATTAATAATTTGCTCAAGACCAAGTCTGGATGATGCCAGAAGCTTGATCTTACATTTGGCAAGCTATTCTTAAAGAGGTCCTGGAAACTTGATTAGAATATCCAAAGTTTCCCCAGAAATCACATAACATACTGTGACATTTCTCATGTATATATGTATATATATGAATTCCATCATATATTTAAAGAAGAATTGACTCCACAACTATTGCAAAAAATTGAAGAAGGGAACACTTCCAAACTCATCTTATGAGGCCAGCCTTACCCTGATACCAAAGTCAGACGCCATGAGAAAAGAAAACTACAGGCAATATCCTTGATGAACACAGATGCGCAAGTTCTCAACACAACACTAGCAAACTGAAGTCAACAGCACAGTAAAAGGATCCTACACCATGATATAGTGCATTTTACCCCTGAGATGCAAGGATATTTCAACATATGAAAATTGATTAATATGACAAACCACATGGACAGAATGGAAGGTGAAAGTCATATGCTTATCTCAAGAGATGCAGAAAAAGCATTTGCGAGAATTCAATTCCATTTCATGATAAAAGCTCTCAAGAAAGTAGGAATAGACAGTAATTACCTCAACATAACAAAGGTCATTACGAAAAGCCTACAGCGGATATCATATTCCACAATGAAACACTGAAAGGTTTTCCAGTAAGATCTGGAAAAAGGCATCCCAGAAAACATTTTCATGCCTATCCAAAATGGGGCAGAGCAAGGAAAAGAGTTTTTAAAGTGCCACTCTTCAGAAATATCCCCGCTTTGTTTTGGCTATCACTACAAATTCATGGCAAGACCTCAAAAGCCCCACCAAGACTCTAGGATATTTTTTAATCCCCCAGAGCAATAAAGTCTTATGGCTCCTGTGTTAAGACGGCTGGTTTGAACAGTGGCATTTTAGAGGTGGCTGGACTTGACACCTGGCATCAGTGTCACTGTACAAATTTTATAAGAGAAATGACAGATTGAAAGTCTAAGCCATAAACACACAGCCAGTTTTCAAAATAGGATAAAAGCAAAACAAAAGAAAAATTGTTTAAATTCACTTCCCTGGCTACCAAAAAAGAAGTCCCAAAGCTGTGAAAAGTAAGTATAGAATGGAAGCAATGCTGTGAACAATAACCGTGTATTCTTATTTGAAAGGTTAATGCCAAGGTCCCAAGGAGATAATTCCATTTTAGAACTGACACAAAACTTCACTCACCTACTGGCATTATTTTACTATTTTCTGGGAGAGAACCTTATTCAGAGACCTTGATCTCTTGTGTTTATTAGCATCTGATTCCGAGTCTCCTATTCTTCTCAAACTTCAACTCCAAGGGCGTGCTTTTCAAACCGCCCACCCGCCTCACCCCCACCCCCACCCACGCCCCGCACACACACATTTTGTAGTAGAATCTTCTTAGCACGTCCCCCTCAAGATTCTGGTATCTAGATCCTCTTTACCTCATGCTTGCCAGCATTGCTCATCTTCCTTATTCTTGAGGAAACATCACTCATAAACACTCCATCCACCTGACGCTTCCATAAACTTCCTTAGTCCCAAATCACTCCTGCTCTCAGCAACTGCCGAGGTCTCTGAGGGGTCCCTAGGAGTTGGACTGTTCTTCATGAACCCGTTACAGAACAAGCTGTAAAATAAAACATGCAGATACAGAAGTGCACAAATCAACATCATCATTAAATGTGGCTTAGTTACTTCTGTTAGAAAGACATCCGTGCTCATACTGAATTCAAAGTTTGCAGGCTTATCACTACTTCCAGTGTGCTGGACCAGGGCGAGCTTCCTCCAAAAGCTGTGGACTTCTCTACAATGTGCAGCTTGGGGTTGCAGACGAGAGCACGAGCTTTCTGTGGACAGGACGGTTCCCGAGGGAGGAAGGATGAAGCCAAGCTGTACCTGCTCAGTGATTCTTACCAAACGCATCCATCAGCTAACCCACTCCACCTTCCAGAGGATGGAGTTACTGAAGGGCAGAGAGAGGCCAGCGTATGCTTTAAGGACACGTACACACATACACACACATTTCTTTTACACTGATGTGCAAATGGCTAACCCCAGATTACATCCAGCACACTATCTGTTTCTACACTCATGCTGTGGTTGCTGTTAAGCGTTAGTGGAAAGAGGGGAGAAACTTCTAAACTAATTCAGAACTAGGGACCTATGGAAAGCTAATATTCAACCACTATTGCCCCTTGATCCATATTTCAAATCCACATCTATGTTTATAAAGATAATTTCGTTTCTTGAAATGTCTCTTTTCACATTTCAATACAGATTAGGCAAAGGTCTTAAACTGAGTTTAGAAGTGTTCCCCCCGTCCTTTCTAAGTTTTGGAAGAATTTGTTAGGATTGGTGGCATTATTATTTTTCCATTCCTAAATGTTAGGTAGAATACAATAGTGTAGCTCTCTGTGCCTGGTATCATTTTTGTGGAAATTTTTTAAACTTCGAAATCTATGTCTCCAATAGGCAGAGTCAGTCAGGTCATCTCCTTTTCCCTTGACTGACTGGGTAATTTTTCAGGATTATTTTTACCTTACCTATGTTATCTAATTCACTGGCATAACACTTTTATTGTGTCCTCCTAGCATCTGTAGAATCGTTAGTGGTATAGTATCTTTCTTGCTTGCTATTGGTAATTCATGTCTTCTCTCTTTTATTCCTGACCACTCTGATTAGAAGTTTATCATTTTTATTGATCTTTCCAGGAAACCAGATTTTGGCATACTGATTTCCTCTGGTGGTTTTCTGTTTTCATTTTCATTGATTTCTTATAATATCTTTTTCACTTACTTTCTTCTGCCAGGTTTTGATTTCATCTGTTATTCCTTCCCTAGTTTCTCCTGGAGGAAGCTTAGCTCACTAATGTGAGACCTTCTTTTCTCCTTAAAAAAAGCAAAATGAAAGCTGTACACTTCCTTCTGTTCTGCTTTTATTGCATCCCACAAATTTTCATACATTGTTGCTCATTTCTGTTAAATTCAAAACATATTCTAATTTGTCTTGTGATTTCTTTTGACCCAGGTACTGCTGAGGAGTTTATTGTCTAACTTCAAATTCTGGCATACTTTACAAATTACTGGATACCTGATTTAATTCTGCTGTAACCAGAAAACATAATTTGAATGACTTAAATCCTTTAAAGTTATTGAAATTTATTGTGTGGCCCCATATGACCTACCTCAGTGAATTTTCCAGATGCCCTTGAAAATTAAGTGTCTCTGTTGCTTGGAGTGTTTCATTTCCCACATTTCTCTTCACAAAACAAAATCTACACGGCAAAGCGACATGTCAGAGACTTGGCAATAATAATAATGATAATAATAACAATAATAATCTGTAGAGAAAGAGAGTGTATTTGGGATAGCACATCAGGAATACAAGCTTTCAGGAACAAAAAGAAGGGCCAGATGTAAGGTGGATATGATCTTTGCAAGCAGTGTTGTTTGTGGCAGCCGTAGGGTAGCCCAGGGACGCTGTAGGGTTACTTGCCAAGAGCAGAAGTAGACAGTGGTTATTCCCAAAGCTTTGTAAAGAGTCAAAGTAAAAACTGAAGTTCTGTTCTCATATTTTATTAAGTTATGAAATGAGAAATAGTAGCTTCTTTCTGTATCTCTCCTCCCTCCACTGACTTAGATTTGGAACCTCTAAGATAAATCCGTTACATGGAATACCAAGTGTGAACCAAGCATGGTGGTATGAAAAATAAAAAAAAAAAGAAACTCTTTAGTTTCCCAGTTTGTGGAAGCATAGAAACTCAACAGTATTTTGACCTGTCAGCAAAGCAGATATGGATCCGAGCACACACTGGCCTGTGAAATCCGTCTGCTTGTTGTAATTGCTGTTGTTTAGTCTGTAAGAGTCCTAGGAATTTACATCAGTGATGTGACAGTGCTAATGTATTCCAGTGGACGAATGTCGATGAGTGTTATGTCACCCTTGGTCCTTCAGTCAATACCATGTGTTAAGGAGAGCCTGGCACCTACAGAAATAAGGATGGGAGCTTGTGCAAATCCGATTTTTTAAACACAGAGTAGGTCAGAGCAGCCTGACTAAATACCAAGATTCATGGACGGAAAAGTGAGAGATAAGATCAGAAGGAGGAGAATCACCAGACCAGCCAGAGGGCTGTGGACACCGGCCCAGAGGTAACTTGGATAGAAATAAAAATATACTAAATTATTCTTCCATTAATTCCTATGTTTTCTAACATTGTTACATTTCTCCTGATTAGAGTGTATAAAAACCATCCAAATTCAAGCATTACAAAATCCACTCACGTATTAAAAGAGTGGAAGTCTCCCAAATTTGTGCGGTACCTAATAAATTACTACTGCCTAACATTCTGAATATTCCTTTGATTTTTCCTTCTGAATATACAAGTGTGTATAAAATTTTTATGAAAAGTAAATTATGCCTTGTACAAAAATTGACGTTTTATTTTAGCTATTCTAAAATTTTTGTCTCACGTATGGCAAAATGTCGCTTTCTTTTGGCTATTCTGCTTGCACATATTCCATGTTAAGAAATACAACTATCCCATCATTCTTTTTAAGCACGGTATAGTAGTTTCTTATAAAAATATGCAGCAATTTATTATATTTGATGAGTTATTCCTAACATGTCGCTAATATACACAGTGTTAACTTCTTGTATATTTTTTTTAGACTTGAGGAAATATTTCTAGAGTATAAATTGCTAAAATCAGAAATGCTAGGGCTTCCCTGGTGGCGCAGTGGTTGAGAGTCCACCTGCCGATGCAGGGGACATGGGTTTATGCCCCGGTCCGGGAAAATCCCACATTCCGCGGAGCAGCTAGGCCCGTGAGCCATGGCCGCTGAGCCTGCGCTCCGCAACGGGAGAGGTCACAACAGTGAGAGGCCCGCGTACCGCAAAAAAAACAAAACAAAACAAAACAAAAGAAATGCCAGGTTATGAAGCACATAATATTTACAATTTTACTAGACATTACCAAAATGCTTTCTAAAATGTAGTATCAATTTACACTTCCACTAAGATTGTAGAAGAGAGACCATCTCACTGCAACTTTCCAGTAAGGATATTACCTTTCCATATTTAAAAAATGAATACTCCAGAGGTGACATTTTATTGCTGTTTAAGTTATCGATTCTGTAAATTTTAGTAAGGTTGAAGATACCTCAATATGTTAATTAGGCCACATTCTTTTTCACTGAATTGCCCACTTGAACAATTTAGTACAACATTCCTGCCAAAGTTCTACATGCAATTTGTTAAGAGGACTCCATAGGCAGCAGAATGAACCTTCTATGTGTTTCCAAAATACATGCATACAACATTTGACTGCAAAAATTATACTCAATAATGATTGGCAGCTTGGATATAAATGGAACATAAATATTTTTATAATGTTCCTTCTTGTTTCCCTTGCATTTACTATATTCTTTAAAAGCATAAACTATGGGACTTTTCCCACTGTTTATTCCCAGAAGAAACTGTTTTGTGCTGTCAAAGCTCTTACAGATCTTTGCAGACCACTAGCGTTCTCAGCCACACGTGCACTTATAAACGTTAGTCACTGGCTTCACCTACACGCTTGTCTGAAGTTTACGCCACATGGACATCTTCTTAGTAATCTTCCAATTACTACAAAGATGAGTCAGAGTTAAGTATTATCTAGCACAGCTTTCACTCCCATGCCAAGAAAAATACGTCCTACAGCATAACATCTAGAGCAGTTCCAGTCCCTGGTCATACATCCTCCTGGGCCATACTTGTACTACAGATACAGAACAAGCCTGTTCCTTATGTTTCTTTGCCTGCCTAACATATTTTTATTATACTCAAGATGTCGTTTGACACAGAAATACATATATTTTTAACAAACCGATTCTCTTACATTATGTACAAAAGTATAGCTACTGAACTACTTGTCAACAGAGCCTCCATGTGCCACCACACATGCTGTCACTGTACACAGTTCTCACTTCCAAAGGCTCAGAGTCTCCCAATTCAAAGATTGGGCTACACTCTGGGGACAATGCAGGATGCAAACATGACTGGCAGTGGAACCCAGCCTGGTCGGGAACTGATTTCATTTACATCATATAAGACTCCTCAAAGCATATAAATTTTCAGGATTTCTTTTTAATTCCCACAACATATTATTTGCAGAGTTTAAAAAACTTTATTTTGGCCTTCTAAACCCTGAAAGCAATGTTAAATCTTTCTAGAAATCAGTATGTCTATTGCTTACAAGTATCTTTAGGAGCTGTATTTCCTCTGTTTCTAGGGCTTCACTTTTGTGTAGAAATTATGGTGGGGGCCATGGACCACTATATGTGTACCAGTTGGTCCCTTCCTGTTGTCTGAATTCTGTGGTGAACATCACACATTGTGAGGAGATCAGCAACAGCAAAGCCCATACACTCAGAGAACAGTAGAGCTGAACTGAGCCTTGCAAGAATTTGTATTGTTAAAACATAATACACAAAAGTGAAGAAAAGTTAACTCCAAAAAGTAAGATAGCAGTTTTCAAATATTTAAAGCATAGATATATCGAGTAGGGATTTCATGTATTCCTAACCATTCAGTCAGAACCAGAACAAGTGTGAGTTACTGAGGGACGATCCATTAGGAAGAATTTGACAGCAGGGATCTCAAAGGTGGACCCGCTTGCTTTAAGAGGTTCTGTATCTCCTGTCTGCAGATTTCAAGCTGAATGGCCAGTAGGAAGCTTTGTGGTTGGGGAAGTCTGAGTGTCAGATAAGGTGGGTTCAAGAATGGCTTTAGATACAAGTTAGGCTTTGTAAGGGAAAGGCAGGCAGTGAAAATGGATGGAGGAACACATCTGTGATCTGATTAGTTTGCACGTCAACTTGACTGGTCAAGGGTGACCTTATCAAACATGACTTGTAGGTACGTCCAAGAGTCTTTCTGGATGAGCTTGGTCCCATTTTGGTGGAAGGCTGAAGTGCGGCAGCACAATTACCAGTCCCCTGTCCAACAACGCCCTAACCACCACCACATCTTCTTCCCGAGAGGACACATCTCTGGTTCTCCCGTCAAATCAAAACATACTGAATGGGCTACCTTCAGTCTCTGTTTTCCTAACTCCATATTCTCCCACACAGTTCTGGCTTTACTTCTCACCATCCCAGCTACACTAAACCTCTCAAGCTCCCGGGCAGCACCCCTGCTAGTCCTCAAATCCAACGATTACTGCTTTGCTCTTGCAGACGTGTCATGTCAGGACCGATGGCTGAGCAGCATTCCACGGGGGTAAACACTCTCTGCTTTTCGAATCTTTTTTTTTGGTTGGCTTTCCTTTCTCCTTCTCCGTCTCCTTTAAGAGCCCCTGCCTGGTGGCTCAATAATTAAATGTTATAGAACTCCTAGGGATCTCTTTGGGGTCCTTTTCCCTTCTACCTTACAAATGTCTGCCGTGGAACTGCACAGTTTAATACTGTTAAATACCACGTATATGGGAACAAATCCCTTAAGTTCAGATGCGACATCTCCTCCTACTTGTGTAATGGGAATCTCAACATCAGGATCTCAAAACAAACTCTGAATTCCAACCCATCCTCAATCCTATACCATTTCCTTTCTTCTCCAGATCTATAAAGGTCACCATTTAGCAATTCAATTGCTGAAGCGCCAAATTCTTTCTACCATTAGCTCTGATTTTTGTTTCCTTATTTTCAATCCACCATTTTCAATCCACCATTTTCAATTCCCATCCATTCGATGTACAAAATGCATCCAGATGTGTCTTACTTTCTTGAACTCCACACTGCTCCAAATCCTTATAATCCTTGAGTGTAACAGTCGCCTGAATCCTCTTTTTACATCCTCTTTAAAATGCTTTCTCCACACAAGGAGCCAGAGTGATCTTCTAAAAAGCATTTAAAGGTGAAGGTGACAGTGTCACTACTCTGTTTAAAATACACCAAACGCTTAAGATAAAAAGCAAATTTCCTGGCCTGGATTAAAAGTGAAAACAATAAAAGTTAAGTAAATAAAATCTACCTTATCTTTAAATCCTCTCCTCTTTTACTGACTACACTCCCAGACAAGTAAGCTAGTTTTTACTCTGAACAGAAGTCTGTTTTCACATCACACATTTACTTGTGCTCCTCCCTCTGCCTGGAACGCTTGTCTCCCTGGGGTCTAGCTCATTCTTCCCATCACCCAGGCACTTCTGGACAATGTCCTCTGACTATTCAACATGCAGAAACTCTCAGTCATTCTTTATTATGTCACCTCTCCCATCTAGTTTAATCCTGCTATCACCCCAGTTAGGTGATAATTGAAACACTCTCTTCAGATGGGTCTCTCCTCTAAACTACACACTGCAGTGGATAACTCAAGAAGGTAGCAGCTTTGTATTCACAGAAATAATTTAGCCTACCTGAGGAAGAAAGGATTAATACAGTTTCTCTCCTCTGCATGCCTCAGGGATATCTCTATCAAAGATCAAATATTCCATTCAGTTTTCAGGTGAAAGACTTCATTCATTCAAATGTTTTAAAAATAAACTTTGATTGAATTTACTGTGTACCATGCACTGTTTAAGTAAACAAAACAGACATGGGTTGTGGCCTCACGGATATTAATTCTATTCAGAGAACAGACAATAAGCAGCTTTAAAAAAAAAAGTTCCATTTTTATATGATAAAAAATACCCGGAAAGGGACTTCCCTGGTTGTGCAGTGGTTAAGAACCCGCCTGCCATTGCAGGGGACACAGGTTCGAGCCCTGGTCCGGGAAGATCCCACATGCCACAGAGCAACTAAGCCCGTGCACCACAACTACTGAGCCTGTGCTCTAGAGCCCACGATCCACAACTACTGAAGCCCACCCGCACTCCCCAACAAAAGAAGCCACCTTAATAAGCCCGCGAACCACAACAAAAAGTTGCCCCCACTCGCCCCAACTAGAGTAAAGCCCACGCGGCAATGAAGATCCAACGCAGCCATAAATAAATACATCAATTAATTAAGTTTAAAAAATACCCAGAAAGATCTCTCATTCTCTGATACACACTATCTTTGTAATTGACACGCTGGCTGCACGATGTTTAATGTAGTTGGATAAGATAAAATCATTATTTTCAGTATGAAACTAAGACGATTCACTTTTTTTATTATCACGGTATGAATCAGTGGCCTAATTAAATATCTAACTCCCGGAAGCCGACCTCTCACCACCGGTGAATTCAACAACGAGGACAAGGATCTGTTTTGTGTCCAAATCCTTCCACCTCTGGAACACTATTTTTGGAATGCTTTAACAAGGTCATCTGTTACTGTTTTGAAACAACTGCATTCTCTCAGGCACTGGATTGATAAACTGCTTTTAGTCTAACAATCCAAAGTTGAATTTGGTCATGGTTTTCTTGAAGAAATTAAAAGGCTTAGGTACTTCAAGGAATTTCACTTAAAGCAAAACATGGGTGGGATTCCACCGACATTGGTTTTCGGACCTGACACGGCAGGATGTGAGGAAACTTGTGTATCTTGTCTCTCGATCACTTCAATCGTGCCAGCACCGTGATTTTATAAGCAGGACTGCATGCAACTTTTTCAACAACACTGTACGGCAGGTGGTAATGTCTCAATTTATCAGATGAATTTTAAAAAAACAGAGATTCCATGACTTTCTCAAGATTGCATAGCTAGGAAGTGGCGAGGCTTGGGTTCACCCGAGACTAAAATGCGTGATCCTAAACATCCATTCCTCTACTCATCAAGTATTTGTCAGGTACGAATCTAATACTAGACTCTCCTTGGCACCACTAACACGGAGATGGGCGCACCACAACAGTTTTACACACACACACACACACACACACACACAGAGTCACAGACATCTAAAGCAAGAAAACTCGGATTTTAAATATCTGCCACAACAATAAATGTAAGTTTATAGAAGGAAAAAGGCTTTTCGTTTGTGTCATCAACAAAATTCCACTCGTTCCCTGCACTTAAGCAAAGTGATTTAAAAAAGGATATAGGTGAAAAGATAGACAAAGGCAAACAAAAACCAATGCGAGGAATATGCTTTTGATACAAGCCAAGGCAGATCCAGACCAGAGAGAGACATTTAAAAATCTAAAGTATGCAAAGCACATACAAAAGGTTAATGCTCCCTGTGCCACAAATGAAAGACACAACTTCCTTGAAGCAAAAACTAGAGAAAACACAAAGTTTTGAGGTGGTCAAAACAACAGAAGGAGACACAATATCTACCAGTCCCAGACGAATCAACTGAATTGAGACAGTCGCACATAAAAGAGCTACACAACATAATCAAAGAGGCTGAATGATTGTTAGATCACTTTCTTATGCTGAAGGGGCTCTGAAAAGTGACAAACAAGATCATCAGATAGTGGGGAAACTAAAGGTCCCATTAGGTCAAAGGAAGAAAAGAAGAAAAAAGTAAACATTGATTCTCATAATTTTCCAGGCATTATGGAGTATGCACTATTTTCTTAATTAAATAGATGATAAACATTGTGTTTATTATGTAATGACACTATACTTGGGCTAAAATAATACAATATACACCAACATTACCAGATTATACATTCAACCCACTCCTTCCACCTCACAGAGAAGCAGCATTCAGAAAAATTACTAAATGTATAAAGCAGTCTAACATCAGGACAGAATTCCTTCACAAATACAAAATAATAATAAATTAAGGCTGCAATAAAGTAATTTTCTGAGTGATTCTCTTTCCAGTCAAGCAGGGAAAGCAGGGTCCCCATGTTGAATTATCAATAATTACATTTGACTGCAGCAGTTGAAGAAATGTGTGTAAAGTGGCCTTTTTAAAGACTATTAGTCTTTTGGTGAGAACAGTTGTTTGATGAGTTAATGACATTGGAAGTAGTATCATTAGTCAATAAATACCAAGACAAATAATTTCAAGTGAACTTTCTTGGCCCTTTATGAGTCAATGGATGTTACCAATACTACCTTGTTGTTTATTCCAGGAGTCAATGCCAAGGTTGAAATGACTGAAAAAGTAGCATCTATGAAGAGTCTATTATATAACTACAGTCGACATTATTTTCAAAGAAGTTGAGGAGATACTGATTCAGTACAATGCAAAGTTGAATCTGTGTATTACAAAGGATGGTGGTGAAAATTTATGTAGAACATAAAAAGTCTTACAAAAATGTATAAAATGTCTTTGAAAACGTAAGGTGTCGGAACACTTGTGACTACTGATTCATCACCAGTTATTCTGCAAAAAAAAAAAAAAGGAATATATTATGTGTTACTGAATCAGTGGTGTCAAGGATACCTGTGAATTTTTATCAGAAGTTGAATGGTGACTTGTCCTACACACAGCAAGAAATGGGATGATTAGGTGTAAACCGGACCAATTACGGAACTAGTCAAGGACTAAACATATTTAAATTAAAAATATAACTAAAGAAAAGTGCAATGAGGATAGGAAAAAAGTATAATAATCTTAAATGTCCTTACAATTTAGAAATAACACAACTGTAAATGAAAAGAATCGTCAAGAGAAAGACAGGAAACAGAGTGTCTTTGGGGTGGGGGGGACTATAATAGGTGGGAGTCAGAAAATTAAAGGTAATAAATAAATGAGTAGAAAACTAAGAAAGGAAAAATGAGAATAAGGACATTATAAACATATAAAGGTCCACATGAAAACAAAATATCAATATTCCTGAAATTTGGGGTTATATATTGCTGCGTAAGAACCCACCCCCAGTCACTGTGGTTTAAAACTCAGCCACGTTGCTAGGGGAAGGAACACAAGCTCTACTGTTGGGAGGAGTGGTCTTTGTACAAGGAGAGGGGCAGAACTGTGTGGAGGCTGTGTTTGGAGACCTCCTAACACTCAAGACAGTGAAATAAATTCAAATAAGGGAGCAAAGAAATGGACCACATAGACATACAAACAAACAAACAAAACCCCATATAAAACATAATAGACACAGTAAATAAACACAAGACATGGTTAGCCTGTATCTAATGATGTAGAAACATTCAATTAGACAAACCACCTCTGACACAGTCCAAAAGGTAATTGGCATGCTTATTGCTTCCTAAGTATTATTACCTACAAATGAAACGAAAAGCTACCAAAAGAACCAGGGAATCTTAGTTCAAATTCTAGCTATGAGTCTCTGCTATCAGCCCTAGTGGAGTAACTGGAATGAAACTTACCCTCCTGCTGTAAACAGCTGGAAAACCCATAAAAATACACAAAAATCAGTTTCATACAGTGGAAAACATCTCTATCAGGACTCTGATTCTTGAGAGAGGTGACACAGATAAGATGGTTTCTACAATTACCCTGTTTTTTTTGGAGGAACTTTTCATACCCACTACAATGACTAAACACGTTTGAAAACACCAAGGGGTGGTGAGAATGTAGGAAACCTCGTATGTTGCTGGTGGGAATGTAAAATGATGCAGCCAATCTTAGAAATACTTTGTCAGTTAAAAATAAAAAAATTTAAAGTCTACTTCTCATGTGATCCAGCTATTACACTGTTAGGTAACATATGGAATTTCTTAAAATTATGTACACTGCCTAAATTTCACTCAGTCTTTTACAAAATGACAGTTGAACATCTTTAACTTGGTATTTTATAAGTGAGCCCACTGCTGGTTGGGGTGTTATAATAAATTTAGTTGGTTCCCCTTTGTAGAAAACAGGTAGATTCCTAGACAAAATGTGAAAAACAACTATTTCAGTTTCCTTAACATTCAACCAATGCAGATGACAACAAATTGGGAAGCGTTAATTCTTAAAAAAAAAAAAAAAAAAAAAAACTGTTACAATTTTGGGCGAGTTTTATCCGTGAGTCTGTAGCTTTCCTGCTCAACCGTCATAGGATTCTCTGCTTAGTCTGGATGGCCTAGAATTCCTAGCTAGTCCATCAGAATATTAAAGGATGATATACTAACTAACAATGATTCAACAAAGAAGGATGGACTAGCTACTGGACTAGCTTTAGGGCCAGAAGTGGCTCACTGAGTCAGGGCAAAGGTCACTCATAAACCATGGCTTTGTTGGCTAAAAGTGGCAGATTTAGTTCAGAGCAGATGGGGAGAATCACATAGATTTCGTAGCTCAAGTTGGCTGTTATGTATTCAGGGTGAGTGGCCATCCAGTCAGAGATTTAATAGGAAGACCCTAGAAGAAGGAAAACCATAGAAGCACTGAGATATGCTGTCCACACCTCTTCCTGAGTACTGTCCTATGCAAGCCTGAGGGAGACCCAAGACACTGTGATAAGTGAAAGCCAAGAGAGACTTGAGCATCGGCCACACATCTGAATATATTTCTCAACCCACAGACAAGTCAGTTGGCGGAAGTTAGAAGCCTTATGAAATAGAGCTGCCTGATCACAACTCCTGCCCAACCACTGGAACTGACCACTGAACTACGCAGAGATAGAAACCACCTCTAAGGACGTCGGCAAAACTCAATAAGTAAACAGATGGGCAAATAAATAAAATCAACGGACACGGCAAGAGCTGCACATCAGGAGAGACGCTAATTTTGTAGCTGAAGTTCAGGGAAGTTACAAAAAAGTAATTCAGCAGCCCTTATGGGAGAAAATCTAGAGTCCTTGCTGTACTTCATCTTGAATGTCAGTTTTCAACCAAAATTTACAAGCTACAGCATCAGGAAAGTGTGAGCTATATTGGAAAAAATAAAAGTAAAAACGAAGCAGTCAATAGGAACTGACTGCGTGGGACTAGGTGTTGGATTTAGTATAAAGAGATGTCAAAACAGCAATTATAAATATGTTCCGAATATTAATGGACTATAAACTAACAATGATTCTACAAATAAGAAATATCAAGGGAGAAATGGAAAGCAGAAGAAAGAGCCAAAGGGAAGTTCCAGTGTTGAAAGTACAACAACTGAAATGAAAAAATACTGGATGGGCTTAACGTCAGATGTTTAGATGGTGTAAGAAATAAACAGTGAACTTGAAAGTAGATAACAGAAGTTATCCAGTCAAAATTTAAAAAAAGGAAAACAAATATTGAAGGAAAAAGAAACATAACCAGAGCCTCAGTGCCAAGCCCTCCAATACAACTGAAATAGGAGTTTCAGAAGAGGGCAGGAAGGAGCAGAAAAATATTTTGTAGTAATGCCCCAAGTCTTCTCAAATTAATTTAAAAATTAACGTAAAGATCAAAGAAACTCAACAAACTACAAGCAGGATGAAAACCCAGCAGCACACGTCAAGTACTGTGACGTTTCAAAGATTTTATCCTAGCTGCAAGCTACAGTTAGCTGGTGCAGTAGCATGCATGGCGTGTTCCTGGGGGCGGAGGCGGCTCGGGCGGAGGCAGCTCAGGCAGTTGCGGCACGCACGGTGGGCATGTATTACAGTTAGGAAACCCCAACCTGCAAGCAGACCTGCTCAGCATCTCAAGGGACACTTTCTCTTTACTGCACTCCACAGCAGGAAAACCTGCCTTCTACTCTGGAAGGAGACACCGCATCTATTTTCCAAGGATGGTCTCTACAGAAATTTCCTTAAAAATAGAGCAGAAAAAAGGCACTTGGTGTTTCTGCTCACAAGAAGTGCAGAGAGGCAAGACACCCATGGAACACTGTTTTCTGACAGACGTTATCACAGGCAAATCTTATGTAATTGTGCCTTCATCTATATTTTCACCGGATCAGCCCTCTGCTCCATAACATGTAAAATTATGTGACCAGGATTATACAAATTTTAGCTCCCTTCCACTAACATATATCCTTCAAAGAGTACAAAACCATTTCTGGGTCTTATCCCAGATCGACTTCATTAGACTCTTTAAAGGGAAACCCTGGAGGCACCATTTAATTAACAAGCTGATTCCTAAACACAGCACAATTTCTGAATCGCTGTCCACAGACTCTAATAGAAACTCTGGAAACCTATGAAACCCTCTGTGATTTACTCCTGCTTACCTTCTTCTCAGCCTTTCTCTTTCCCACTCCACGCAATCCCACCTTATCAGAATGCATGCAGCTACCAATACTCCCCAAGTTTTTACACACCAATGCCCTTGACAGTATATGGAAATTAGTCCCATATACTAATTAGTCCCACATATGGAAAAAAAAAAGTCCCAGCTCTGAAATGATGTTTGATTCTAAGTGTTCACGAGCTGAAGTATGATCCCACCTATGTGGTTGCCTACTGATCGGTGAGAAATTAAGTCCCAATTCTGGAGCCTGACTTAATTCTTTTTCCTATAGAAACGCAGGACTTTACATTTTAAGCATAGTGGTTGAACAAATAACTTCTCCCTACCTATCTGAGATGTCACTTATTCTAGGCCAATGGAACTAACTTGTGTTTGATGATGAAAATAAAATTTAACAACCTTGCCTTTTTTTCTAAGAAAGAAAAGAGAGGTGAATTACACAGTAGAAAGGACACAGTGGGAAATGTAATGGGTTTGTCTGCTCTGGTAGTGTGGTCTCGTTCACTTCAAATACCCCTGTGCTCAAAATTTCCCAGAGCCCCATGTGGATAGCATTACTCACACCAAAACATGTTCAATCTGTACTGAATATCCTGTGTATACACTAATATGCCTCATCTCAAATTTAAAATATATATATCTACCTTAGGTCTTTAGATTCTACAGCTGTAGATGGGTGTGGGTGGGTATGGGGTCCTTCCTCCTGTAATTCCATCAACTCCTTAGAAGTTATGTGCAATGAACACTTCAGTTACGTGAAATACAATGGATCTGCTGAGAAGTGGCTTGATTCACATCCCTTGGCCCCTATGCTCCAGCTAGAATACCAACCCTAAACCCTTCTACACAGAATATCTTGCTGCCACCACTGGACAATGGTGGTGTCTCAGTCAGTCTGTTAAAAGTCTTCTGCATCTTGTCTGCTGGCAGCTGAAGTGGTCCTCAGAGGTCTCTCTCTGCTATGTGGAGAAAGTATTGGGTGGTGAGACCATTCACTGGGCCTCTTTGACTCTTCAGAGGGTAAAGGACCTTGATCAGGACTTGAGAATCGTCACTTCAGGTGCTGCTAAGTACATTTTACAGGAAATCACCACATACTTACAGCAGGTATAAGACAGAGAGTCAAGTGGAACTCAGGTCCCCTTCTTCCAGGGCTGCTCTCCCTCCTTTCTCTACCCTGGACCCCTGGCTGACTCTGGGGACGACTGTTGTTACAAAAGGAACTAAACGCGAGCCTGGTACAAACTACTGACGACGGGACTCCTCTGTTTCTAGTGTCACGTGGTGCTTCCACTTGGCTGTGTTACAGACGTTTACAACATTTACATTTTATGATAAGCGTGGGTTACTTTTACACACATGCAAAACTTTATAAAGACAAAAAATATGAGACGCTGCTGTGGTGAGAGAAGTTGTCATGATAGAAACCAAATAATAATTCTCTACTGTTTTATCAAACTGGTTTTCATTAATGTTTTATTACAGCTTATTCCTGGGTTTAAAACTGAAGGATCCCACATAACCAACATCTACCGAAGGGAGGGGGCTCGATGGTGACGGAAAAGCTTGTGCATGTGTTTCCTATTCACAGATTCTCCTGGCTGGCTGCTGAGCACACTCTTCTGCAGGGAAACTTGATTTTACTGCCTTAGTTCTCTGTCATTTAACTTAACCTCTTGTTTTTTCGTTTACTTAATATATTATTTGTGTCTCCATGCCAGAAAACCACCTAAAAGGTCTGAGAATCCCCAAAGTTAATTCACTGTCACTACAACACATAACTTTCTTACACTGACTACTTTAAATTCAACAGAATATATGGGATCTAACTACTAAAGACTCCAGATATTGACTTGTTAGCACTACTATCAAGGTAGTTTATAAAAATTGTATGACACCAAATATTTTTTAAAAGTTAGTACACAGGATAATCCACTCCATTTATAAGCTTAGGTTTTTTTTAAGCCCTTAATAGCCTCAGTCAGTAGTAGGAGTTTAAAAAACGAAAAATGAAAAAACCCTGTTCCAAATGTTTCTACCTTCTGACTTTCATCTTTCTATCAATAAATAAAATATTGAAATTCAACTAACTTTACCAATTACAATGGTGATAAACAATTAACATGCATGAATTAAAATTCTTTCTTCTCTAATTGATACTGAGGCTAACTTTCATTTGTTCTTTCTGGACTTTTCTAAGGAAATGATACTACATTTGCACACAACAAGCTACATTTCCTTTCTTTTTATAGTTTCCATTTTCACCCTAGGTGATTAGATTAAGAAAATAAATATTAATGAGCAAACAAGCCTGATTTAAGAAGATATTTTTAAAATACATTAAAATAAATGTATTGCCCACTAATTGGTTTGGGGTGTAGAAGTCAACAGAAGTACAGCATGTTCACTACAGGTACTCTGAAGGGTAGAAAGGATAACTTCACGGGGTGCACTTTTTGCCTTTTCTGCAACTGAGAGAGAGAGAGAGAGAGAGAGAGAGAAAGAGCGCGCTACATTCCTCTCTGCGCTGAGCTGCTTGACCAACTGAAGGGACATTCTGGGTCTCCAAGTCTACATCACAGAAATCTGACAGCATCTGGAATCCTGGAATCCTTGGAATTCCTCTTGGAAGGGCCTCTTGGAATCTTCTCGGGTGGGCATTACCAGCTGAATCCAGACTTCCATCCACTTACCAGGGCAACCGACTTGTGAGTGGAAGCCCCCTGGACCCTCCAGACCCCATCTGCCATCTGCACACCGCTGCGAGACCTCCCTCAGTGCCAAGTGGAGCACAAGGGCCCAGCTGAGTTCTCTCCAAACACCTAACCCGCGAAGTCATGAGCTACAACCAAAACATGGTTGTTGTTTAATCTCCAAAGTTGCTTATCTGAGATGCACTAGCTACCCAGGTCGCTCATCGTCTCTTTAACCCAGGTTACTCGTGACACTGTCACATCACACTCGTAGCGTCTGATAAATGACCGGTAGTTATATTTTGCAGCAAGTGCAATTTTTCATTTTATTTCTCGCCATTCTGCTGAGAGCCCACTCACTCTTTCTAATAGTTGGGTCTGAATGACTTCTTGTGTCATGTGGATGCCTTCCAAGTTCCACATCCATGTTTTTCAGCACCGTTATCATTGCCTAAGAGTCAGTGATAAACCCTCATATAAATGAGCCTATAAGCACACACAAGAGCAAACAGAAAACGTGGTCATAGAGATTCACCAATCACAGCTGATGCTCACTACCTGCAGAATCCCTGTATAGGAATTTGCCTAATCCAAAACTGATTTGTAACCCTACAATCAATCCTATGGTGCTTAACGAGCATCAACTGTACATCACAATTTACCAGAATTACGTATTTTGGTGCAAATGAGAACAAATGTCATTTTGAGAACAAATGACAAAGACCAGGAAGACATGAGATGTACGGAGATTACTCAACATTTAAAGCATCCTCAAAATTTCAGCCATGCATCCCACCCTGCTGACTTCAGAGTAGGATCGAGAAAGGAACGTGGATATCTCTACATTCCTGCTTCTGTCGATGGGCTGCACGTGTTTAAGAGCCGAGGGGCCCAGAACTGACTTTGCGATTCTATATGCACTTCCTGCTGACACCACCCCAAGTGCTTTTTGTTTCGTTTCAAATAGACGTTTAGATAAATCATTATTATAAACTTCTGGTAATGGAATTGTATTTATCTTCAAGCTTCATTCATCTAACTGAGCTCACTCTCAACGTTCGACCATGGGACCTGAATTATTTACTGTACTTCATCAGAATGAGATTCAGGATGTTAAAAAAAATTATGTATGTATCAGATAGCCATGACTATCTGTTGGAGTTAATCATTTATGACACCTAGTTATGAATGGCGCTTTCTGGAAATGAGATATTAATGGAGCTTGAAACATGAAGGACCAGATAACTGGTCACCAAGAGCACGTGTCCAAGGACCACAGACTTGGGACCAAAAGCAAAACAAAACCATCTGTAGGATGTCTGGGGGTGAGCTAGACAGAGGAGGCTCGGTTTAAACATTTGGGGTTTAGAACTAACCCAGAGTTTTCCTAAAAATCAAGAGAGGGGCCAAGTGCTGTATATCAGGAAGGCACCGAGAAGACTCTGGAGCAGGGGTGAGGGGTGCTGGGGGCATGGGGAGGAGGCAAGTGATTTGGCTCCTAAATCCAATATATTTTGAAAACCTACTGAGAAGGACCCTGATGCCTCACCGACAAGTACAGACTTCCCTCTGCGGGCAGGGAGTGCAGATTTCAAGGAAAACAAACAAACAAACAAACGAATCTCAGCTATGAGATTCTCTGACATGACTCACTCTCTATGGTTATAGGTACCTAGTAGTTTTCTTGTAAAGGCCTTAAGGCAGGCTTACGATGAACTCTTTTCTTTCCTCCAGTTGGGCAATGGCCAATCTTCATGTAGTATCTTTCATCCACTTACATAATAACCTAGCCAATGAAATTCCCCGAAGGGTACTCCCCAAATTAAGTAAGAATCCTTCCTTTCGTTACTCTTAAGGAGGAGGATGAAGGCTGATGAAGTTGCTGGACTTACCTGGCAATTTTCAAGTACACTGAAGAAGATAAAACTGACACAGAATTCAAAGGAAAGTGTTTTGTTAGAAATAGGTGCAGAATACTTAGAATAAATAAGCAACACTTTCAACATTAACCCTAAGAGATGCTTCCCAAGTATATCCCATATCAGAGGAGAAATGCTGCAGAAAGTAACTGACCATCTATCTGTATCCTCAACAAACCATGAGAATTTTAGAAGGGATCTTAACAAATTGTTTACTCAGACTCAGGATCTTTAAGCACATGTTAGTTCACCACATACTTTTAAATTATTGAGAAAGTAAATGATTCTGGTGATAGCCCATTTCAACAACTGGCAAGTCCTGATTTGATTTCCAAGGAAAATAGGCTAATTATATGAGAAACTGGAATATCTCCTTATAAGTGTGTCTTCCAAGGTGTGCCTACCATTTGCCACTTTAGTAAGCTGAAACATATGTGACTCTAACTTTAGAATATTAAGTTAGTAATTTATTGATTAGCATAGCATAATGATATTAGAATGCAGTTTGCTTCAATGTAGTACTCACCACGTGGCAGGCGAAGTAATGGCCCCCCAAAGACACGGACATCCAAATCCCTGGAACCGGTGAATACATTATGTTACATGGTAAAAGTGAAGATGTGACTAAGTTAAGGATATTGAGATGGCAGAGCCCTGGATTAGCCAGGCAGACCCAGCAGAATGGCAACTGTCCTTCAGGGCAAAGGGAGATCCGACTACAGAAGAGGACTGTCAGAGAGACGCAGTGTGCGGAAGACACTGCGTGGGGCAAGGCGCCACGGGATAAGGAATGCAGGGCGGCTCCAGAAGCCGGAAAAGGCAAGGAAGCGCACGCTCTCTGAAGCTTCCTGAGGGAACAAAGTCCTGCCAACACCTTGACTCCAGACCTCTGATCCCTAAAACTGCAGGATAATAAATTTACATTGTTTTAAGCCACCGAATTTGTGGTAGTTTGTTACAGAAGCAATGAGAAATTAATATGCAATACGGAAAGGAAGACAGTGCAGCCCCTCAGAAACATAAGGCACAGAATTGCAAAGGCTTCCAAATATCTAGTAATCACTTATTTTTGTGCTTGCTAATATGCCCTGGACGGAACTGTGTCCCCCGAAAACTCTTATGTTGCAGCCCTAACACCCAAGGCAACAGTGTCTGAAGACAGGGCTCGTAGGAGGTGATTATGATTAAATGAACTCGTAAGGGTGGGGCCCTAAGACGGTAAGAGGCGGAGGAGAGACACCCCTCTCTCCATTCCTCTGCGCTTGGAAAAGGCCGCGTGAGCAGTAGGCAGGCAGCCACCCACCTACAAGCCAGGAAGGGGCCCCTCATCACGAGCCACAATAGCCAACACCTCCATCGTAGCTTTCCAGCTCCCAGAAGTAGGAGGAACCACGCCTCTGGCCTGGAAACCACCCACCCAGTCTGTGGTTTTTGCGCGAGCCCCTGTGCAGACCGGTGCATGAGCAGGAATGCAGTCGCACTGCATGGAAGCAGTGAGTGCGCAGCTTCCTGGGAGGCAGGATGGCATGGGGTCCTGGGCTGCCTGACTCTTGAGTCCACGAGTCCCTGTTCACCGTGAGTGACTACGAGCGAAAATCGGAATTTCTGTGGGCTTCGATTTCCTGATCTGTAATGTCGGGTAAATGAGAACCACAGGGTTCACGTTCAGGATGGGGACCGAGGAGGATGCTGAACTCGCTCCCCTGCACCCCGCAAATACGGGATCTACAGCTACACTTGGAACCACTTCCTCTGAAAACCCCCGAAACCCGGCTGAGCGATGCCTACTCTGGGACGCGGGCTCGCCATAACCCTGGGCTGCTCCCTGAAGAGCAGGGTTTGAACCCCACACGCGGCACCCCTACTTTTAAGACCTCCTCCTGCGTGCAGCCGCGGAACCCCTGGCTCTGAGAACCGCCAGGGCCGGGCCCACAAGGCCCCCGGAAGCCGTTCTCAGAGGCCCGGGGACTCACCGCCTGGCTGCTGCGCGGCGATGGGGACCCGGAGAAGCCGGAGGGGCAGGGCTGTGGCCTGAGGCGCACACGGCGGCCTGGTGTCCTCGGGGTCAGAGCCGAGCCTCCTGCGGCCCCCGCGCCGCCCAGCACACCAGGTACTGCGCCTGAGCTTGACAGGCGTCTGCAGCCCTGGCTTCACGTCCGAGGCCCTGGTTTTACTAAGTCTGAGGCCCCGGTTTTACGTCAGTGACCCCAGTTTTACGTCCGTGGCGCCGGCTTTACGGCTGAGGCCCCGTCTTTACCTCTGGGGGCCCGGTTTTATGTCAGTGACCTCAGTTTTATGTCAGAGACCCCCGGATTTACGTCACTGATCCCGGTTTTATGTCTGAGGCCCCGGATTTATGTCGCTGACCGCGGATTTACGTCGCTGAACCCAGATTTACGTCGCTGAACCCGGATTTACGTCGGTGACCCCGGATTTACGTCAGTGGCTGTGGCCCCAGTTTTAACTGCCACCGGGGGACACGGCCGGGCCCTGGAGGCCAACGGGGCTGAGGCTTGAGGTCCCACAGGACTGCCTACATTTGCCTCCGTGCAGAGCTTCCGCCTGAGGGTCAGCCGGAGTCTGGTGCTCACGAGACCGTGCCCCTGGGGCCACTGACGGGGCTGGGCAAACCCGCAGGGTCAGCACCGACTCAGCCAGGTGTCTGCAGCGGCGCATTCACCCCAGCGCTCTTCGCAGTAGGCGCGGCGGGGGCCCCTGCGGGTCCGTGAGCGGAGAGCCGGATACAGAGGAGGGTCGCTCACGCGCACACGATGGGTGCCACTCAGCCGTGAAAAAGGAGGGCGTGCCGCCATGTGTGACGGCGGATGGACCTGGAGGGCCGTAGGGTGAGTGAAAGTAGCCAGACGAAGACAAACAGCACACGGCCTCTCTTCTCCGTGGGATCCAGGCCACAGACAGACAGAAAACCAGCTCCTAGATGCAGAGAACGGAGTGGTGGTCGCCAGAGGTGGGGGCGGGGCGTGGAGGAGATAGGGGGAAAGGGGTCGGAAGGTGCAAACTTCTAGTTGTGACAGAAAGAAGCCCTGGGGTGTGATGTCCCGCACAGTGACCACGGCTAGCAATACTGTGCTGCGTAGTATTGGAACTCTACGGGGCGGTTCTCACCATTAAATCAAACCATGTGCTGCGCACACCGTAGACTTAACGCAGTGGCGGACGTCAGTTACTTCTCAGTAACTGAATGAAACACGGTCTCACTGCAGGAAGAAAAGTGCACCTGTGTGTCGTGACAGACTTTAACTCGGCTTATTCTGGTGGTGATTTCACAGTGTATACCGACGTCGAGGTATTACCGTGTACCCCTGACGCTAATGTAAGCTGTGTGTAAGTTACACCTCCAGAACGAAGCCCGCAGTGTACGGAATTTGTAATGGTCAGACCAAACCATAACGTAGGTTAAGTGTTTAGAGCACTGTGTAACCTGGCCTACAAACGTTCCTAGTCTTGTAACATTTCATTTTACTGAAGCAGTTACTTAAATGAACGTAATTTTAAGTAAAACAGCGAGACGTGGTTGCAATAGAAAAGGACTAAGATACAGGAACCTTAAATTCAGATTTCTTTTTGGTGATCTCGAGTCAGTCACAGTCTCTCTGTAAGTTTTTTGACATTATCCTCACTCGCATGAGGACGTTGAGATGGAAATCTGACAAGTTCATTGTGAGGACAAAGATGAAACGACACATGTGAATGAGCTTAGAACTAAGAGAGACTAGGAGTGTCATTTGTCGGTGTCGTTCACTGGCTGTGATGATTATTACCATTTTTACATGTCAGGAAACGGAAAGCACCAACCTATGAGGTTTTTCACACTTACGTTATCATTTAGGAAACTTAATGGCCTTTTAGAAAGTTCCCCTCTGGGAGTTTTAGACTCGGTTTTTGCTAAGTTTTCCTGGGTTTCTGTCACTGGCAATTGTCTCCGTGAAGCAGAAAAAGAAAAGGAGGAATCCCATGT
Organism: Leucopleurus acutus; assembly: GCF_964270905.1. Classification (NCBI taxonomy): domain Eukaryota; kingdom Metazoa; phylum Chordata; class Mammalia; order Artiodactyla; family Delphinidae; genus Leucopleurus; species Leucopleurus acutus. The sequence continues at coordinate 10,944,014 of NC_139164.1, forward strand.
CTCTCTGGCAGTAAAGCACTGAGCCATGGAGACAAGAAACAAAAAGCAAGCAGGTGGTCTCATGCGGGGATCCTTGGGTGACCAGGCTGAGTGGGCTTGGGGTAATTCAGAGAGTAGAGTCCACACGCCACACTCCTGACGGGGGCACAGCCGCCGCCTCCAGGTTTTACCTCTGGTGTGAAAACTGAAAAACTAATGACTAATACCTATAGAACTTTGTACATCACAGATTGTAACGTACTCATATTCTCTTCTTAAATATAACCTAGTCCACACTTCCTACCTCATTACGCTTGCTTTATTTTATCGTGGATGAAAACCTTCTTCACAAAATTGATATGTATTGTCCCCACAAGGGGATGGCATGGCTGAGGTTTAAAAGCGTTGGGATCATGTGGATAGAGTGCGATAAAGCTGGAATATGCCCTTAATGCATTGACTCACTTCATTTGTACTTTATCGCAACTTGCTACTTTTTATCAGTATTTTTAACGTGGTTAAACTTAAATGTACACCAGAAAACTGAGATGGACCAGAATATACCCATCCAGGGTTTGGATATTTTGCACATAAAAGCAAGGACACATTTTATGTCTCTATCGATATTTCTCTGTTAGTGGCGATTTATCGTGTTCATACCCTTAACACTACTTACTATGTAAAAAAACAAAGCAAAAGAAAAGCAAGAGTGAAGTCCTCAATCACTTCAGAACTTAAACTAACGTCAGGTTGTCCTGCCGGCCTGGGACAGGGTGGCAAGTGAGGCTGTTACATTGGATACAGAATTTAGGGGTGCACCAAAAAAATTCAGTAATCGAGGTGAATAATATTTAATGCACTATTTTAAAAATGAGAAGTGATGCAGAATACATGATGAACAAGATATTAAGACTTTAAATAAAGACAGGATCAGTTTTCTACCAGATAAATGGACTTGGACCCACAAATCCACACCCACCAATTGATACAATTTTGCCCTTCATTTCCAGGACTGCAAGCAAGTACTTAGTAGAATGAATTCAGCAGACTCTTCAGGGACATAAAAGAGTTTTTATGTTTAATAACTCTGAGAGTGGAGCACCTGTGACTTCAATTTATTGGCTTTGAACATTCCTGTAACATAAAATGAAGGACAACTTACAGGGTTTGAAGTAGCAATTGTGTTGATGATTAAATTTCTCAAGAAAAAACACAGGAGTCAGGTTTTAGTAGCTTCTGGGACATCTCATCACCGCTAAGCAGCAAGTATACTGCTTTCCCAGAAGGGTTTCAGGTTCTCAAAGGAGAGATCGCACACTGTCTTTTAAAGATTGACATCTCTACAGACTTAGGGATTGTAAAGAATAGCAATCTCATCAGCATCTTCCCCAGATATACATGAGGAGTGTGTGTGTGTGTGTGTGTGTGTGTGTGTCTGAGATAAAGACAAAGACAGAGACAGAAAAAGAGACAAGAAGGAGGAAGAGGAGAAGAAGGAAGAAAAGGAAAAAAATAAATAGGTAGGTAGTTAGAAAGGCAGATAGATACAGAGATGGAAATTTTAGGACAAGTTATAGAGCACTGAATAGGACTAGAATGTCTCCTTTTCCTAAGTCAGGAGCGAGTTTCCTACCTTCCAGCTAACACTCAGTATAGGAGGAAGAAAATGTTTAAATATATAAAATTAATAGGGTGTAGTACTTATCAGAAGTAGAGGAGGGCAATTCCAGTTGTCCAAAGAAACAGGTGCACTTTAGTAGAAATCTTGGAGGACTGTCTCTCCGAAATATCCAGTATACAATCGTACATCTACCCATAAGCTCAAACTCTGAGTCTCCGAGTTGAGAGGCATGGAAAAGACCTCAGACACTTAATTTAGAAAATGCCTCTTATAATGCCAGTGCAGAGTGGTAAACTACGTCATAAAATTGGAATTTTAAAACCATTGTCGTTTAAGAGGAGGGCTGGCTGAGAGAAAGGAGATGTCCAATTCTGACTAAATAATATTCCTACAGAGAGAGACCAAGTAATTCGTTAAGTGCTGCGCCATGGTTAGTCCGACTAGTATTTAAGTGATTTGCTTAGAAATGATTAAATTCTTAACTGGACTTTCAGAATAATAATTAAGTAAAACTGCTTTGCTTTATTAGAATGGACCAGATTAAGAAGTTAATGAGCACAAAGTCTCTGAACAGTGTGGGATTCTGGGGTGAAGGCCAGGCTTTCCCAAGGAAGATGGAAGAGCCGGGTGGTCCCGCATCTGGGGGCATCCCCCGGGCACGGTGAGCACGCCCCCTCCCCAGAGAGCCTTGAAGACAGGAGTTGAAGCGCAAGTCAATATGGAACCCTCAGAATAAGACTGTCCGTCAGAGCAGTACTAGAAATAACCTAGTTTACATTTCTGTTGGTATTGTAAAAATAGAATGTTAATAGAGAGGGTCGTCCCTCTCTTTTATTCAAGTAAAACCACTTCATACTGTTAGGGTCACTTCAAAATTATTCCATCTGAAATTGCACAGGCTTCCCTCACTGAACCAGGCTGGTTTCTTCCTCTACTTCCCATAGATCGCATCAATTTTAGTTGACACTTTAGAGGTTGCCTTTGCCCCCAAGGAACTGTGCTCACTCTGAGGACAGGAGACATTTCCTCTTGTTATTCCTAATGCCTAGCAACCTTTATACATATTTTAAAATAAGGGAACAAATGGATGAATTAACTCCATCATTTTGAAGGTATTTCTCCTTTGCTCGTAGCATTTTTGTTTGTTTGTTTGCGGTACGCGGGCCTCTCACTGTTGTGTCCTCTCCCGTTGCGGGTCACAGGCTCCGGACGCGCAGGCTCAGCGGCCGCGGCTCGCGGGCCCAGCCGCTCCGCGGCATGCGCGATCTTCCCGGACTGGGGCACGAACCCGCGTCCCCTTCATCGGCATGCGGACTCTCAACCACTGAGCCACCAGGGAAGCCCCGCTGGTAGCATTTTACACAAAGAAAATAAGAAGCCATGTTTTGAAGTTTTTTTTGTTTTTTTTTTTTTTGCGGTACGCGGGCCTCTCACTGTTGTGACCTCTCCCGTTGCGGAGCACAGGCCCCGGACGCGCAGGCTCAGCGGCCATGGCTCATGGGCCCAGCTGCTCCGCGGCATGTGGAGTACTCCCGGACTGGGGCACGAACCTGCGTCCCCTGCATCGGCAGGCGGACTCCCAACCACTGCGCCACCAGGGAAGCCCCTGAAGATTTATAATAGAGCTATTTTTTTCTAAATCTACATTAAAAGCACAGATGGAAGCACAATTTGTGAACGTAACTAACCGGGATAAGCTCCTGGAAACCCTAGAAATCAGATGGTGGAGTTCCTGGGATGCGTTTGTGTGATGAACAGGGAATAATAGTTCCATTAGTGTCAAATACGTAATACATTTGCTCCACACTTTTATTTGTCAATAAATTACCGTAGAATTTTTTTGTAGCCAAGAGAATAGACGACATAGCCAGTGGAAATTTAATGAATAGCATATGCTATAAAAATTTAACATGGTTTTCATTGCAGTAGATGAAAAGGAAATATATATATATATATATATATATATGTCAGTGCTTATGTATATAGTAGCTTATGTTTCTGTATTTCACCTATTCCACAAAGGATTTGAGGTTCATTTGGGAAATATACTTAAACGCAAATCTCCTCCCAACCCCCAGCAAACCTCTCCACAAAGCAGAAGAGACAGACAGCAGTTTTATCATCAGATAAGCGTTAAATCAGAATGTGGTGCACACCACAGGGAATTCGCCAAGAGAGGCAAAGACAGAAGGAAAATCTCACCCTTTTATGTGGTCAGGCAGCTAGAGCTCCTTCTGTGAATGTTCTCAAGATGAGCACTGACTAGGCCTCAGCAAGACCTGGCAGGAGCGTGTACTATACACATACACAGCCATCCTGAGTTGACCTGCGAATTGCAGGGACCGTCTGTGGTAGCTAATCAGCTTCGTCCAGAGGAAAGACGAACCATAGGATATTGGGATCTCTCTTCATATAGTATGGATTGAGCCCAGAATCCAATTTTATGAACAATTAAAGGGACCCATGGTTGCAAGTTATAAGTTACTGGTTTAACAACAGCATCAACTCTATCAGCTACATGATGTATTTGGGTTCTAACACTCTCCTCACTAGATTGAATTTGCATAACTATTCCTGTTTTATCAGGCACAAAATGGGTCCAAGGTCCAACACCAGGTGTAATTTCTAGCCAGGGTCTAGCTAGAAGTTGACCATGGAAAGGAGCCTTACTAGACTGAACTTGAGACTGAACAGTATTAATCTCAGAATGAACTTTTGATCCATCTATGTCACTTGAAAACAGAACATGTGATCCACCAGCATTACCTAACGGTGGAGTATGAAGCCCAGTTATACCACCTAAAGGTTTAACCCAGGATCTTAGTGAATCTGTCATAGTTTGATACTTATATTTCATTGCGTCTCTGTGAGGAAGGTTCCAGGGTGTAGGTATATCAGGTGTTGGAGTGTTCTGAGGTCCAGACAGAACAGAAGGATCAGAAATATCAGCCACTGGGGTACTCCAGGGCATAGCTGTATGAGAAGGATCCCATGATGTGGCAAGAGGAGAGGTCCAAGATTGTACCATTGGGAATGTGCTAGCGGAGGAGAGCTGACTGCTTTGAAGGCGTAACTGTGTGCTGCCAGGAAATGAGTCTCCATTATTTGACCCAAAAAATAGTGGAGGAGGATTTCAGTGCTGTCTGTTCGGTGGGAAAGTACCTAATCTTCTCCTCCATGACTGTTCAGAGAATCCATGGGAGGTCAAAATGGTAGAGGCCCTGTTCAGGCTAAGCCTGTCTTGTATACCACGTCCTACCCCAGGAGAAAAACTGCAGGGTAGAGAAAAAATAGGATCCAGTGGCTTCTGGGGTGCCTTGATTAGCCATCTCATCCAAGATAGGCAGGGGGCTGTCTTGGTCACAAGAACTGGGTCATAACAGGCCACTGAGGACTCACTGACCAGGCCTACCAGTTCCCAGTGGTTGCCAAAGTGACAGAGAACAGGACTACCCTGCTGTATCTGAATAAGGCAACAAAGATAACCCATATATATATGAGATAGATAGGCATATATTAAATATATGAGTAACATATCCACATTACATATAGGTATATAATATAAGTGAATTATAAGATACATATTTATACATTATGTATATGCTTAACATTGTTTATAAGGACATTAAAATATATAAAGTTTATCTTTTTTTCTACCACATATAAATTCCAAATGACATGACAAACAAGTGCCTACTTCAAGGAGGTCCATTAAACCACTTAGGTACAAATAACCATAACGCTGATTAAAAGAGGAAAATAGTAGGGGGAATTTAGAGAACATTATAAAACGTAAACTACATATTCAGCAACTTTATTTGGATGTCACTTATTATCCCCTTAGCTGGGTATTTCTAGGCAGACTACCTCTACTGCTTTTAGTCTGGTTCAAGCTATCATTCCTGCTTCCTTCTCACCCATCCTTATCCCACCATTTGTTCTCATCCAAGCAGGCAGAATGACACTCAGAGTAAAGGCCAAGGGCTTTATGTTGTTACCCCCTGATCTCAACGCTTAACATTTTTCCTTTGTTCATTTTGCTACAATCCAAGAATCGTAACCTCCTGTTCTTTCCATAGTTTCAAAGATTATTTTTAGTAAGTTCTCTACTTCTCAATGAAAATATTCCAGCTTTATTTTATTTTCTTTTTCTTTTTTTAAAAACATCTTTATTGGAGTATAATTGCTTTATAGTGGTGTGTTAGTTTCTGCTGTTTAACAAAGTGAATCAGCTATACATATACATATATCCCCATATCCCCTCCCTCTTATGTATCCCTCCCATCCTCCCTATCCGACCTCTCTAGGTGGTCACTAAGTGCCATCCAGCTTTCTTTTTGATCTGAAGAATAAATGTCTCTATGCATCTTCTTTTACATAGTGATGATATATGTTTACATATATCTATATGATTATGTAACCCTCATAAAGATTACATCTGTGAATTGCAGTGGAAAAAACTTTCTTTTTTTTAAATTAAATTTATTTTTTATACAGCAGGTTCTTATTAGTTATCTATTTTACATTAAACTTTTTTATGTTTCGTTTAATGTGACATCTACCCTCTTAAAATTTTAAGTGTATTGTATAACATTTGTCAATCTGTATACAGCATGTTGTACAGCATATATACAGAATTTATTCATCTTGCATAAATGAAAGTCTACATATATTTCATAGAATTTTACACACATTTTTATATGTCACCCCAAAGGTAACTGCCCTTATACAGTAAGTACCCAGCAGTCTTCTGGATGACTCTAGATGCAAAAATTGTTACTTTCAGTCGGGTGGATATGTTGATGGTGGCAGAATGAGAGGTCCACCAGCTTAACTGACAGCTTCTTGGTACTGTTCCCAGAGTTACCGTGGTCTGAAGGAACAGATATAGGAAGGATTTTGAGATATGGGTTATTATGTCTCTTAAATATTTTATACCATAGCTTCCTAAGATTTTTACAGTATATCTTTCAATTTTTTTAATTACATAAAATTCCTGAAATACCCTCACTTCTTTGCTTCCATCTCATCTCATATACACTTATGTTATACACTCTTGGAATTTGTAGCTGTTCCCAAATCCTTGCTAAACAGAATAATAGAACACAGAATAATTGTAACCATTGATAGTTACTTTACTTCCTTAAGGACTCAGTTGTTTCTCCCTGTAAAGTGGAGTAATATGGATTTAATTATTAATAGTTTTTAAACTTTCCATTTTATTTTCTGCTTCATTTGCTTTTTTATATCAATTTCTAAACTACATTTATGATACAACAGACCATAACTTTTGTGGCTTACTCTGATATTGGTATACCCTGCACTGTCTGTATGAGCAGTTACAACAGCTCTTCCAGAAGATGTTATAAGTGTGAGAAAGCAGTATTTCTTCCCTCCTGATAGGGTATCGCAGGATGACCACCCCTGTGTCTCCTTTGACTTGATCTTTTCCAGCCTATAGCCATGTAAGATACCTTCTTGGTCCATGACTCCTGAAATGTCAGAGTTTAAATGTTTCCTAAGGGAAAAGAAAAATAAAGAACATAATAAAATTAGAGTGAGAAAAACATCCATTTAAGCCAAAATGTCTGCCAGTATAAGGTCTTTTACTTACTTAGCAATATAATCCAACAAATTTCTACTTTATATCCCTGTAAACTGAAGTTCTACATTACACACTGAATACAATTTGAGTTTTAGAACTTCAAGCTTCCTTTTTAATATATTTTCCAAAGAAGATAAAAGTCCTTTCAATGCATCAAAATCCAAAGCCAATATAGTTAATTGTAATGAAGCAAATATAAAAAATAAACACAACTGTGATTCCCTTATGGCTCTAGGTATACTTAAAGTTTAGTCAGACAGCTGGCTATGGAGAGGATCCACCACCGACTCATGAATAATAATGCCCTGGCGGGTTTCAGCCATGGATACTAGCCATGGGGTGTCACTGCATGCTGACGGTGGGGCAGTCATTGGGGTCGATGAGCTTAACCACTGCTTTTGAGAATTAGGTACTAAAAGGGTCAGATAGGGAGGGGAAGAGGTAAACATAACATGAAAAACAACATCTTGTTGAATGACTAATGAGATTTGTCATCCTACATTTTTTATTTGATGAAGAGGGAAAAGAGGAGAATACAGAGAAGAGTGAGAAGGGATAAAGGTTGCAAAAATGGAAGATTAAGTGAAAGAGAAGAATGAATAAGAAATAGGAAATGAGATTAAAAAAATAATGAGAAAAACAGAAGATATTTTAAGAGGTTAAAGAAAAACAAAAGTATCTTCCCCAGTACTAAGACAAAAAAGAGGAGAAAAATCCCAGGTATCTATCACTCACTACCACATCAGTGAAAAAACAATCCCCAAAACTGGTAGAAGCAAAGCGGAGCTTTCATGTTGGCTCACGTGTATGTGAATGCAAGAGAGGATTCTAGTAGAATAGCTCTCAAGGTTGAGACTGAGATTACAGAGTACAGAATGTCTGACATCACAATAACTACTAGTGAGATAGCTACCTTCCTTCTGTCACAAGTAATCAACTAGAAATGTTATACGTAAGAAATTTAATGAAGTTAAATATTTTTAAATTAAAATTTTTATCTATCTCAATATTAACTTTCATTTTTGGAATGGACCAAGCAATATCCCAGTTCCACACCATGAAAAAATTATGATCTATTTGGGCATTACCATGTGGCTTTCTTTACCTACTACGTACTACTTATTAAGTAAAGGAATTAGGTAGGCCTATATGACCTGACATAGAAGTTAATGAAATACTGATTGATTATAGTTTAAATAATTTACAGATATGAATACACAAATGATACCATATTTTACTTATACACTTATTCACATGCCCATACCTACTTACTCATCACTCTCAACTCAGGAACACTTATCGTACAAATTTGTAGAAAATTATCTCAAGAGCTAAATTCACTTTGCTATGATGGCAGTCTGGGGCAAAGAGAAACTATTCAATCATTGTTTGCCAAAGTCCTCACATAGAATGTGCTATATACGGAACACATAAACATGAGGAAAGAAGCTTTTACCCTAATTGAGTTTTCAATTTAGGGGAAGAGTATGTTATTTAAGGTGAATTTCTGCTGGCCAATCCAGTATAAAATCCATTATATAAGAATAAATTTATATTTCATATCATATGAGTCATGAGGTAGCAGCTAAGTCAGCTTTATGATTTATCAGAAATCTGAGTTCCTTGTATCTACTTGGAAAATTTTGTACTTGACATTCATCCTCGAGATGACTGAAAGATGCTTTCTCTATTCCAAAGAAGAAATGAAATAGGGCAAAATCTCATACCTTCCAGCTGAGTCAGACATTTAAGTCTCAATAAGTAGCCTTTTCTGACACTTCCAGTGCTCCCCATTGTATTTCTCCCTTTATTTCGTACCCTGTGCAAGGAACTACTCTTATCAATTCAGCCTTACAATAACACTCAAACATTTTAAAGTAATAAATTTGTAAAAATGACCACTCACACACAAGAGGAGCACAATGCTATAATAATGAACTATGGAAAAACTATGGGTATTAAACTTACGCTTGAATCAAAATCTGAAGGATGAGTAAAAATCAAGCAAACAAAATTTGAGAAGGGAGTTACTACTCTTTAAATAACTCGTTGAGAGGAAAGAAAGCATGTGGTATCCAAGGCATTTAAAGAGAGCCAGTTAAAAGAAAGTAAAAAAAGAGAGGGGGAAGCATCATAAGGGCAGAGAAGGAGATGCTTACTCAATATAACCCTGTGAGAAATTCTCAGCGCACCCTCTTCCCCCAGCAGTGGTCATGAAGTTTTATACTGGGTTTTTAATTATTTTTAAAGGTAACAGAAAAATATTCAAGGACTGAGGTGATATCAAGATGGCAAACTAGGAAGCTCCAGGATCCCGTCCCGCATTCCAACACCAACTCAACAGTAATATATTAATTCAAGTACCTTTGTGGGAGCTCTGGAAACCAGTCAGGACCTGAAGAAAGCAACCAAGCAAGTGCACAATCAGAAAAATCCACACTCAGGATCTTAAGAAATTCCATAGAGCTCTTGTCCCAACTCCTCCCAGTCTCAAAACCCTGCAGTTGGAAAGAAACAACCTATCCCTGGTTCCTCCTACAGGATGGAAGAAAAAAAAAAAAAAAGAACCAAATGTTTGCCGTTTTATGGACTGATGGTAGCCAAAGGGTTGGTTTCTGTCCTTACTGACTGAAAGCTCAGAAAGGTTTGGAAGCATAGTTTGGACATAGGTTGGAGGCCACTGAACAATGGCAGGTGCCACAGCATGTGAAAACTGCCGGAATAGTAAAGACCTGCAAATGGCTGAGTACGAGAGATTACGGGAACAGGAATATAATGGAACACCTCAGGCCCTAGGAGAAACAAGACTGGGCCTCTTAGAAAATAAGACATGTAAAAGTAGATGTATATAGGACACAATTGACAAAAAACTACACGTGGAAGCCTACAGAGGCACATACCCAGAAAAGGCCTGAGAAGACCCAAATCTTCTCTCCATAATAGTTAGTAAATGTCTTCTCCTGCACCAACCCAGACTGCAATGTTTATTACAAATGCCAGATTTTCAAAACAGAGATAAAAAGCCAAGACAAAAATCAAACAAACAAACAAAAACAATACAACAGGAAAGCATGGCCTATTCAAAGGAACAAAATAAATCCCCCCAAAACCAACCATTCAGATATTAAATCTTTGGACTTACTTGACAAACAGTTTATATCTTCTGCATTATTGAGGTTGTTTGGCATATAACAATAAATAAAGTGTACAATGTGTTCATTTAATACACATATGCTAGAGATGATTCCCAACAAAGAGTTAGCTAACTCCTCCATCATGTCACATAGTTAACCATTTCTTTCTGTGGTAAGAACAGTTATGACCTACTCTCTTAGCAAGTTTCAAATGCACAGTACAGTATTAATTACAGTAACCATGCTGTATCTTGATCCTGCCACAGCTAATTCATGTTATACCTGGAAGTCTGTACCCTTTGATCAACATTTGCCCATTTTCCCCACTCCCTAAGCCCCTGGTAACTACAACCCTATCTGTTTCTATGAGTTCTGTTTTTCTAGTTTCCCTGTATAAGCAGTTACGGTATTTTGCTTTCTCTGCCTGACTTAATTAGGATAATACCCTTGTGGTTCATCCATGTTGCCTTGCCAAATGGCAGAATTTCTTTCTCCCTCATGACTGAATAATACTACACTGTATAGATAGATAGATAACATGATGAATGGGTAAAGATGCAGCGTTTTCTTCATCCATTCATCCCATGAATGGGCATAGATTGTTTCCACCTCTCTCTCTCTCTCTTTTTTTTTTTTGGTTGCATCGTGCAGCATGCAAGATACTAGTTCCCCATCAGGGACTGAATGCTCTTGAAGCGCGGAGTCCTAATCACTGGACCACCAGGGAATTCCCTGTTTCCGTATCTCGACTATTGTTTCTATATCTTGACTGTTGGAGATATTGCTTTGTATTTTCTTTCTATATATCCATAGAAGCTCAGTTGCTGGATCATATGGTAGCTCTATTTCTAATTTTTTGAGGAACCTTCATACTGTTGTCCATAGTGGTTACACCAACTTACATTCCCACCAACAGTGTAGGAGGTCTCCCTTCCTCCACACCCTCTCCATTACTTGCTATCTCTTGTCTTTTTGATGATATTATAGCCATCCTAACAAGTATGCAATAATCGCTCATTGTAGTTCTGTTTTGCATTTTGATGATGATTACCAGTGTTGAACATCTTTACGTGCTTTTGTTGGCCATCTTATGTCTTCTTGGGAAAAATTCCTATTTAGTTCCTCTGCCCAGTTTTTAATCACATTGTTTATTTACTTGTTTTTGGCATTGAGTTATATGAGTTCTTCACATACCTTGTATGTTAACCCCTTATTAGTTGTATGACTTCTCTCATTCCATACATGGCCGTTTCATTTGTTGTTTCTTTTGCTGTGCAGAAGCTTTTTAGTTTAATGTGATCCAATTTGTTAAGTTCTGCTTTTGTTGACTGTGCTTTTGGTGTCATATACAAAATGATTATTGCCAACACCAATATCAAGGAGGTGTTTCCCCTATATTTCCATCTAAGAGTTTTATCGTCCCAGTTCTTATAGACTTACTTAAATCTGTAATTCATTTCAAGTTAATTTCTGTGAATAGTGTAAGATAGGAGTAAAATTTCATTTTTCTCCTTGTGGCTATCAGTTTTCCCAACACCATTTATTGAAAAGACCATTCTTTCCCCATTCAGCATTTTGGTTCCCCTGTCAAATATTAGTTGGGAGATTTATTTCTGAGTTCTTGATTCTGTTCCACTGATCTAGGTGTCTGCTTTTATGCCAGTATTATACTCTTCTGATTACGCTAGCTCTGTGATACTTTGGAATCAGGAAGTGGATGCCTCCAGCTTTGTTCTTCTTTCTCAGGATTGCTTTGGCTACTCAGGGTTTCTGTTCTGTAAAAATTTAAAATGGCTTTTTCTATTTCTATGATAAAAGACATCAGAGGAACCTCCCTGGCGGTCCAGTGGTTAAGACTCCGTACTTCCACTGCAGGGGGGCACAGGTTCAATCCCTGGTCGGGGAAATAAGTTCCCGCACACCGCATGGCGTGGCAAAAAAAAAATTTAAAGCCATTGGAAATTTGATAGAGATTTCATTCAGTCTATAAATGGCTTTGGATAGTATGGGAAGTTCAATTAATTATTCTGATCTAAGAATATGGGATATTTTTCCATGTTTTTCCTAACTTCATCAAAGCCTTTTTGTTTTAATGTACAGATCTTTCACCTCCTGCATGAAATTTATTTCTAAGTGTTTTATTATTTTGATGCTTTTTGTAATTGGACTATGTTATTTTTTTCAGATGTTTTGTTGTTAGTGTACAAATATGCAATTATATGTAAATTTTGTACCTTGCAACTTTAATGACCTTGTTGACTAGTTTTAGCAATTGGTGGTGGACTCCACAGGGTTTTCTACATATAATATCAAATCACCTGCAAACAAAGATAATTTTACTTCTTCCTTTTAAATTGGATGCCTTTAATTTCTTTTTCTTGCCCACCTGTCCTAGCTAGGACTTGATGTACAATGTGGAATAGGAGTGGTGAGATTTTACCCTTTCTGCTTAGAGTATGATGTTATCTCTGCGTTTGTATATGGTCTTTATTGTGTTGAAGTATATACCTTCTGTACCCGGTTTATTAGGTATGTTTATCATGAAAAGACATTATATTTTGTCAAGTGCTTTTTCTCCATCTATTGAGATGATTACATTACTTTTATCTTTCATTAATAATGCGGTGTGTCATACTTCCTGATTTGTATGTTTTGAAGCATCCTTGCATCCCAGGGATAATTTCCACCTGATCGTGGTGAATGATCCTTTTAATGCGCTATTGAATTCCATTTGTTAATATTTTGAGAAATTTTGCGTCTATCTCCATCAGGTATATGGGTCTATGGTATTCTTTTGTTTGTAGTGTCCTTATCTGGCTTTGGTATCAGAGTAGTAGCCTCATGAGATGAGTTTAGGAGTACTTCTTGTTCTTCAATTTCTGGAATGAGTTTGAAAAGGACTGGCATTAATTCTTTAAATATCTAGTAGAATTTATCAGTGAAACCATGTGGCCCTGGGCTTTTTTGCATTAGGAGGCTTTTGATTACTGATTCAATCTCCTTGCCTGTTATTCGTCTGTTCAGATATTCTATTTCTTCATTATTCAGCCTTGGTAGGCTGTATGTTCTCAGAGTTTATCAATTTGTTGTCATAAAATTGTTCACAATAGTCTTTTAGGATCTTTGTATTTCTGTGGTATCAATTGTGATGTTTTCTCTTTTCCGATTTTATTTATTTGAGTCTTTTCTGTTTTATTCTTAGTTAGCCCAGCTAAAGGCCTCTCAATTTTGTTTATCGTTTTGAAAATCTAGCTGTTACGTTCTTTGATCTTTTCTTATTTTTCTGGTCTCTATTTCATTTATTTCTACTCTTTGTTATATCCTTCCTTTTTAAGAAATTTTGGTCTTAATTTGTACTTATTTCCTTGAGGTGTTTGTTTATTTGAGCTCTTTCTTTTTTCATAATGTTGGCATTTATTGCAATAAACTTGCCTCTTAGAACCGCTTTTTCAGTACCCCATTGGTTTTGATATATGTTTCCATTTTCATTTGTTTCAAGATATTTAAATTTCTTCTATGACTCACTGTTCAGAAATGTGTCGCTTCATTTCCACATGTTTGTGAATTTTCGAACTTTTCTTCTGTTATTCATTTCCAGTTTCATACCATTATGGTCAGAAAAGATTCTTGGTATGATATTAATCTTCTTACATTTGCTAAAACTTGTTTTGTGGCCCATCACATGGTCTGTCCTGGAGGATGTTCTGTGTGTGCTGGAGAAGAATGTGTATTCTGCTGTTGTTGGATGGAATGTTCTGAAAAATGTCTGTTAGGTCCATTTGTTTGAGGTATAGCTCAAATCCAATGTTTCGCTGTTGAATTTCTGCCTGGATGATCTATTACTGTTGAAAATGATGTACGGGAGTCCCCTACTATCACTGTAATATGTGTTTTTCTCCCTTCAGATCTGTTAGTACTTACTTGATATATTCAGGTGGTCTAAGGCAGGGGTCCCCAACCCATGGGCCACAGACCAGTACTGTTAGGAACTGGGCTGCGCAGCAGGAGGCGAGCGGCAGGGGAGGGAATTAAGCTTCCTCTGCCGCTCCCCGTTGTTCCCCATCGCTCGCATTACAGCCCGAACCATCCCCTCCAACCCGCCCCCACCCCCACCCCCCGCAATTTTTCCCAGTCCGTGGAAGAATTGTCTTCCATGAAACCAGTCCCTACTGCCAGAAAGGTTGGGGACTGCCGGGCTAAATTATGATCATCTTTGTTTCATTAATGTTTTGGCTACAGTTGATGTTGTTTGATATAACTATAGCTACCCTATTTTCATTTGGTTTCCATTGAATGTCTTTTTCTATACTTTTACTTTGAGCCTATGTGTGTCCTTACAGGTAAAGTGAGTCTCCTGTAGGCAGCATGTAGTTGGTTGTTTTATTATCCAACCAGCCACTCTATGTCTTTTCGCTGGATGATCCAATCCATTTACACTTAGATTAATTACTGATAGGTAAAGACTTACCAATGCTGTCCTATTATTTTCTGGCTGTTTTGTACTTTCACTGTTCCTTTCTTCCTCTCTTGCTGCTTTCCTTTGTAAATTGATGATTTTCTGTATTAGTGTGCTCTGATTCCATTCTTTATCTTTTGTGTATATACTGTAGATGTTTGCTTTATGGTTATCATAAGGTTTATATAAAAATATATGTTTTACACATAATTACATAATTTTATATATAATTAAACACATATATATTTTATTATTTATACTATATATATTTATGTTATGACACGTAGGGGAACTTCAAACCCACTTCAAGGTACGCTGGCCCAGTTCTGCAGACATCGGACCCAGCTAGGAGAAACCAAATCTATTTCAAGTGACCCATAATCAAGTGGCTCTAAATCCACAAGAAGTACCTCAGGATCCAGATCCACTTCAGAGCAAAGAAGACTAGCTTCAGGAATCCAGACTCAGTTTAGGCATTCCTCAGCAACAGACCTGGAAATCAGAAACATACTGCAAGTTCACAGGGTAAAAGATATGGGGCTCGCAACCTACTTAAAGGAATCAAGCCATCCTCAGGATACCAAAACTCGGTTTGGAGGACATAGATTCAACTCAAGGAAACCAGAGGTTTCTCAAGTATCCTAACACACCTCTAGAGACCCCAGATTACATCAAGGGACCAAGATTCAATTCACACACTCCCAGATATCAATCTATGTGGTCCCCAGACCCACCCTAGGAGCACTAAGACATATACGGCTAAACACAGACTCACCTCAAACAGACCCAAATTCAACCCAGGCTCTGTCCACAGGACCCACACTCTGATTACAAAAGCTGACATCAGTTCATGGGCACCAAACTTAGTACATGCATCCCCAGAAAATACTCCAGAGGACCCCAGACACACCTCAGGGACCCCAAACTGATATTGGCCAGTCCTAATCCATCTCAATGACACAGACTTCCACAGACAACATATTGAAAGCCTAGAAACACCTCAGTTGATCCAAAGTCAACTCAGAACATTCAGGCTCACCTTTGGAAATCCCAGGCCCAAGCTAGAGAGGCAGATTCAGTTTGAATAGTCCCCAAATCCACCTCAGAATTGCCAGAACCACCTCAGCAGACTGCAGATCAATTTCAAAGGAATTTGGCTCAGCTCTGGAGACCCAGACACACTTCAGACAAACCAAATGCATCAGGGGGTATCACAGAATAATCTCAGGTGACCCATATTCATTGCCATACATACACCTCAGGGATCCTAAACCTAATTCATAGGAATGAGTTAGGTTAAGCTCAGGCATCTCCAGACAACAGCAGTGTCCTCAGATACTCAAAAGAACACTCAGATCCACCTACAGGTCCAAGACGTGTTTCAGAATGTGTTTGTTTCATACAAACATACCACTCAGGCAGGCCTACACACAGTCCTGGGAACCCCCAACAGGTAGCCTAGAATCACCTCAGATACGCAAACCTCTTTAAGTGCAATAATATCCACTTCATGAATTCAGACTCACCTCAAGCACCCCAGGCAACATACTTGGGAACTCAAAATACACCATAGGGGTCTAAGCCACAACTCAGGATAAAATACAGGCAGCCCACAACCTACCTAATGGGACTGAACCATCCTCAAGGAACCTCACTCAGGTCAGGGGAAACAGACTCAACTCAGGGACCACAGAATCACGTCAAGCACCCAAACTCTCCTCTGGGGTTCCCATATTCAACTCACACATGCCCAGACATCCACTCAAGAGACCCAGACTCTCCACAGCGATCCAAGACCTACATAATGGCATCCAGATCCTCTAGCATGACGCCAAATATCCACCAACATTACCCCGAAGTATCTAGACTCAGGTCCCATAGGACCCAGACTCAAATCAGGAGGTCACCTCATGGACACCAGACACAGTATATATAGACACATCCCCAAGTAACATTCCAAGAGACCCCAAACATACCATAGGTACCCCTGACACTATCAGAAAACTCTAACCAACTTCACACTTATGGTGGGCTTCTGCAGACAACATAATTGTGCTCAAAACCCCACAAGTGGCATAAAATAGGCTCAAGACATGCAGATGCACCTCTGCACACCTAGACCCAATACTCAGTTCAAACTGAGCAGACTCATTTGAATACTGCAGACCCACCGTGGAGATGTCAGATCCACCTCAGTGAAACCAGATCAACTTCAGAGCACCCCGGCTCAGTTGTAGAGACACTAGGCCCACATTAGAGAAATAAAATGCACCCGGCAGGTACACAGGGACACATTTGTCAGGGGACAAGGATTCAGTTTTAGGCCCCAGGCCTAGCACTGTATAGAACCAGTATTGTATAGGACCAATACTCAGCTCAGGTACTTCATAAATCTCCAGGGGATTCAGATACAAGCAGACCCAGATCTACTAAAAGACACAAAACAGTTCAAGATCTGTCAGGTGTGCCCACACAACAGTTGAGAAAGCCCATGACTCTAGGTAATTCAGATCTCTAGAGGCAACTCAGACTAATCTCAGGAGACACCTGACCCCCCTACATCTGCAACCATCACAGTGGACTTAGCTTTCCCGGGGCATCCCTGGGTATCCAGAGGGGCAATAACCCAAACATCAGGAGACTCAAACATCTTCAGGGACGTTTGGGAACTCAGGGAACCCAGATTCAGCTCAGAGGACCAAAGACAATGTCAGACTCAAACTGCAACTCCAGTCTAAGAGGAAGGACATACCACCCACCACAGGGAACCCACACCCACCGAAGGATATACAGACTCAGTTCAGGAGACCTAAATTCAGCTGACGGGACATTAAGTTCAGAGAAATCTGAAAAATATGAGGTTCAAGGCAGAAATGAGGATGTGTCAGATCCAAATAAAGGGTCCTAAAAAGCAATACAAGGATTTCAGACCAACCCAAGGGGATAAAGTCTCAATTCAGGTACGTGAAAACAACACTCCAATAATGTCACACTCAGTACAGGGGTGCACAGGTTTGCCTCAAGGGACCACAGATCCACCTAAGGTAATCCGGATGCTACCCCAAACCATAACGGTATCCAAATCCATCTCAGAGGAGGGCACACCAACCAGGAAGAAAGACAGATTCCCACCAGAAAGTCCAGATTCATTTCCCAAATTCCACACAGGAAAACTCAGACCAAATTCAGGTACACAAATTCAGATACAGCATTCACTGACATCACTTGGGGTGTATAAATATACCAGAAAAGGGCCCAAACATACTTCAGTAGGGCTGAAACATGCCTCCGGGGACCTGGACATACATCATGGACCATACAACCAACAGGAGAGTGCTGATAATTGTCATAACACCCAGACTCGGCTAAGGTACCCAAGACAACATTACCAGGGTTTTACACTCTCGTAGAAAGAACCAGGCCAGCCACAGTGGAACCACTCCCATATCAGGACACCCAACTCTGTTCAGTCATCCCCAGCTAAAACCCAAGGAGCCATGGACACTATAGGAAACTCAGACCTTCTCAGGAACTCAGACTCAGCTAAGGGATTTCAGACAACATGCCAGGTGGATACAGATCAAACTCAGAGTTTCAGACCAAGCTGAAAGGACCAATACCACTAAAGGGATCCCATACACAATTAATGGGACACAGACCCAGTACAGGGGGTGTCAACTCTTCAGAGGCATCCCCAAACAACACCCCAATACCCACACTCAAAACATATGTCAGACCCACCTTAAGGGACTTTAGACTCACAAGGGACCTAAATTTATCTTAGATTAGACTCAGCTGAGACGAGGAAGAATCACCAGGAGACCCCAGACAACGTGTCAGGTAGTCGCAGACTATACTGGGTCCAGACTCAAATGAAGGAGCCAAAACCACAAACAGTGGATGCCAGATCAACCTATGGATATATTGACTCAACTCAGGCATCTGCAAAGAATACACCAATGGCTCCACACTCAACATAGGATCCTCAGACCCACATGTGGGATCCAGTCTCACTCTAGAGTCCTAGATTCAGTTGAGGGGACTCAGATTCCACCTTCGGAGATCTCCAACCCAAACCAGAGGGGTGCAGAGTCACCTCAAAAGAGCACAGTCCCATATCATAGGAAACAATCATTTCCAAAGACCCAGGTACACTTCAGAAAATACAGGGCAAATTCAGGGTATGCAGAGTCATATCACCATAGTGATATGGCCAGTATGACACATCTAAGTGTCCCAAAGCTATATCAGTAAGGCACAGAAATCCTCAAAAAAACACCAGAGAGACTCAGATACTCACAAAATCCCCAGACCCACACCAGGGGGTGCATACTCAGTTCAGGGATCACATACCCTCCTCAGGGGACTACAGACAGCTTCAGATACCCCAGGTAAGCTCAAGAGAACCCAAGCCACAATCAGAGAACACAAATGCACCTGTAGTTACTGCAGATGCAAGTCAGGTGACCCAGAGTCAGTTTGGGGGCCAGTGATCTATGTTAACAGATCCCACACCCACCTTATGAGATCCCAATTCAGTTAAGGCATGCCCAGGCCACAACACAGGGGTCTTAGACCCTTATATGAAGACCCAGTCCCACCACAGTATACCCATACCCACAACAGGGAACCAAAACCTATTGGGCCCATTAAAAACCGCAGGTAAACCAGATATTCTCAGGATACCCACACTTAGATCGAGGACCTCAAATTTCATGGTAGGTGGCTCCAAGCTCAAATTATGGATCTTCCATCCACATAAAGATGCACGAAAAACTAACACAGAAGATGACAAATCCACATAAGACATTTAGACTTAGCACAGGGACCCAATCAGCTCAGCTCAGTTATCTCCAAACAATACCTGAACATGTTCACACTCAACACAAGGAAACCTAGATCCACCCTAGGTGACAAAGACCCTCCTCAGAGGTCCAGACTCAGCTCAGGAGATCTACACATTCCTGAGGGTAAGCAGACTCAGTTCAAGGAACAAGGGACAATACCATAGAAGACTAAGCTCAGGAGATGCAAGACCTACTACAGTAAACCTCACACCACTTAGGGCACTCAACTCTGTTCAGGCATCTCCAGATAAAGCCCACCCACTGCAGGGACTCAGTACTCCTCAAGAGATGCAGACTTTGTTCAGGGTGCAACAGACAATATGCCAGGTAGTCTCAAAACCAAGTCAGGGAGTCTCAGACCTAAATGAAGGAGCTAAGGACCCCACCACATGGGATCCCAGATGCACCCAAAGTGACACATACTAAGTACAGGGGACTCAGCCTAACTCACGCATTCCCAAAAGACACCTCACCAAGTCAACCTTCAACAGAAAGGAACTCAGACCACCCAAAGGGCCCCCAGATGCAGGTGAGGGAACCCTAGGCATGTCTCACATGTCCCATACTCATTTCTGGAGGCCCTGAGAAACAGCAGATGACTCCAGAGAAACTCCCTGAGTTCAGGACCGAAAGAAAGGGCCAAGTCCTCCCACAGAAAATCACAAATTGAGAGGACTAAGACTCACTTCAGGCAACCACCACCAATACCCTGAAAAATCCACACTAGGAGTAAGGGGTCTTAGACCTACCTCAGAGAGTCTAGAATCAGCACAGGAGTCCAATACTCAGCTAAGGATATTCCAGATCCAAAAGAGGGGGATCCACAACAAACTCAAAAAAACACAGAAACACATTAGAGGATCCAGATTCACTTCTGGAGGCACATACCCCCCCCCCCCACCCATAGGAGAAACCAGACACCTTTCAAGTGAGGAAATAACAGGTAAGCCATACACAAATAACACAGAGGTGCAAATATTCCTCTCAGAGGACCCCAGATCCACCTCAGTGAATCTAAGACACAACTCAGGGAGAGCCAGGTACCCCTGGGAACTCCGGTTCCAACTCAGGAATCTCTGACATAACTAAGGACACCCAGAGTCAGTTCAGGTATCAATATACAAGATATATAGGACACAGAACAAACCACAGAGGGCTCAGACCCATGACGAGATCCACCCAGACTTCATTCAGGTGAGAAACACCCAACTCTAGCGACACCTAATAGACTACCAGGAACTGTGACTTATCTCCATGAGACCCAGACTCACCTCAGAGAATATAAACAAATCTCTGGGTGCCCCAGACCCAACTCAGATGACCCAGACTCAGTTTCTGGGCCTGAATGCTACCTTAGAGGGTCCATACTCAGCTCAAGTATTCCTAACCAATACCCTACTGGTCTCAGAACCTCACAAGAATGCCACTCAGGCATTTCCTACACTTGAAACATACTTCAGGGAACCTAGACACTCCTAAAGAACTCCAGTCTAAGCTAACCAGACTGAGACCTTGGAGAGCCGACCCTACAACCACTTGAGCATCTCAAATTTGTTCAGCCATCCCCACCAGGACCCACCTCAGAGGGTCCAGCTATCCTCAGAGAGGACACTGTTTCAACTCACAGAATTCTAGACATCATGCCGAATGGACCCAGATGAATTCTACGCAGCCCCAAACCCAGATGTAGAAGCTCAAGGCCCACAATGGATCCCAGTCCCACCTAAGGAGACACAAAGACTCAGCACAGAACCCAGACTCAGGTCAGGCACCCCCAAACAATATACCAGTGGACCCATATTCAACACAGGAGAACTCAGGCACTCCTCAGAAGATTCGTTTTCAGTTCAAGGGATCACAGTCAACAATACAGGTAATCCCAGGCCAAATTCAGTGAGTCACAGCCCTAAAGAAGGGGCCAATTCCCCTCACAGCAGAACCACCTGATGGACTAGGACTTGACTCATACCTGAATAAGCCACACCTTAACAGGCTCAGATTTAGCATATGGGATACCAGAACCAATTCGGGAGACCACAGACCAGATGCTCCAAGCCCTGCTCAGGAGAGACAGACTCAACAGATCAGGTGTCATCTGGGGAACTCAGAGAAGCTAAAGAGTTCCTCAAGACAACTGGAGTGGCACAGGTCAAACTCAAAGGAAAACAATCCCATATGAGAAGACCTAGACTTAATTCTGGAGACCTAGACCCCCCTAAGGAAAACCCAGACACAATTCAGGGTTTAAAGACTCACATAAGGCATGCTACATAATAACCCAAGGAGTAAAAATCTTCAAAGGACACTGAACCTGTCTTCATGACCCCCAAGCATACATCGAAGGATCACAGGGACCCTAGACCTTATCAGGACTTAGATACTCAGCTTAGCCCTCCCATAAAACAGCTGAGTAAGCTACTGGCCAACATCAGGCAATCCTGACCAATTCAGAGACCTGACTCAGATTACTCAGATATTACCAGATAACACACTTGTGAGTGCAAAACATCACTCAGGGTCCCAAATCCACTCAAGTCAGGAAACCCAGACCCACCAATGGGACACAAACCCTCCTTGAGGAATCCTGACTCACATTACAGAACTAAGATCCAACCAACACAGTTATCCCAAGAAAACAGTCTATGAGATCTCACATTATTCGGGGAGCAAAGGGCTCCCTATATTTGGGAACCAACAGTCAGCTTCAGTATCCACAGAAATGATTGAGACTTCCCACAGAAACCAGACACACTTCTGGAGATTCTATACTCAAATGAATCATAAGACTCTGTTTAAGAATCTCCAGAAAGCATCCAAGGTGACACCCTAGACATTTTGCAGGGCCCTAATACCCAAGCAGAATATCCAGACTCAGTTCAGGGACTCAAACTCAACTTAAAGAACCCAGACCTGCCTTAGAGACCTTAATCCTCCCCAGTGGACCCCAGACCTACAACACAGGACCTAGACTCAATTCACTCATCTCTAGAAACAATCAGTGGATTCCCAGACCCACTCCATAAGCCACACACATTCAGCAGGGAATAAATATTTCCAGGCACAACTCAGACCTTGTCAAGGGTCATGGCTTAGTTCAACAGACTGAAAACCCCACTCCTAGCAACATATGCAGCTTAGAAACCCCAAGAATACACTCCAGGAAATACTAGATCCTCCCCGCAGGACCCACACTTAGTTCAGGAGAACCCAGTTTCACCATAGTTGACGTTACACCTACCGTAGCAGTCCCAACTCTGCTTAGGCATTTATCGATAATTGACTTCACTGCACCCCAGATTCACCTCAGCAGCCCCAGATATCTCAAGGGCTTCAGACCTATCTCAGTTGGCCCAAGACTCACCATAAAATGAGCATTATATCTCAGGAAACCCCAGACTCAACAAAGGAGATTACAGATACAGCTCAGGGTAACCTAGTCTCACTTAATGGACCCAGGTCCAACTCAAGTGACCCAAACTCAGTTCAGGAGAACTCATACAATACCACAAGACTCACATCAGGGATTACCTATTCACATCCAGAGACATCCAGAGACCGTAGACTGACCTTGGAGCAACGAGACTCAGCTCAAGAGACCTAAGACTTATCTCAGGAATTTAGCTCAGGAATTCTAATATAACAACCCAGGGGGATGCAGACCCAACTTCAGGGGCCCTATATCCCAGACCCATCTTTGGAGACAGAGACTCTGCTCAGGGGACTGACCCTCATCTCAGGGAAAGAGATAGTTCAGGCATCCCCTAGACAACATCCCAGACCAAATTCAGAGGTCCAGATCCAGGACAGTGAACCCTACACCTTGGTGACTGAGATCTGAAAACATTGAACACCTACTTGAGGGGAGCTAGACTCAACTTAGGCATCCCCAGACAATACCCCAGGGTCACCTGCATGAGAACCCAGGCCCATCTGAAGATACCTCAGCCCCTCACAACTTAACTGAACTCAGCTCAGGAGACACCAGACCTACTTATTAGATCCCTGACAAACCTCATAGGACTCACACACTTAGCTCAGGGGACATGGACAACACATTCGGTGCTGCTATCAACACCTCTCAGCCAGCTCAGGTGACGCTAACCAACCACAAGGGAATTGATATTCAGCTGTGGAAAACCAGACTCAGTTCAGAAAAGCTCATATCTACCTCAGACATTTCAGGGAATACCAGATTATCCTAAGGAGACCCAGACCGACATCTGGGAACATTAGTCCACTTTTTGTGATGTAGATTCAGCTCAAGATGGCTGAGACTCACTGTGGGGTCACCAAACAAACACAGAAGATCAATATTCAGCTCAGTAGATCACAGAAAACACCCTAGATGGCACCAGATCCACTTCAGGGACTCCACCTAAGGGAACCTAGACAAATCTCAGAGGAATTAGCCTCAGCTCAGAAGACCCCAGACACATCTTAGTGTGCTCAGAATTCATGTACATGTTCCCTAACAACAACCATAATGGTCCCAGACTTAGCTCAGGAGAAAACAGTCCCAACCGTATGTATCTTGATAGACCTCAGACCCACCTCAGAAGATCACAGACCAAAATCAGGCGACACAGACTCTGCTCAGGAGATTTAGACCTATGTCAGAGTATAGGACTCATTTCAGACACTTCCAGATTCCATCTGTGGGGAGCCTAGGTCCACCTGAGGATTCCTAGACCCACCTACAGGGACCCTTACCAAACTCAACGGGCCCTACATTCATATTAGGGGGACCTAGAATAAAATCTGGCGATCCAAACCCAGAGAGGAACCCCAATTCATCATGAGAGATCCAGAAATACCTTAAGTGGCCCCAGACCACCTGGACCCCAGTCCAACATCAAAAGACACACAACTTACTTCAGGGTGCCCAGAATCAACTCCAGCATACCCATACAACTTTTGTGAAGGCCTAAGATCTACCTTAGGTGGCTCTTAATGTATACCAATGATCCAGATTTAGCTCAAGACCCCCAGACTTCCTCAAGAAATCCAGAGTCATCTCAGACCACAGAACCATCTCTGAGGGCACCAGATTCATCTTGGCAACAAGATTTCAGCTCAGACATCTTCAATAATGTAACAGTGGGCCCAAGAGCCAACTTAGGAGCTCCAGACTCAGATCATGGAACCGTAGACTCATATCAGGAGATCTAGGCTCAATTCAGACAGCCTCAGACAATTCCTAAGAATGCCAGATGCCCTCAAGGGTCCTGCATGTACACTAGAACCCAAGACTCTCACCTCTGGGATCCCTGAGCTCAGGAGACCATAAAACCACTTTATGAGATGCCAGACTAACCTTGGAGAAGAAACAACCCACTTAAGGAAAATCAGCCTCAGCTTAGGAGACCCCAGACCTACTTTGGGAAACCTAGACTTAGCTCAGGAAGCCATTGACCCATCTCTGGAGACCCTAGATCTGCCTAATCAGACCAGATATCCTCTTAATCATCCCCAGACAATATATCAAGTTTGTCCCACAGCCAAATAAAGTGCCCCAGGGCCACATCAAGGGTCTAATTTCAATTCAAGAATCAGCTGAACCGGGGTCACTGGACCAAGACTAATTACTTATTAAGCTCAGGGGACCCTAGACATATCTTAAGGGACTCCACACCTACGTCACTGGACCCCAGAACCACAGCAGAAGACCCATATTATATTCAGAGACCCCCAGACCCACTTCTGAGCTCAGGGACCAAGACCCAAGGTTGGAGACCAGATACCCACCTCTGAGGACCCAGACCCATATGCAGAACCTGAGACCTACCAAAGGTGATACCAAGTCCACCTCAGCAGACCAACACTTAGCTCAAGATAACCTGGACTCATTTCATGGGGGTCCAAGACCAACTCAAAAGACTACCGTAGACCCAGAATCTGATCAGGAGAGAGACATCAGACCCAACTCAGACTTCTAACACTGCAGGCATCCCTAGACAACACAAAAGGGGGCCCAAGACACAACTCAGAACACCCTTGACTAAACACTTAGGTTCCCAGACCCATGTCAGAGCACACAGGCTCGGCTCAGCACATCCTGACAAAACCCTAGGGATCACAGATCTAATTAAGGGACCAAAACACAGCTTAGGTGTACTAGACAATACGCCTGGCCCCAAACCCGATTCAAAGGATTCAAATTCAGGTCAAAAGATCTGAGACCCACCTCAATGGGTCACCATACCCACATCAGGAGACTTAAATTCAGCTTAGGCATCAGCAGACCACACTCCAGACAGCTCTATATCTAACTCAGAGGCCCCAAATCCAATTCAGTAATTCCTAAATCACCAAATTAAGTGCTCTAAGACTAAGTTCCCAAAACCAAGATCCATGTCAGGTATTCAGACACAGCCCAACACCATAGGAACACACTATGGGAGGCCCATTCTCTTTTCATGGGGCTGAAAATCACACCTAGGAACCTCTGTCTACCTCACAGGGTCCAGACAACCACCATGAACTCCAAAACCACATTAAGGGATCCAGACTCACTTCAGAAGACCTAAAACCAAACTCAGAAGACCTGGCTTCAGTGTCATAGACCCAAGTACCGCTTCAGGGGATTCTAGGCCCACATCGGGGGTCCCCAGGCCTACTGTTAGGGAACAAAAATCTGTATCAGGGAGCCAGCTTCATTCCAGCCATCTCAGGGAACACATCAGGGATCTCAGATCCAACAGGGGCCCACACTCAGCTCAGAAGATTCCAGAAGCAATTCACAATTTGCCAGTACCACCTCAGAGGAGCATAAACCCACTTCAGGGAACTGGACCCTGTTCTGGTAACCCCAAATTGACCTCAGGGGACTCTAGACACTCCATTGGCTCCAGAGACCTACCTCAGCTCTGAAGATATCCATTCCCACCCCAAGGAGCCTAATTGCAATTTAGAAGCCCTGAACTCACTTCAGCTGACCCACATGTTTTTGCCCTCAAAAGATTAGTTGTATCATCTGTCGGGTGAGTTTTGGACTAACAACTGTTAATGAAAAGTTTTCCTAGGAATATAAATAAAAGGATGATTATTTAAGGTCAAAAAGAATGGAAAACCAACAACTGAGTTTCAAGGGAGCCAACTGATAAAGTGTTAAGACATGAAGCCCAAAGTGACCTTACATGGTAGAATGAGGACACTGAGGATAATCTATCTGATGATACTTCCAGTTTGTAGTCTGAATGTTTTGGTGATGGCATAGACAACAGAGAGGTTTCAGCAAACATGCAGAGAAGGTACTTCCAGCTACAACAGAATGGCCACAGGCAGGAAGCCAGAATCATGTTCAATGCCAGTCAATTATGAAGGAATATTCACTGGAGTTTTGGAGTTCTCTGGTGATGATGTTGGTAGTTGTGATAAGATTGCCCACAGTCATAGTTATTTACTAAAGGAGAACATGGAAGATGCAGGAGTTTTGGTGACCTTTCTGAATGGCATACACAGCACAAGCTCCAAGAATAAAGGTTCCTTGTTTGTCTTCTGCTGCAATAGTCAATTTTTAAATTGAACTCTCAATCTCTTACTCATTTTCTAAGGCTTCTTGAGAACCTCGTGACCAAGAAAGGTCACATGCCTGGTTAGGTGGAATTATGCACCTAATTTGTAGTTGTCACATGTCTTTGTAGATTCATCAGGTTCCTAGAAAACATAAATCAGAGGTAAACATGTAGTTAACGTGAGAAAAGAAGATAATCTAGTTAAAGATTTGATAGGGACTAATTAGCTAGATAACAGATACCAGCTCATCTGGCAGAAAGATACTAATATGCAAAGTAGTCATAAATATGTCTCATTAGGTGTTACCTAGAGTTCATGAAAATGGTTGTCAGATGGGTTTATACTTCAGAGTTCATATGACCCTTTTGATGAAAGTACTGTCCCATACATTTTGGAAGAGGAAAGTTCCCATTTTTGATGGCAGGACACAGTTCCAAGTAAAGGTTAAATTGTATTTAGGACCTTCTCAGTATACTGTATTAAAAGAACAAGGTAAGGAATATGTACTTTGACCTCCCATAATAATAGTGTAAGTATTTGTGGCAAATTAGTATAATTTAAAATACCTAGATCTTTGAAACAGCTGTTGGTTATGTTACAGTAGAAATATGCATTGCTTTTTCTAAAAAGTATTGAAGTCTACAGAGAAAATCTAAAGTTCCCCCCCACTAAGTGTCAACACAAAGTATGCCCTTAAACCTGAGACAGTATAGCAATTTGGGGAAAACTGCAGGTTTCCAAAGGAAAGTGGGTAGATAAAATCAATCAGAAGTAGGACTGTGAGGTTTAGCTCTGAATCCTGTGAAGGAATACTACACATCTGGGGCTCCTTGGAGGGACAGAGTAATTCTTATGGGGGAAACAGCTCATGTAAGGAAGAAGATAAAGAGGGGTAATACACCAAGGGGGAAAGGGAGGGAGAGGGATAAATTGGGAGATTGGGATTGACATATACACACTACTATATAGAAAACAGAGACTAAGGACATACTGTATAGCACAGGGAACTCTACTCAATGCTCTGTAATGACCTATATGGGAAAAGGATCTAAAAAAGAGGGGAGACATATGTACATATAAGTGATTCACTTTGCTGTGCAGTAGAAACTAACACAACATTGTAAATCAACTGTACTCCTATGAAAAATTAATTTAAAACTAGGTAATACAACATGAGGCTTATTATGGAGAGCTACAGTTTTAATAGGATCAGTTATACGCATAGCAAAAGTGATGGTGGAGTGGACAGAGATGAAAGATCAGCAAAGAAAGACAGTTAAAACGGTGAGGGTAGAAAGATAAGGAATTCCTGGAAGCTGGGGACCTTGTTCCAGTGTCTTGGGTAGAAGCTGACTAACTCCTGATGTCACCTGCTTGGTGCCATGTTCTTGGGGAACAAGAACTATCTGTCAAGAACTATCTGTCTCATGGTGCTATCCACTCCTGGGCAACAGAGAGAGAACACCTCCGTTTAAGGCCTCAGTTAGGGTGGAGTTCTACTCAAGGGTAACATTTACACTTTTTCATTTGAGACACAAATCCTGGGCTGGAACCCCTCCGGTTTGGGCAGCACTGTTAGTCAGGATGATAAAGATCAAAAGGCTCTCAACACTTTATCTGCGTCATAGCACCAGAAAACTGAAAACCAAACTAAGACCTAGGTAAGGAAAGAGTTTATTCACAAAGACGATTGAATAGAAGAACACTTTGATTTCAGAATCTTCAAGTATTTCAACATCAAGTAGAAAAAGTATTTTTTAAGAGGAAAGGATGAGCAAGGCCAGCAGAAACCTAGTGGGACAGAAGCAGAGGGGTGAGCAGGAGGTAAAGTAGGGGTATTTTAATAGAAAAAGTTTCCCCTGCCAGCTGATTCTCAGAATAAGCTGTTACAGAATATGTTCTGACCTTAGTATATTAGTGATTCCCCGAAGCTGAGGGGCAGGTCAAAGTTTAGCACACTGTGAGGAGGAGAGAAGGCTGATTACAGTTTGGTCAAGCCAAGTCAGTAGATATGTAATGGACAATTGTAGGCCATCACATTACTAGAAAAAGACCCACAAGGATATTAATAATTTCTAAAATATCATTAAATATCAAGTATGTTCAAATTTCCATTTTTCTCATAAATGGCAAACTAAAAATGTTTTCAGTTTCACTGAAATAAAATCCAAATAAGGTTTGAACTGTGCAATTGGTTCAAATGTTTTTAATTGTTTTCTAAAACAGTTTTCCCCTTCAATTCTTTATTTTTTTGTCAGTTTATTATAAAACCAGATTGATTATCCCATATAGTCTCCTATGGTCTGAATTTTGCTTCTTGAATCTATCCATGCAGTCTCATTCAACATGTTCCTCTACCCACAATATTTCCTAAAAACTCAATAGCAAAAGGTATTGATTATGCTTTGGCTTCTGTTTTATCGAGAACACTTTAAAATTACCAGTTGTTCCTTTATTATTATGGACATGCTTTCTGATTATTACTTTTCTGTGTGTTCACTAAATCATTCCATTTACCATGGCTTTATAATCCTCTTTAATATCCAGAAAGGAGGCCCTTTGTTAGAATATTCTCTAAATGATTTCTGAATGTTAATTCTTCTAAATAAAATTGAGAATGCAATGTTAATTCTTCTAAATAAAAATTGAGAATGCAATAGGTGTAATATGTATATACATGTGATATGTAAGTAAATATGTAATATACATACACAGATATATATATATATAAACATAAATACCTTAATACATATATACATATATATATGATAACCTTATAATTTTCATTCACATTATATTATTTACATATTATTTAAGGTCATATGGAAGTCATATTAGAACATCCATCTCCAATTGCTCAAGTCATTCTTCAAGTATTTCAAAGAATTTTACTGTTTTCTTCTTCAAAAAAGTCTTGCATATACCTGAGAAAAGAAGTTTTTAATCTGTATAATGAGGATAAGAATAGCAGTCAATAAGACTGTGGCAATAATCAAATGAGATAGTTAAATTCATAAGTAAATGAAGCACTTTTTATAGTAGCCAGCCCAAAATATTTATTAGATATTTTTATTTGACCAGTTAGTCTGCAGTAGTTATTCCCAGAAAGGAAGGGGCCCTGTTTCTAATTCATTACCATTTGTATTGTCATACATTTTGTGCATGCTATCTTTAGAGGTTATGTCTGTAAACAGTATTGACACACAACCTTTGTCATCTGAGTAATAGCATTTATTTATATTTATCATCAGTATACTAGCTTTTTTAGCAAAATTTCAGCTATCTCCTAGAATTGACTATAAATTACGTCTGGGGTTTCTACTTCTTCTTGAATAATTATTGCTAAACTGTTGTGTAAAATCATTTGTTATCCACCAGAGATTTCTAATAATTATTTTTCATAGCTTTTTATTAATAATTATTCTTCACTACAATCGTGTGTGTGTTCTGTCATGTCTTCCTATGCTCTTTTAGGCTTATTATTAGTGAAAATATACAATGATTATTTACTCTATACAAAATATGCAAAGGAACATAATTGAAAACAAACAGTTTCGGCGCTTGCCTGGTGGTGCAGTGGTTGAGAGTCTGTCTGTCGATGCAGGGGACACGGGGTCGTGCCCCGGTCCGGGAGGATCCCACATGCCGCAGAGCGGCTGGGTCCGTAAGCTATGGCCGCTGAGCCTGCGCGTCCGGAGCCTGTGCTCCGCAATGGGAGGGGCAGCAAAGGTGAGAGGCCGGCATACAGCAAAAAAAAACCAAAGAAAGCAGTATTATGATTTTGACCAGTCTCTAAAAAAAGCAGGATTACAAATTAACCTCAGGCCCCCACTTAATATAAAAGTAATTCCAGTATTTCCACACTTTTGTTTTGAACCCTGAATTATGCTTTTAGACGTTGTGCTCAGTACATCATTTAACCTCACAATAACCCTATCTGATCATTCTTTATCATCTTGTTTCTGAACTCTCCCTACTGATTGTATGGGACCAGTGTTTCTTAAAGTCTATCAGTATAAGTAAAACAGTTTAAATTTCCCTCAATAAAGGATGTAACTCCCTCCTTTGCTTTTATGACTTACCATTTTTAAAGTTTGTGGAAAAAAAATATTTTAAACAGTATTTGATACATAATCAAGAAAAATGTGAGTAGATGGGAAAAATTTGAAAATATGTTTAAGGTATTTTCTGCACAGTTCATAAAACTTATTAACTGTTAGATGTGTGGAATCCAGGACCATTTTTTATTGCTTATTTTTTTGTTGTTTTTTGGAAATGAAACCTTGAACACTCCAGCTCAGAAGAATTTACAGTTGCCTTCTAATCTAAATTTTTCATACAGGTTTTTGTAAGAGATCTATAAAAATGGAGCATTTGTTATGCCAGTGCTTGTTTTGCTTTGTGTTTCAAGTTTCCTCTCTTTTAAGTATGAAATGGCAAATAATTTCACTGATATTGGGTACATCACTTGAGTTTTAAACAGGTGTAATAGCTTGATACTTTTGGCTTATAATTTATTTTTTGCTATGTGTATAAAGATATATTTTTAATTACTTACAGAAAAATGGTGGAAGCAGATCAGCCTGGGAAACTATTCATAGGAGGCCTCCATGCTGACACCAATGAAAATTCTCTTGAAGTGGTGTTTGGGAAATATGGTCACATTATGGAAGGTAATTTTTAGAACCAATATATATATATCTATTCAAAGCAAATATGTATTAAACATACACCACTGGACATCTAAGTTATAATGCTTTTTCTGTTTTTAACACATGAGCACTTTTATTTAAGTTCTATTTTTTATTAGGAAAGCATTGGGCAATGAGGGAAAGTGTACACCTTAGGGGCTCCTACTACTGAGAAGGGAAAAAAGCAGTGTTATTTTCTTCCCCCGACCCACGCTTTGCAGCATGCAGGGTCTTAGTTACCTGACCAGGGATCAAGCCCACACCAAGTGGCATGTGGTATGTGGATCTTAGCTGCCTGACGAGGGATCAGACCCGTGTCCCCTGCATTGGGAACATGGAGTCTTATCCACTGGACCACCAGGGAAGTCCCAGGGCTTTTTAAATATACTGTGGTCATAGGACATGAAATGGGAAGAGATATGCTAATTGTAAAATGGTTGAAATTATTGACTCTATTTTTAAAATACTGGAAATGATATAAAATGGAAAGGGGTTTTTTGGTTTATGTGTTTTTGTTTTTTGTTTCAGTGTTAAGTAACTTTCAGGAGGTTGTTACTGTACTGTGTCCATAACATCAAATTGAGTTAAGGAGGCCTTATGAGAAATTGTCAAAGGATTGATTATTTTGAAAATATGAAAAGTTCAATTTTATGTGAAATTTTAAATTAAAAAGATTTATGTGTATTACAGTTATTTTGATGAAGGATCAGGTAACAAACAAGTCTAGATGCTTTGCTTTTATTACTTTTGAGAATTCTGCAGATGCAAAGGATGCTGCCAAAGATATGAATGGAAAGGTAAGAGTCTTTTAATAATATTTTGTGTTCTCCATTTAATACTATTTCTAGATTGTTTCTTTTTTTTCTAATTTTCTAAACTAACATAATGCCATATAAGCCTTCACTCTCCTTTTTGTCACATAAGTACTGGATTGTCTGGTTGGAAAGAGATTGAAATTAGCTTTAACAATATATTTTAAACCTGTTTTAGCATTCAAACATAAAAGTAAATAAGTTTTAGCCTGTAGAGCTCTCCCCAATATCCCATACTGTTTTTGTTTTTTTTTTTTTGCTGAACGCGGGCCTCTCACTGTTGTGGCCTCTCCCGTTACATACCACAGCTCCGGATGCGCAGGCTCAGCGGCCATGGCTCACGGGCCCAGCCGCTCCGCGGCATGTGGGATC
Source organism: Leucopleurus acutus (assembly GCF_964270905.1). NCBI lineage: Eukaryota > Metazoa > Chordata > Mammalia > Artiodactyla > Delphinidae > Leucopleurus > Leucopleurus acutus. The sequence continues at coordinate 10,977,046 of NC_139164.1, forward strand.
CTCCCGGACCGGGGCACGACCCCATGTCCCCTGCATCGGCAGGCGGACTCTCAACCACTGCGCCACCAAGGAAAACCCCCATACTGTTATTTTTAAGTCTCGGCGTTTTTTTTGGTGCGGTGGGGGGGCGGGTACGCGCGCCTCTCACTGTTGTGGCCTCTCCCGTTGTGGAGCACCGGCTCCGGACGTACAGGCTCAGCGGCCGTGGCTCACTGGCCCAGCCGCTCCGTGGCATGTGGGATCTTCCCGGACCGGGGCACGAACCCGTGTACCCTGCATCGGCAGGCGGACTGTCAACCACTGCGCCCCCAGGGAAGCCCAAAACTGTACTTTTAATTGCATATTTGCTCCAAGGTTTTTTTTATATTGTAGGTAATATTTTTCCCATTTTATATTGCAGGTGATATCTTTTTATATTCATCATACTGTTAATTGTTAATTGTTAAAATCACCTCCAGTGCTTCTCAGTTCTCATAGTGTGGAACACATACATTAATTCCCTTTTTCTATAGCTTGGTTTTTGGTATACCAGAGGAAATTTCAGGGAGCTCTAACTGCCAATACCTACACTTTGTGTTGGATGACATAATGAAAGGCAGTTACTAATGAAGTCTCATTTATTTGGCACGGTGAAGGACACAATCATTTCTGAAGAAAATGTTTGCTTTGCGGAAAAAATACTGATCTTGAACTAGTGCAGTAGTAAATAAATTTGATGTAATGTTACTAATGTTATACTTAATCTTTTTAGTCTTTGGCTGGAAAAGCAATTAAAGTAGAGCGAGCCAACAAACCATCTTTTGACAGCGGTGGTAAACAGAGACCACAACCTCCTGCAAGAAACAGGGGCCATCTGAGAAATCCGAGACATGGAAGAGGAGGAAATGGAAGAGGAGGAAATGGAAGAGGAGGAAATGGAAGAAGAGGAAATGGAAGAGGAGGAAATGGAAGAAGATGAAATGGAAAAGGAGGAAATGGAAGAAGAGGAAATGGAAGAGGAGGAAATGGAAGAGGAGGAAATGGAAGAGCAAGAGAGCATCCCTCATGTGGAGGACACTTGGGTAATGTTTTAAAATACAAGGCTGCAGCTATAGGACCGAAAAATCATAAGTTTAACTGTATAGAAACATCTCAGCTTTTATTCCATCCTTTATGAGCAAAGTAGTCTGTAAGAATTATTAGATGATGAATTACATTGATAGTCAGAAGTATTTCTAAGTTGTAAGGACTTATTGTAGTTATAAAATGACTTAACTAGATAATATGCAAAAAGTTATTCACCTTACAGGGAAATAGCATAAATTTTAAACTGAATTCAGTCTCTTTTACCATTATTACTAATTGCCTCTTTTCTTCAAGAAGTTTTCTACAGAGTTTACTACTATCGATCATACATTAGAATTTTTCACTTTAGGGCCAATAACTTTATGAGTTTAAGTCAATGATTCATTAATAATCTATTAGAAATACATTGATTAATTTTATGAGAGTAGACTTATTGCATCATAAAAATACTAGAGAATCTTGAAAACTACACCACAGAAAATAAAAGTCACTCAGAATATCCACAATTCAGGGATAAACACTTCATATTTTAGGTTTCACCTTGCAGTATTTGTCTTAAGTGTATGTGTTCAGAAATCTAAGCAAATCTCCATTGTCATTTTGATATGAGGCTTTCCTCCCTGGGTCTGTTGTTTGCATTTGGGGGAAAATACCTTAGGGAAATAAATAGGGCTTTAGATTCTAAAAGGTATCTTTGATTCAGGAAAAGAGTTAAAACCTCTGCTTCAGAAACATGTATGTTTTCTTTCTGTGTGTATTAGAGGAGAAAGTCGTTGAAAATATATTTTTTGAATTTTTTCAGAGAAATTTTCTACTTAGTAAGAAAAGGAGGAAAAGCACTTTGTATTTCAAAAACTTCCATATATTTAACAACCTTTGCTTCACCTATTAACCATAACCAGTCTTCAGAAATAAAACATTTAGTTTCTTTTTGTGTTAATTAGATGTGTGAATTTTAGGAAATGTTTTTTGAAAGTTCAGTTAAAGGGTGTGCCCATTTTAATATAGCATAGTTTTGTTCTTTTCCCACTAACTTGATCTTGAGAAAAGTTTACCAGTTCGTATTCTGCCATGTGTAAGAATACTCATTTTTTCTTGCCTGTGGCACTACAGGGGAATTGGAATATACCTAAACATCTTTCTGGTTAGAAAGGTAAAACATAAATTTTCAGTGTTTAATGTGCATTTCTTAAATACTATTAAAATTGAACGCAACATAGCCCTTTTCACTGAAAAATCAACATTAAGAGTTGATCTGTGAATAACACAGGCTTGAACTGTGGGTCAACTTACAAGCAGATTTTTTTTTCAATAAATACATATTACATCACTACGTGATCCAAGGTTGGTTGAATCCATGGATGCAGAACTAGGGATACTGGGCCAACTGTAAAGTTATAAGCAGATATTCTCCTGCAAAGGGGGTTGTTTGTATGTATATACTTAACTGTTAGGTAATGCATTTTTTATTCATCTTTTTTATTTTTAATGTTTTGATCTATACCTAGGATGGAGCGGCTGGGCCCATGGGCCATGGCCGCTGAGCCTGCGCGTCCAAAGCCTGTGCTCTGCAACGGGAAAGGCCACAACCGTGAGAGGCCCACGTACCGCAAAAAAAAAAAAAAGCTTCCTTGACACCAGAATTATATAACTAATAACTTATCATCTTCCTCCTAAACTGATCAAAGTTCAGGTTTACATTTAATTTATCCAGGTTTTTCTGTACTCTCTTTCTTTTCCCCAAACTGCTTTCATACCAGTGGTTCTTGAATTTCTTCCTAGATTTTCCAAACTGACTTTTACAGTAAGTCTTTGAACTGTACTAACTTATGTGTCATATGAGCAAACAATCTTACTGGTTTAGACAAATATGAAAGCTGAAGACTGGCGTAATTGTTTAGTGAAAATTTATAACAATAAGTGAAACTTGACCAATGAAAAAATGTTGATTCTAGTTAACTAAAAAGATTTCATTTAAACACAGGTTGTGGTGGATATACTCCTAGTCTCAATGCGAGTTCTTCCAGGGGACCCTTTCCAGTTAAAAGAGGACCATCTTCGAGAAGTGGAGGTCCTCCTCCTAAAAGATCTGCTCAAAGACCAAGCAGTAGTGGGATGGGAAGACAAGGTAAATGCTATGTAATGCAGAGGCAGTTGATTCTTATTAATGAAAGTGAGCTATTTTAAACAGAATGTTTAAGCAAAATGGAAAGTGAGAAGTATATGAACATGTTTACCAATCACTAATTTATTGATTGATTTGTGGTTGGGAAATAATCTTTTAGTTTCTAATTATACATGTAGTAGGTGATTAGCAGTGCAGTGGGGAAAACATTGCTTGTATGTCCATGTTTGCTATAGAATTCCTCTTAATTTAAGTTGTTGCTAACACTTTTTGGTTAGTAGGCTTCTTTATCACATAGTTTCAATATCAGAATTTTCATGAAAACTATGTCCTGTGAGAGAATGTTCTGGTCTGTAGAGTAGTTTAGCTATGTATATTGGCCACCTGGTTTTTAATTTAATTATTATAAACAATAACTGAAACTTGCCATATGAACTGTAGTTTGTGCTCTTAACTTTTTTAGCACTGTTTTCTGATCCTTAATATGGTACGGACTTGAAACAGTCATTTTCAAATTGCCATTTTATGTGTAGAATATTAATGAAGCCAAATGTAGCACGGTATTGACTTCAAAATACAACAGAAGCTAAGAAGCCTACCCTTTCCATTATTAGATGGTTAGCCTAGTGAACAAACAAGAGAAGAGAACAAACAACGTCCTAGTGACCTCTAGGAATTAGGAATAAGAATTAACACATGAAGAGAACATTATTTATGGGAGATAGTTTCATATTTTGGAAGTGGTACAGTGTTTTTCAAATGAGCCCTTTATTGCTAATAAACAATAGAAGTCACTATTGCTATCATCATAAAAGGTCAATAATTAAGGTTGTACACATAAAGGAGAGAGCCAACCACTTGGTGATTGAATATGTGACAGTAGTTACCAAAAATTAATTATTTGCTCAAATTTTGAGAAGTTTTCCCTACTGCTGGTAATTTAAAGGGTATGTGAAATGTATAGGGAACGGGAGGTGTACCGAAAATAAAATGTTCAGTGGTATCATTTAAAGGGAAACAAAAATGTGCATAAATGGAATTTTAGAAGGAGTAGTTTTTTAAAATGATTTTGGAGAGAGGAAGGATATCAGACTTTTGAATTTTTCCTGGAAACATTACTGTCAATTTTGAGATACTTAAACACAAGCATTTTTAAATTAAAGGCTCAGTATCACGTGGAAGACATTATGGAGCTTCTCCTCACAGAGAGCCAGTCTCTTTTCGGAGAGTTGGCTATATGTCACAAAGAGACGGTGGTTATGCTACTAAAGATAGGTAAGAAAAAACACAGTATATGAATTAAGCCATGGTTAATTTTGTTGTTCTTGCTGAAATTTACCTAACACAAAATTGAACATTTAAAAGTGAACAATTCAGTAACATTTAGTACACTTAACAGTGTTATGCAACCACCAGCTCTGTTCAGTTCCAAAACATTTCATTATCCCAAAATAAAATTAATAAGCAGTCACTCCCATTTTCTCCCGCCTTGTCCCTGGTAGGTGCCCATCTGTGTCCTTATCTATGAATTTATCTAATCCTGAATATATCATACTAATGGAATCAAACACTATGTGACCTTTATTATCCAGCTTTCCCTTAGCATAAATGTTTTCAAGGATCATTCATGCTGTAGCATGAATCACTACTTCTGATCTTTTTTTTTTTTTGGCTGACTAAATATTCCATTTTATGTGTGGTTAACATGGTTTGTTTATCCATCTGTGTGGGTTATTCCCATCATAGTGCTGTCATGAATACTCCTGTACAAGCATTTGGGTACCTGTATTCAATTCTTTTTGAGTGTATATATACTTAGGAGTGGAATTCCTGGGACATATAGTAATTCTTTAATTTTTTAAGGAACTGCTAATCTTTTCCACAGAGCCTGTACTATTTTACATTTCTGCCACGCACATACATGATTTGTTTCTCTGAATCTGCACCAGCACTTGATATATTCTGTTTGTTTTTTTTTAAATTATAGCCAGTCTGATAGGTGCAAAGTAGATATTTCATTTTGGTTTTGAATTGCATTTCCATAATAAATACGTTGAGCAGCTATTCATGTCCTTGTTGGTTATTGTGTATCTTCTTTGAACAAAAGTATATTCAAGTCCTTTGCCCGTTTAAAATTTTTTGTCTTTCTGTTGTCTGAATTCTTTATTTATTCTGGATATTATAAGTTGCATTTAAAATTTTATCTGCTTTATTTAACTTATTCAAGCAGAGCTTATCCAAGCTCCCGAGACAGCAAGGATTATACTCCACCACGTAGAGTCAATGCATACCGTTATTATGGACATTCAAGTTCTTGGAATGATCATCCCTCTGGAGGACATAGGTAATATAAAGTTTTGTGTTTTTATCAAATAAAAACATTCTTTTAAATTATGTGATCGTGACACGTAATTTAAATTTATGACATAATTTATGACATTCTTTTAAATTTAGGGATCGTGATGGCTGTGGTGGAAGTCGTGATAGAGATTATTCTGAATATCGAAGTGGAAGGTCTTACAGGGATTCATATGGGAGTTACGGTAAGAGTCCAGTTACAACCTGTAAATCATAGAATTAGACTTAACCAGATCGTTGTTTACTCTAATTTTACTTCCATTCCTCAAAGGTAAAACTATGTTTAGCATGGCCTTTTTGATAAATTAAAGACCTTTGAATTATTTTCTTAATAGCTCACTTAAAATGCAATGAAGGGTAAATTGGCAGTCTCATCTTTTCTTCTCATTACAGAAAAACTATTTTAACATTTTTCTTTTTTTTTTTTTTGCGGTACACGGGCCTCTCACCATTGTGGCCTCTCCCGCTGCGGAGCACAGGCTCCGGACGTGCAGGCCCAGTGGCCGTGGCCCACGGTCCCAGCCGCTCCGCGGCATGTGGGATCCTCCCAGGCCGGGGCACGAACCCGTGTCCCCTGCATCGGCAGGCGGACTCTCAACCACTGCCCCACCAGGGAAGCCCCTATTTTAACATTTTCAAATAATCAGTAGAGTGCTATTAAAAGTATGAAGCATAGGAACATTATGAAGGTGAGAATTTCAGTCCATTTTCAGAAAATAACATTTACTTTAAAATAAACTACTTAGGCTGAAAAATATTGCTCGCTCTTTTAAATAAATGTGAAAGCCCTTCACTGTTGCTACATAGTTTATATTTTCATAGTAGAGACAGATAAAGCTTATCTTTTCAAATATTTAGCACTTTAAGTCATGTCATATGATACCAGAAAAATTTGTAATGTTTAAATTTAGTTTATGAATCATTAACTTCACAGGTGACTCCCGTGGTGCACCAGCAGCACAAAGGGCCCCTGTGACTTACGGTGGAAGCAGTCGCTATGATAGCAATACAACAGATGGATATGGAGGAGGTCCGGAAGGTTACTCAAGCAGCCAAAGTAATACTTATTCAAGTGGTCGTGAGCGTGGAAGACAAGAACAACCAGGGTTTCCACCCTCTGTGAATGGGGGCTACCTTGCTCCTCGTGACTCATACAGTAGCTCAGGTTGTGGGGCTTCCAGGGGAGGTTATGCGGGAAGCCAATATGAATGAGAGGGCCAAAGCAGATATTAAAAATAACACTCAGTTATGTACCAAATGTTCTTTACAAAGGAAAAGTTTAAGTTGGTTTCTTTAATTGATGCTTGAATACTACTAAAAGAAAAATGTTGGTTTGGGGGGAACAGGCATATATTAACTTTCCCTTTATGAATTTTCAGAGAAAATGACAACATGGAATTATTCAAAGTACTTTCATAGTTGTTAATGTTAGTTGAAAAGTAGAAGTTGTGTTTAAAATGTAATGCTCAGAATTTTCAGAGTAAAACAATTTCATGAAATATTTCTTGTTAATTATACTGCTGAGTTAGACAAGCATAAAACTTTTGTTTGGAGGATGAATTGTGCTGTTTGCCTAAACTTTTCCTTTGTGTCTTTGAACATGAATGTATTCAAAATTAAGCAATGTGTTATTTCTCCATCGCAAGCTGTGACTGTTTTCCAGTTAGGCTAAGCAAATTACATGTTCCTTTTTGAAAGCTTAAACATACAAAAGGTTTGAGAAGTCTCCAAAAAGGCTGAAAAACAATGTTTGCATTATTACTGACATTCTATGTGCCTTTATCCTTTTAAAGCAATAGTATAGGGCTTCCCTGGTGGCGCAGTGGTTGAGATTCTGCCTGCTAAAGCAGGGAACATGGGTTCGAGCCCTGGTCTGGGAGGATCCCACGTGCCGCGGGGCAGCTAGGCCCGTGAGCCACAACTACTGAGCCTGCGCGTCTGGAGCCTGTGCTCCGCAACCAAAAGAGGCCGCGATAGTGAGAGCCCCGCACACCGCGATGAAGAGTAGCCCCTGCTTGTCACAGCTAGAGAAAGCCCTCGCACAGAAACGAAGACCCAACACTGCAAAAATAAATAAATTAATTAACTCCTACCCCCAACATCTCCTTTAAAAAAAAAAAAGCAATAGTATAAATGAAAGGAAAATTTACACATGTGAATGTAATGAGTTTAAGAAATCTTGAGGTTAAGTATCTATTTTCTGATCCATATTCAAGTAGCAGATGACCAACGTGGGAATAATGATAATAAAACCAATTTTCCACTAAATGTAAATGGAACCAGTTAACTTTTCTGAGTATATATCTTAGTGAAAGTTAGTACCCCTGGATTGTAAAACATTGGGAAACGTTTTAAGTACTACTGTTTTTAACTTTATTTTGGCGTGCCTGTGCCATTGGAGCCAGGAGTTCCTGCTCCAAAATCAGAAAATCAGAATCCGGTTTGCCTCGGGACCTTTAACCACTAGGAGCTCTCAGAAAATGTACAAGGAAATGCATGGTGGCCGAAGTTGCTGGATACTTTTCTTCCAGGGGACAGAGAGCCCGAAGCTCTGTGGCATGAGAGGGGAGTGTCCGGCAAACCCAGCTCTTTGCTAGACTTGAATTCCTTTGCTCAAGAGCAGAAAAGCCACGCAGTGAAGAGCTCCGTCTGAGTGTCTGTCTGTCTCCCCTTTGTCTTTCTGTTTGTGTGTATGTGTGTCTGTGTGTGTGTGTGTGTGTGTGTGTGTGGTGTGTGCGTGCGCGTTCTTGTTTCTGTATGTATCTGCTCCCTCCCTCTGTGGCCCACTCTCCTGGGATCCCCTCTGGATGCTTAAACTCTCCGAGAAATTCTACCTTGCCTGGCACCAAAAGACCTCTCCTCGTGTGTGATTGGCACCCACGGGTTCTCGGACTTTGTGTGACCACACGTTTGCATAGTGCCTTTCAAACGCTTGAGTGGCAGGCAGAAATTGCCTTTCTGCTAGCCAATATAAGGTGACAAGCGTCCCTCCGGGAACGGACATTGACACATGGCACGAGACGAAGTTGACTTGGCCATCCTGTGTTTTGAGAGACCGAGAGAGGGAGACACTCTTTGGTGGCACTGGGGAACGCCAGAAACTTTATTTGGACACGTGCGCACACACTGAGGTGCTGAGGACTGCACCCAGTCGAGGGCCACCATGCACGCATGCATGCCTTCACCACTGCCAACCCGAGGATGTGAATTTTGCCGACCCTAAGGATGCCCTGTGAAAGTGGTTCTGCTCTCGTCCACCTTCCAAATGAGATCACATCCCAGCCCAGCCCTTCGCCCCAGTCTTGTGGGACAGGGGAGCAGGGGTAGAATCCAGCTAAGCCATCACGGCCATACTCCTGAGCCACAAGGGTTGTCAGAACATTAGAGTGGTGTCTTAAACCAGCAAAATCAGTGTGAGGCAGTCGGTTATGCCTCGGTGTGGGTCGGTGTGCCAAACCTTATGAAACAAAGGCCAGGTGTTTCTCAAGGGCCTACACAGGGGTGGGGGAAAGGTTGCTCGTGCACTGGAGAAGGAGATAAAGGTGGCTGTAGCTGAGATGGGAGTGGGGCTGGAGGGGTGGGGGGTGGGTCTTTCCTCTTTGGGCCTGGGAATCGGGCCCTTTGTGATTCTCATGTACTTTACATCCTCCCTGTCCTTCCACAGGTGCTTTCTTCCTCCCTCTAGTCTCAGCCCCTGGTCGAGGGTGCTGGCGTGTGATGCCCCTTACACTTTGCTCCACGGGTGGTATCTCTGGGCTGTATTCCCTGGCTTGGGGGCTTCAACTGGCCCACAGTTTACGTACGTTATATAAGCTCTTTAAGCTTTTCCACGTCCCCGCGTCCATCCCAACGTCCACGCATGCATGACAGTAGTCGTGCCTATTCCTGAGCACGCACGTGCATCACGTCCCCCCCCACTACCCCCCCCCCACACGCCACACACGGGCAGGTACCTGAGCAGAACTCTACACGTACGTGTTTCCAGGAGAAAGGATTTTGGTCAGCGCCCCCTTGTTTACTGTCCCAGTTGTTTTCTGTCCCCCGCCTCCCCTCTGTGGATCTAGCCCATGTGCAATTTAGCTCCAAGGGTTGTTCTTGGAACGACTGCCCGGCCTACGGGATGGTGTGGTTGAAAGTGGGCGCAGTGGGAGCTGAGTCACGTGCACCTGTGTGCTGTTTCCTCCCGGTTACCTTTGACAGGTTGACCGTGGGGAGCACGCAGGCTCGATTCCATTCCCTGTGTCCCTGTCTGTGGCACCATACAGGAAGACAAGGTGATAGGTACCCAGCCGACTTGGGACACGCTTTTCTCTTCCCTCAGCTGTCAGGTTGGTTCGTGCGTCCCCAGGTCGCCTGCTTAGAGAGGTGCTCCAGGGTTCCCTTTGCTCTGTAGGTGTTGTCCTCAGCTGGTTTCTCTTTCCCCCTCAGGCAGCTGTGGGAGGCCACTGGGAACCAGGTCGTGGCTACGTGTGTGCTACAATGTCCTGAAGATGGATCCAGCACTTGGGTGAAGAAATTAGGCTTGAAGGAGAGGCTGAAAAGAGGAGGTGGGCTCCCTTCCCGTCTGCCCTACTGTTTACTGCTAAACATGCACAGAGCCCCCACTAAGTGTGAACACAAAGGATGCCCTTAAACCTGAGACAGTATAGCAATTTGGGGAAAACTGCAGGTTTCCAAAGGAAAGTGGGTAGATAAAATCAATCACAAGTAGGACTGTGAGGTTTAGCTCTGAATCCTGTGAAGGAATACTACACATCTGGGGCTCCTTGGAGGGACAGAGTAATTCTTACGGGGGAAACAGCTTATGTAAGGAAGAAGATAAAGAGGGGTAATACACCAAGGGGGAAAGGGAGGGAGAGGGATAAATTGGGAGATTGGGATTGACATATACACACTACTATATAGAAAACAGAGACTAAGGACATACTGTATAGCACAGGGAACTCTACTCAATGCTCTGTAATGACCTATATGGGAAAAGGATCTAAAAAAGAGGGGAGACATATGTACATATAAGTGATTCACTTTGCTGTGCAGTAGAAACTAACGCAACATTGTAAATCAACTCTACTCCTATGAAAAATTAATTTAAAACTAGGTAATACAACATGAGGCTTATTATGGAGAGCTACAGTTGTAATAGGATCAGTTATACGCATAGCAAAAGTGATGGTGGAGTGGACAGAGATGAAAGATCAGCAAAGAAAGACAGTTAAAACGGTGAGGGTAGAAAGATAAGGAATTCCTGGAAGCTGGGGACCTTGTTCCAGTGTCTTGGGTAGAAGCTGACTAACTCCTGATGTCACCTGCTTGGTGCCATGTTCTTGGGGAACAAGAACTATCTGTCAAGAACTATCTGTCTCATGGTGCTATCCACTCCTGGGCAACAGAGAGAGAACACCTCCGTTTAAGGCCTCAGTTAGGGTGGAGTTCTACTCAAGGGTAACATTTACACTTTTTCATTTGAGACACAAATCCTGGGCTGGAACCCCTCCGGTTTGGGCAGCACTGTTGGTCAGGATGATAAAGATCAAAAGGCTCTCAACACTTTATCTGCGTCATAGCACCAGAAAACTGAAAACCAAACTAAGACCTAGGTAAGGAAAGAGTTTATTCACAAAGACGATTGAATAGAAGAACACTTTGATTTCAGAATCTTCAAGTATTTCAACATCAAGTAGAAAAAGTATTTTTTAAGAGGAAAGGATGAGCAAGGCCAGCAGAAACCTAGTGGGACAGAAGCAGAGGGGTGAGCAGGAGGTAAAATAGGGGTATTTTATTAGAAAATGTTTCCCCTGCCAGCTGATTCTCAGAATAAGCTGTTACGGAATATGTTCTGACCTTAGTATATTAGTGATTCCCCGAAGTTGAGGGGCAGGTCAAAGTTTAGCACACTGTGAGGAGGAGAGAAGGCTGATTAAAGTTTGGTCAAGCCAAGTCAGTAGATATGTAATGGACAATTGTAGGCCATCACATTACTAGAAAAAGACCCACAAGGATATTAATAATTTCTAAAATATCATTAAATATCAAGTATATTCAAATTTCCATTTTTCTCATAAATGGCAAACTAAAAATGTTTTCAGTTTCACTGAAATAAAATGCAAATAAGGTTTGAACTTTGCAATTGGTTCAAATGTTTTTAATTGTTTTCTAAAACAGTTTTCCCCTTCAATTCTTTATTTTTTTGTCAGTTTATTATAAAACCAGATTGATTATCCCATATAGTCTCCTGTAGTCTGAATTTTGCTTCTTGAATCTATCCATGCAGTCTCATTCAACATTCAACATGCTATTCAACTCAATAGCAAAATGTATTGATTATGCTTTGGCTTCTGTTTTATCGAGAACACTTTAAAATTACCAGTTGTTCCTTTATTATTATGGACATGCTTTCTAATTATTACTTTTTTGTGTGTTCACTAAATCATTCCATTTACCATGGCTTTATAATCGTCTTTAATATCCAGAAAAGAGGCCCTTTGTTAGAATATTCTCTAAATGATTTCTGAATGTTAATTCTTCTAAATAAACTCTAAAAATCTAATTGAGAATGCAATAGGTGTAGTATGTATATACATGTGATATGTAAGTAAATATGTAATATACATACACAGATATATACATATATAAACATAAATACCTTAATACATATATACGTATATATATGAGATAACCTTATAATTTTCATTCACATTATTTATATTATTTACATATTATTTAAGGTCATATAGAACTCATATTAGAACATCCATTTCCAGTTGCTCAAGTCATTCTTCAAGTATTTCAAAGAATTTTACTGTTTTCTTCTTCAAAAAAGTCTTGCACATACCTGAGAAAAAAAGTTTTTAATCTATATAATGAGGATAAGAATAGCAGTCAATAGGACTGTGGCAATAATCAAATGAGATAGTTAAATTCATAAGTAAATGAAGCACTTCCTATAGTAGCCAGCCCAAAATATTTATTAGATATTTTTATTTGACCAGTTAGTCTGCAGTAGTTATTCCCAGAAAGGAAGGGGCCCTGTTTCTAATTCATTACCATTTGTATTGTCATACATTTTGTGCATGCTATCTTTAGAGGTTATGTCTGTAAACAGTATTGACACACAACCTTTGTCATCTGAGTAATAGTATTTATTTATATTTGTCATCAGTATACTAGCTTTTTTAGCAAAAGTTCACCTATCCCCTAGAATTGACTATAAATTACGTCTGGGGTTTCTACTTCTTCTTGAATAATTATTGGTAAACTGTCTTCTGTTAAATCATTTGTTATCCACCAAACACTTCTACTAATTATTTTTCATACCTTTTTATTAATAATTATTCTTCACTCCAATCGTGTGTGTGTTCTGTCATGTCTTCCTATGCTCTTTTAGGCTTATTATTAGTGCAAGTATACAATGATTATTTACTTTATACAAAATATGCAAAGGAACGTAATTGAAAACAAACAGTTTCGGGGCTTCTCTGGTGGCGCAGTGGTTGAGAGTCCGTCTGTCGATGCAGGGGACACGGGGTCGTGCCCCGGTCCGGGAGGATCCCACATGCCGCGGAGCTGCTGGGCCCGTGAGCTATGGCCGCTGAGCCTGCGCGTCCGGAGCCTGTGCTCCGCAATGGGAGGGGCCACAACGGTGAGAGGCCGGCATACAGCAAAAAAATAAAAATATAAAAACTGTATCATGATTTTGACCAGTCTCTAAGAAAGGCAGGATTACAAGTTAACCTCAGGCCCCCACTTAGTATAAAAGTAATTCCAGTATTTCCACACTTTTGTTTTGAACCCTGAATTATGCTTTTAGACGTTGTGCTCAGTACATCATTTTCCCTCACAATAACCCTATCTGATCATTCTTTATTGTCTTGTTTGTGTAGACTGGGTAAATTTAAGAGTTTAGGTAGTTTACCCAGTATCATATAACTACTAAATTTTGAAGCTTAGATTACTTTTTGTCTGCCTTCCTTTGTATCATATTAAAGTACCATATGCATTTTATCTTGTAGACATTCATGTTTCTGTTTAAAATTATTTTAACAATTCCACTAAAAAATAAAGTGGGTAGCATATTTGCATAGCAAGCAAAATGCTTCATGATCCGCTGCTACCCATTTTTATTCTATCAGAAAGTCCCTGAACTCTCCCTACTGATTATATGGAAATTCCCATTATTCCCCCAAATTGCCTTTTATTTATTTTTTTTTTTCTGCGGTACACGGGGTCTGTTGAGTATGTCTCTCCTGAGCAGGGCTTAGAGGGTCTGGTCTGTGGTCTCCCGAATTGGTTCTGGTATCCCATATGCTAAATGTGGGCCTGGTACGGTGTGGCTTATTCAGGTATGAGTCAAGTCCTAGTCCATCAGGTGGTTCTGCTGTGAGGGGAATTGGCCCCTTCTTTAGAGCTGTGACTCACTGAATTTGGCCTGGGATTACCTGTATTGTTGACTGTGATCCCTTGAACTGAATACAAATCTTCTGAGGAGTGCCTGAGTTTTCCTGTGTTGAATATGGGCCCACTGGTATATTGTTTGGGGGGGCCTGACCTGAGTCTGGGTTCTGTGCTGAGTCTTTGTGTCTCCTTAGGTGGGACTGGGATCCATTGTGGGCCTTGAGCTTCTACATCTGGGTCTGGGGCTGCGCAGAATTCGTCTGGGTCCATTCGGCATGATGTCTAGAATTCTGTGAGTTGAAACAGTGTCCTCTCTGAGGATAGCTGGACCCTCTGAGGTGGGTCCTGGTGGGGATGGCTGAACAAATTTGAGAGGCTCAAGTGGTTGTAGGGTCGGCTCTCCAAGGTCTCAGTCTGGTTAGCTTAGACTGGAGGTCTTTAGGAGTGTCTAGGTATGTTTCAAGTGTAGGAAATGCCTGAGTGGCATTCTTGTGAGGTTCTGAGACCAGTAGGGTATTGGTTAGGAATACTTGAGCTGAGTATGGACCCTCTAAGGTAGCATTCAGGCCCAGAAACTGAGTCTGGGTCATCTGAGTTGGGTCTGGGGCACCCAGAGATTTGTTTATATTCTCTGAGGTGAGTCTGGGTCTCATGGAGATAAGTCACAGTTCCTGGTAGTCTATTAGGTGTCGCTAGAGTTGGGTGTTTCTCACCTGAATGAAGTCTGGGTGGATCTCGTCATGGGTCTGAGACCTCTGTGGTTTGTTCTGTGTCCTATATATCTTGTATATTGATACCTGAACTGACTCTGGGTGTCCTTAGTTATGTCAGAGATTCCTGAGTTGGAACCGGAGTTCCCAGGGGTACCTGGCTCTCCCTGAGTTGTGTCTTAGATTCACTGAGGTGGATCTGGGGTCCTCTGAGGGGAATATTTGCACCTCTGTGTTATTTGTGTATGGCTTATCTGTTATTTCCTCACTTGAAAGGTGTCTGGTTTCTCCTATGGGGCGGGGGGTATGTGCCTCCAGAAGTGAATCTGGATCCTCTAATGTGTTTCTGTGTTTTTTTGAGTTTGTTGTGGATCCCCCTGTGTTGGATCTGCAATATCCTTAGCTGAGTATTGGACCCTGTGCTGATTCTATCAGAAAATCCCTGAACTCTCCCTATTGATTATATGGAAATTCCCATTATTCCCCAAAATTGCCTTTTACTTTTTTTTTTTTTTCTGCGGTACACGGGGTCTGTTGAGTATGTTTCTCCTGAGCAGGGCTTAGAGGGTCTGGTCTGTGGTCTCCCGAATTGGTTCTGGTATCCCATATGCTAGATTCTAGACTCGCTGAGGTAGGTCTAAGACCCCTTACTCCTAGTGTGGATTTTTCAGGGTATTGGTGGTGGTTGCCTGAAGTGAGTCTTAGTCCTCTCAATTTGTGATTTTCTGTGGGAGGACTTGGCCCTTTCTTTGCGTCCTGAACTCAGTGAGTTTCTCTGGAGTCATCTGCTGTTTCTCAGGGCCTCCAGAAATGAGTATGGGACATGTGAGACATGCCTAGGGTTCCCTCACCTGCATCTGGGGACCCTTTGGGTGGTCTGAGTTCCTTTCTGTTGAAGGTTGACTTGGTGAGGTGTCTTTTGGGAATGCGTGAGTTAGGCTGAGTCCCCTGTACTTAGTATGTGTCACTTTGGGTGCATCTGGGATCCCATGTGGTGGGGTCCTTAGCTCCTTCATTTAGGTCTGAGACTCCCTGACTTGGTTTTGAGGCTACCTGGCATATTGTCTGTTGCACCCTGAACAAAGTCTGCATCTCTTGAGGAGTACTGAGTCCCTGCAGTGGGTGGGCTTTATCTGGAGATGCCTGAACAGAGTTGAGTGCCCTAAGTGGTGTGAGGTTTACTGTAGTAGGTCTTGCATCTCCTGAGCTTAGTCTTCTATGGTATTGTCCCTTGTTCCTTGAACTGAGTCTGCTTACCCTCAGGAATGTGTAGATCTCCTGAGCTGAGTCTGGACCTCTGAGGAGGGTCTTTGTCACCTAGGGTGGATCTAGGTTTCCTTGTGTTGAGTGTGAACATGTTCAGGTATTGTTTGGAGATAACTGAGCTGAGCTGATTGGGTCCCTGTGCTAAGTCTAAATGTCTTATGTGGATTTGTCATCTTCTGTGTTAGTTTTTCGTGCATCTTTATGTGGATGGAAGATCCATAATTTGAGCTTGGAGCCACCTACCATGAAATTTGAGGTCCTCGATCTAAGTGTGGGTATCCTGAGAATATCTGGTTTACCTGCGGTTTTTAATGGGCCCAATAGGTTTTGGTTCCCTGTTGTGGGTATGGGTATACTGTGGTGGGACTGGGTCTTCATATAAGGGTCTAAGACCCCTGTGATGTGGCCTGGGCATGCCTTAACTGAATTGGGATCTCATAAGGTGGGTGTGGGATCTGTTAACATAGATCACTGGCCCCCAAACTGACTCTGGGTCACCTGACTTGCATCTGCAGTAACTACAGGTGCATTTGTGTTCTCTGATTGTGGCTTGGGTTCTCTTGAGCTTACCTGGGGTATCTGAAGCTGTCTGTAGTCCCCTGAGGAGGGTATGTGATCCCTGAACTGAGTATGCACCCCCTGGTGTGGGTCTGGGGATTTTGTGAGTATCTGAGTCTCTCTGGTGTTTTTTTGAGGATTTCTGTGCCTTACTGATATAGCTTTGGGACACTTAGATGTGTCATACTGGCCATATCACTATGGTGATATGACTCTGCATACCCTGAATTTGCCCTGTATTTTCTGAAGTGTACCTGGGTCTTTGGAAATGATTGTGTTCTATGATATGGGACTGTGCTCTTTTGAGGTGACTCTGCACCCCTCTGGTTTGGGTTGGAGATCTCCAAAGGTGGAATCTGAGTCCCCTCAACTGAATCTAGGACTCTAGAGTGAGACTGGATCCCACATGTGGGTCTGAGGATCCTATGTTGAGTGTGGAGCCATTGGTGTATTCTTTGCAGATGCCTGAGTTGAGTCAATATATCCATAGGTTGATCTGGCATCCACTGTTTGTGGTTATGGCTCCTTCATTTGAGTCTGGACCCAGTATAGTCTGCGACTACCTGACACGTCGTCTGGGGTCCCCTGGTGATTCTTCCCCCTCTCAGCTGAGTCTAATCTAAGATAAATTTAGGTCCCTTGTGAGTCTAAAGTCCCTTAAGGTGGGTCTGACATATGTTTTGAGTGTGGGGTATTGGGGTGTTGTTTGGGGATGCCTCTGAAGAGTTGACATCCCCTGTACTGGGTCTGTGTCCCATTAATTGTGTATGGGATCCCTTTAGTGGTATTGGTCCTTTCAGCTTGGTCTGAAACTCTGAGTTTGATCTGTATCCACCTGGCATGTTGTCTGAAATCCCTTAGCTGAGTCTGAGTTCCTGAGAAGGTCTGAGTTTCCTATAGTGTCCATGGCTCCTTGGGTTTTAGCTGGGGATGACTGAACAGAGTTGGGTGTCCTGATATGGGAGTGGTTCCACTGTGGCTGGCCTGGTTCTTTCTACGAGAGTGTAAAACCCTGGTAATGTTGTCTTGGGTACCTTAGCCGAGTCTGGGTGTTATGACAATTATCAGCACTCTCCTGTTGGTTGTATGGTCCATGATGTATGTCCAGGTCCCCGGAGGCATGTTTCAGCCTTACTGAAGTATGTTTGGGCCCTTTTCTGGTATATTTATACACCCCAAGTGATGTCAGTGAATGCTGTATCTGAGTTTGTGTACCTGAATTTGGTCTGAGTTTTCCTGTGTGGAACTTGGGAAATGAATCTGGACTTTCTGGTGGGACTCTGTCTTTCTTCCTGGTTGGTGTGCCCTCCTCTGAGATGGATTTGGATACCGTTACGGTTTGGGGTAGCATCCGGATTACCTTAGGTGGATCTGTGGTCCCTTGAGGCAAACCTGAGCACCCCTGTACTGAGTGTGGCGTTATTGGAGTGTTGTTTTCATGTACCTGAATTGAGACTTTATTCCCTTGGGTTGGTCTGAAATCCTTGTATTGCTTTTTAGGACCCTTTATTTGGATCTGACACATCCTCATTTCTGCCTTGAACCTCATATTTTTCAGATTTCTCTGAACTTAATGTCCCGTCAGCTGAATTTAGGTCTCCTGAACTGAGTCTGTATATCCTTAGGTGGGTGTGGGTTCCCTTGTGGAGGATGGTATGTCCTTCCTCTTAGACTGGAGTTGCAGTTTGAGTCTGACATTGTCTTTGGTCCTCTGAGCTGAATCTGGCTTCCCTGAGCTCCCAAACGTCCCTGAAGATGTTTGAGTCTCCTGATGTTTGGGTTATTGCCCCTCTGGATACCCAGGGACGCCCGGGGAAGGCTAAGTCCACCTCTGGGGGCCCGGTTTTACGTCAGTGACCTCAGTTTTATGTCAGTGACCCCCGGATTTACGTCACTGATCCCGGTTTTATGTCTGAGGCCCCGGATTTATGTCGCTGACCGCGGATTTACGTCGCTGAACCCGGATTTACGTCAGTGACCCCGGATTTACGTCAGTGGCTGTGGCCCCAGTTTTAACTGCCACCGGGGGACACGGCCGGGCCTTGGTGGCCGAAGGGGCTGAGGCTTGAGGTCCCACAGGACTGCCTACATTTGCCTCCGTGCAGAGCTTCTGCCTGAGGGTCAGCCGGAGTCTGGTGCTCACGAGACCGTGCCCCTGGGGCCACTGACGGGGCTGGGCAAACCCTCAGGGTCAGCACCGACTCAGCCAGGTGTCTGCAGCGGCGCATTTACCCCAGCGATCTTCGCAGTAGGCGCGTCGGGGGCCCCTGCGGGTCCGTGAGCGGAGAGCGGATACAGAGGAGGGGCGCTCACGCGCACACGATGGGTGCCACTCAGCCGTGAAAAAGGAGGGCGTGCCGCCACGTGTGACGGCAGATGGACCTGGAGGGCCGTAGGGTGAGTGAAAGTAGCCAGACGAAGACAAACAGCACACGGCCTCTCTTCTCCGTGGGATCCAGGCCACAGACAGACAGAAAACCAGCTCCTAGATGCAGAGAACGGAGTGGTGGTCGCCAGAGGTGGGGGCGGGGCGTGGAGGAGATAGGGGGAAAGGGGTCGGAAGGTGCAAACTTCTAGTTGTGACAGAAAGAAGCCCTGGGGTGTGATGTCCCGCACAGTGACCACGGCTAGCAATACTGTGCTGCGTAGTATTGGAACTCTACGGGGCGGTTCTCACCATTAAATCAAACCATGTGCTGCGCACACCGTAGACTTAACGCAGTGGCGGACGTCAGTTACTTCTCAGTAACTGAATGAAACACGGTCTCACTGCAGGAAGAAAAGTGCACCTGTGTGTCGTGACAGACTTTAACTCGGCTTATTCTGGTGGTGATTTCACAGTGTATACCAACGTCGAGGCATTACCGTGTACCCCTGACGCTAATGTAAGCTGTGTGTAAGTTACACCTCCAGAACGAAGCCCGCAGTGTACGGAATTTGTAATGGTCAGACCAAACCATAACGTAGGTTAAGTGTTTAGAGCACTGTGTAACCTGGCCTACAAACGTTCCTAGTCTTGTAATATTTCATTTTACTGAAGCAGTTACTTAAATGAACGTAATTTTAAGTAAAACAGCGAGACGTGGTTGCAATAGAAGAGGACTAAGATACAGGAACCTTAAATTCAGATTTCTTTTTGGTGATCTCGAGTAAGTCACAGTCTCTCTGTACGTTTTTTGACATTATCCTCACTCGCATGAGGACGTTGAGATGGAAATCTGACAAGTCCCTTGTGAGGACAAAGATGAAACGACACATGTGAATGAGCTTAGAACTAAGAGAGACTAGGAGTGTCATTTGTCGGTGTCGTTCACTGGCTGTGATGATTATTACCATTTTTACATGTCAGGAAATGGAAAGCACCAACCTATGAGGTTTTTCACACTTACGTTATCATTTAGGAAACTTAATGGCCTTTTAGAAAATTCCCCTCTGGGAGTTTTAGACTCGGTTTTGTGCTTTGTGCTAAGTTTTCCTGGGTTTCTGTCACTGGCAATTGTCTCCGTGAAGCAGAAAAAGAAAAGGAGGAATCCCATGTCTCTCTGGCAGTAAAGCACTGAGCCATGGAGACAAGAAACAAAAAGCAAGCAGGTGGTCTCATGCGGGGATCCTTGGGTGACCAGGCTGAGTGGGCTTGGAGTAATTCAGAGAGTAGAGTCCACACGCCACACTCCTGACGGGGGCACAGCCGCCGCCTCCAGGTTTTACCTCTGGTGTGAAAACTGAAAAACTAAAGACTAATACCTATAGAGCTTTGTACATCACAGATTGTAACGTACTCATATTCTCTTCTTAAATATAACCTAGTCCACACTTCCTACCTCATTACGCTTGCTTCTATTTTATCGTGGATGAAAACCTTCTTCACAAAATTGATATGTATTGTCCCCACAAGGGGATAGCATGGCTGAGGTTTAAAGGCATTGGGATCATGTGGATAGAGTGCGATAAAGCTGGAATATGCCCTTAATGCATTGACTCACTTCATTTGTACTTTATCGCAACTTGCTACTTTTTATCAGTATTTTTAACGTGGTTAAACTTAAATGTACACCAAAAAACTGAGATGAACCGGAATATACCCATCCAGGGTTTGGGTATTTTGCACATAAAAGCAAGGACACATTTTATGTCTCTATCGATATTTCTCTGTTAGTGGCAATTTATCGTGTTCATACCCTTAACACTACTTACTATGTAAAAAAACAAAGCAAAAGAAAAGCAAGAGTGAAGTCCTCAATCACTTCAGAACTTAAGCTAACGTCAGGTTGTCCTTCCGGACTGGGACAGGGTGGCAAGTGAGGCTGTTACATTGGATACAGAATTTAGGGGTGCACCAAAAAAATTCAGTAATCGAGGTGAATAATATTTAATGCACTATTTTAAAAATGAGAAGTGATGCAGAATACATGATGAACAAGATATTAAGACTTTAAATAAAGACAGGATCAGTTTTCTACCAGATAAATGGACTTGGACACACAAATCCACACCCACCAATTGATACAATTTTGCCCTTCATTTCCAGGAATGCAAGCAAGTACTTAGTACAATGAATTCAGCAGACTCTTCAGGGACATAAAAGAGTTTTTCATGTTTAATAACTCTGAGAGTGGAGCACCTGCGACTTCAATTTATTGGCTTTGAACATTCCTGTAACATAAAATGAAGGGCAACTTACAGGTTTTGAATTAGCAATTGTGTTGATGATTAAATTTCTCAAGAAAAAACACAGGAGTCAGGTTTTAGTAGCTCCTGGGACATCTCATCACCGCTAAGCAGCAAGTATACTGCTTTCCCGGAAGGGTATCAGGTTCTCAAAGGAAAGATCGCACACTGTCTTTTAAAGATTGACATCTCTACAGACTTAGGGATTGTAAAGAATAGCAATCTCATCAGCATCTTCCCCAGATATACATGAGGAGTGTGTGTGTGTGTGTTTGTGTGTGTGTGTGTGTGTGTGTGAGAGAGAGATAGAGACAAAGACAGAGACAGAGAAAGAGACAAGAAGGAGGAAGAGGATAAGAAGGAGGAAAAGGAAAAAAATAGGTAGGTATTTAGAAAGGCAGATAGATACAGAGATGGAAATTTTAGGACAAGTTATAGAGCACTGAATAGGACTAGAATGTCTCCTTTTCCTAAATCAGAAGCGAGTTTCCTACCTTCCAGCTAACACTCAGTATAGGAGGAAGAAAATGTTTAAATATATAAAATTAATAGGGTGTAGTACTTATCAGAAGTAGAGGAGGGCAATTCCAGTTGTCCAAAGAAACAGGTACACTTTAGTAGAAATCTTGGAGGACCGTCTCTCCGAAATATCCAGTATACAATCGTATATATACCCATAAGCTCAAACTCTGAGTCTCCGAGTTGAGAGGCATGGAAAAGACCTCAGACACTTAATTTAGAAAATGCCTCTTATAATGCCAGTGCAGAGTGGTAAACTACGTCATAAAATTGGAATTTTAAAACCATTGTCGTTTAAGAGGAGGGCTGGCTGAGAGAAAGGAGATGTCCAATTCTGACTAAATAATATTCCTACAGAGAGAGACCAAGTAATTCGTTAAGTGCTGCGCCATGGTTAGTCCGACTAGTATTTAAGTGATTTGCTTAGAAATGATTAAATTCTTAACTGGACTTTCAGAATAATAATTAAGTAAAACTGCTTTGCTTTATTAGAATGGACCAGATTAAGAAGTTAATGAGCACAAAGTCTCTGAACAATGTGGGATTCTGGGGTGAAGGCCAGGCTTTCCCAAGGAAGATGGAAGAGCCGGGTGGTCCCGCATCTGGGGGCATCCCCCGGGCACGGTGAGCACGCCCCCTCCCCAGAGAGCCTTGAAGACAGGAGTTGAAGCGCAGGTCAATATGGAACCCTCAGAATAAGACTGTCCGTCAGAGCAGTACTAGAAATAACCTAGTTTACATTTCTGTTGGTATTGTAAAAATAGAATGTTAATAGAGAGGGTCGTCCCTCTCTTTTATTCAAGTAAAACCACTTCATACTGTTAGGGTCACTTCAAAATTATTCCATCTGAAATTGCACAGGCTTCCCTCACTGAACCAGGCTGGTTTCTTCCTCTACTTCCCATAGATCGCATCAATTTTAGTTGACACTTTAGAGGTTGCCTTTGCCCCCAAGGAACTGTGCTCACTCTGAGGACAGGAGACATTTCCTCTTGTTATTCCTAATGCCTAGCAACCTTTATACATATTTTAAAATAAGGGAACAAATGGATGAATTAACTCCATCATTTTGAAGGTATTTCTCCTTTGCTCGTAGCATTTTTGTTTGTTTGTTTGCGGTACGCGGGCCTCTCACTGTTGTGTCCTCTCCCGTTGCGGGTCACAGGCTCCGGACGCGCAGGCTCAGCGGCCGCGGCTCGCGGGCCCAGCCGCTCCGCGGCATGCGCGATCTTCCCGGACTGGGGCACGAACCCGCGTCCCCTGCATCGGCATGCGGACTCTCAACCACTGAGCCACCAGGGAAGCCCCGCTGGTAGCATTTTACACAAAGAAAATAAGAAGCCATGTTTTGAAGATTTTTTTTTTTTTCGGTACGCGGGCCTCTCACTGTTGTGGCCTCTCCCATTGCGGAGCACAGGCCCCGGACGCGCAGGCTCAGCGGCCATAGCTCATGGGCCCAGCCGCTCCGCGGCACGTGGGATCTTCCCGGACTGGGGCACGAACCTGCGTCCCCTGCATCGGCAGGCGGACTCCCAACCACTGCGCCACCAGGGAAGCCCCTGAAGATTTATAATAGAGCTATTTTTTTCTAAATCTATATTAAAGGCACAGATGGAAGCACAATTTGTGAACGTAATTAACCAGGATAAGCTCCTGGAAACCCTAGAAATAGGATGGTGGAGTTCCTGGGATGCGTTTGTGTGATGAACAGGGAATAATAGTTCCATTAGTGTCAAATACGTAATACATTTGCTCCACACTTTTATTTGTCAATAAATTACCGTATAATTTTTTTGTAGCCTAGAGAATAGATGACATAGCCAGTGGGAATTTAATGAATAGCATATGCTATAAAAATTTAACATAGTTTTCATTGCAGTAGATGAAAAGGAAATTAGCAATAAATATGATTTTGACTCTTACAAATAATATCTGAGTGTACGTAGGTATAGTCAGTGCTTATGTATATAGTAGCTTATGTTTCTGTATTTCACCTATTCCACAAAGGATTTGAGGTTCATTTGGGAAATATACTTAAACGCAAATCTCCTCCCAACCCCCAGCAAACCTCTCCACAAAGCAGAAGAGAAAGACAGCAGTTTTATCATCAGATAAGCGTTAAATCAGAATGTGGTGCACACCACAGGGATTCGCCAAGAGAGGCAAAGACAGAAGGAAAATCTCACCCTTTTATGTGGCCAGGCAGCTAGAGCTCCTTCTGTGAATGTTCTCAAGATGAGCACTGACTAGGCCTCAGCAAGACCTGGCAGCAGCGTGTACTATACACATACAGAGCCATCCCGAGTTGACCTGCGAATTGCAGGGACCGTCTGTGGTAGCTAATCAGCTTTGTCCAGAGGAAAGACGAACCGCTCCTGTCTTTGTGACGAGAGGTAGGTTTGCAGGTTGGGGCCAGGAGCCTACAGAAGCTCAGCCCCTCACCTCCCACAGAGCCTGGGAGATGGGCTCCCTCTCCCTTCCTGGTTTTGTTTCAAAGAGATAGTCCCCAGGTCCTTGAGAAGGACACTTCTGGGTCACAAAGCTGAGAAAAGTCCCATCAGAAAGATTTATACACATTTCAAAAAGAGGAGAGAGTACTTAACGACAAGTTTTCTAAAATAATTGCTCTGAGCAAAAGGCAGAGGTGGAAACCTCTCTCCTTATTTAATGGAGGAGAATTAAGCCCGTTATTCATAGTTTGTATTTGTCCTCACAGGTCTCGTGGGCTGTACAGTTTTACGAAAATACAAAGTTTCCATCAGAAAGATAGTGGAAGTCTTATTTTATTGCTTGGTGAGCATTTCAGGTGATTTCAGGTACTCTTTGCCTGTTTCCGTGTAAGAAAATACTATAGCATATAATAGGCCAACTGGGTGAACTGTATTTCCAATGAGTGTTTTCTGCCTAAAAAATTCCTTTTTTAGAGATGCATGCTGGTAAAGATCCCTAATAGAGACAAAAGGAGCCTCCTAGATGTTCTAAATCAGGTGGTCTTGTGCCCCAGTGATCTTAGTTACCTGCCATTAGAACAGACTAGGGGGATTGGGAGAACACAGATGCCTGTCCTCTGTTACTGTCAATTTCCCCTTTCATGGCTGTTAACGTTTGCCTTAGGTTTTGAGGTGCTCCTATGTTGGGTGTGTAAATATTTACAACTGTTACATCTTCCTCTTGGATTGATCACTAGGTAGTGTTCTTCTTTGTCTCTGGTAATCGTCTTTATTTTACATTTGGTAGTGTATATATTAATATAATAAAGGTACATGTAACTTTACTGAAAGAAAAATAGTCTTTATTTTAAAATCTATTTTGTGTGACATGAGAATTCCTACTCCAGCTTTCTTTTGCTTTCCATTTGCGTGGAATATCTTTTTCCATCCCCTCACTTTCAGTCTGTCTGTGTCCCTAGATCTGAAGCGGGTCTCTTGTAAAGACAGCATATATATGGTTCTTGTTTTTGTATCCATTCAGCCAGTCTGTGTCTTTTGATTAGAGCATTTAATCCATTTACATTTAAGGTACTTATCGATGTGTGTGTTCCTGTTACCATTTTCTTAATTGTTTTGGGTTTGTTATTGTAGGTTTTTTCCTTCTCTTGTGTTTCCTGCCTAGAGAAGTTCCTTTATCATTCGTTGTAAAGCTGGTTTGGTGGTGCTGAATTCTCTTAGCTTTTGCTTGTCTGTAAAGGTTTTAATTTCTTTGTCGAATCGAATGAGATCCTTGCTGGGTAGAGTAATCTCGATTGTAGTTTTTTCCCTTTCATCACTTTAAATATGTCCTGCCACTCCCTTCTGCCTTGCAGAGTTTCTGCTGAAAGGTCAGCTGTTAACCTGACAGGGATTCCCTTGTATGTTATTTGCTG
The DNA here is from genome assembly GCF_964270905.1 of Leucopleurus acutus. Taxonomy (NCBI): domain Eukaryota; kingdom Metazoa; phylum Chordata; class Mammalia; order Artiodactyla; family Delphinidae; genus Leucopleurus; species Leucopleurus acutus. The sequence continues at coordinate 11,002,568 of NC_139164.1, forward strand.
CTTTTCCCTTGCTGTTTTAATATTTTTTTCTTTGTATTTCTTTTTTGATAGTTTGATTAATATGTGTCTTGGTGTTTTTTCTCCTTGGATTTATCCTATCTGGGACTCTCTGCGCTCCCTGGACTTGACTATTTCCTTTCCCATATTAGGGACGTTTTCAACTATAATCTCTTCAAATATTTTCTCAGTCCCTTTCTTTGTCTCTTCTTGTTCTGGGACCCGTATAATGCGAATGTTGGTGCGTTTAATGTTGTCCCAGAGGTCTCTGAGACTGTCCTCAATTCTTTTCATTCTTTTTTCTTTATTCTGCTCTGTGGCAGTTATCTCCACTATTTTATCTTCCAGGTCACTTATCTGTTCTTCTGCCTCAGTTATTCTGCTATCGATCCCATCTAGAGAATTTTCAGTTTCATTTATTGTGTTGTTCATCATTGTTTGCTTGCACTTTAGTTCTTCTAGGTCCTTGTTAAAGGTTTCTTGTATTTTCTCCATTCTATTTCCAAGATCTCGGATCGTCTTTACTGTCATTCCTCTGAGTTCTTTTTCAGGTTGACTGCCTATTCCCTCTTCATTTGTTTGGTCTGGTGGGGTTTTACTTTGCTCCTTCATCTGCTGTGTGTTTTTCTGTCTTCTCATTTTGCTTATCTTACTGTGTTTGGGGTCTCCTTTTCTCAGGCTGCAGGTTCATAGTTCCCATTGCTTCTGGTGTCTGCCCCCAGTGGGTAAGGTTGGTTCAGTGGGTTGTGTAGGCTTCGTGGTGGAGGGGACTGGTGCCTGTGTTCTGGTGGATGAGGCTGGATCTTGTCTTTCTGGTGGGCGGGGCCGCATCTGGTGGTGTGTTTTGAGGTGTCTGTGAACTTATTATGATTTTAGGCAGCCTCTCTGCTAATGGGTGGGGTTGTGGTCCTATCTTGCTAGATGTTTGGCATGGGGCGTCCAGCCCTGGAGCTTGCTGCTCGTTGAGTGGAGCTGGGTCTTAGCAGGGAGTCAGAGATCTCTGGGAGAGCTCTCACTGATTGATATTACGTGGGGCCGGGTGGTCGCTGGAGGTCCAATGTTTTGAACTCGGCCCTCCCACCTCAGAGGCTCAGGCCTGACACCCGGCTGCGGCACCAAGACCCTGCCAGCCACACGGCTCAAAAGAAGAAAAGGGACAAAAAGAAGAAAGAAAATATAAATAAAATATATTAGAGTTATTAAAATAAAAAATTAAAAATATTATTAAAATTAAAAAATTAAAAATAATAAAAACATAATACACGGAAAAAAAGAAGAGAGCAACCAAACCAATAAACAAATCCACCAATGATACCAAGGGCTAAAACTGTGCTAGGATACACGTAAAAATCATAAACTAGTAGTCGCATACAGCACACCCCAAGTCTACAGTTGCTCCCAAAGTCCACCGCCTCAATTTTGGGATGATTCATTGTCTATTCAGGTATTCCACAGATGCAGGTACATCAAGTTGACTGTGGAGCTTTAATCCTCTGCTCCTGAGGCTTCGGGGAGAGACTTCCCTTTCTCTTCTTTGTTTGCACAGCTCCTGGGGTTCAGCTTTGGCCCTGCATCTGCATGTAGGTCGCCCTCTGGCGCCTGTTCTTCGCTCAGGCAGGACAGGGTTAAAGGAGCAGCTGATTCGGGGGCTCTGGCTCGCTCAGGCCAGTGGGGAGAGGGAGGGGTACGGATGCGGGGCGAGCCTGCGGAGGCAGAGGCCGGCGTGACGTTGCACCAGCCTGAGGCGCGCCGTGCGTTCTCCCGGGGAAGTTGTCCCTGGATCCCGGCACCCTGGCAGTGACGGGCTGCACGGGCTCCCGGGAGGGGAGGTGTGGATCGTGACCTGTGCTCGCACACAGGCTTCTTGGTGGCGGCAGCAGCAGCCTTAGCGTCTCACGCCCGTCTCTGTCCTCACCGACAGCTGCGTCTCGCGCCCGTCTCTGAAGCTCGTTTCGGCGGTGCTCTGAGTCCCCTCTCCTCGCGCACCCCGAAACAATGGTCTCTTGCCTCTTCGGCAGCTCCAGACTTTTCCGTGGACTCCCTCCCGGCTAGCTGTGGCGCACTAGCCCCCTTCAGGCTGTGTTCACGCAGCCAACCCCAGTCCTCTCCCTGGGACCTGCCCTCCGAAGCCCGAGCCTCAGTTCCCAGCCCCCGCCCGCCCCGGTGGCTGAGCAGGCAAGCGTCTCCGGCTGGTGAGTGCTGGTCTGCACCGGGCCTCTGTGCGGGAATCTCTCCGCTTTGCCCTCTGCACCCCTATTACTGCCCTCTCCTTCATGGATCCGAAGCTTCTCCCCGCCACCCCCACCCCCACACCGCCCCCCCATATCCCCACCCACCCCCACGCCTCATACCCCGTCTCCACCAGTGAAGGGGCTTCCTAGCGTGTGGAAACTTTTCCTCCTTCACAGTTCCCTCCCCGTGACACAGGTTCTGTCCCTATCCCTTTGTCTCTGTTATTTCTTTTTTCTTTTGCCCTACCCAGGTACGTGGGGGGTTTCTTGCCTTTTGGGAGGTCTGAGGTCTTCTGCCAGCGTTCAGTAGGTGTTCTGTAGGAGTTGTTCCACGTGTAGATGTATTTCTGGTGTATCTGTGGGGAGGAAGGCGATCTCCACGTCTCACTGCTCCAGCATCTTGAAGGTCCTCCTACATTTGTTAGTCTCTTGCCAAAAGGCTGACTGGAGAGTTAGCTGGTCTCTATCTATCCTACTGCCCCTCTCCAAATACTCACTGTGCGCCCCTTTACAACCTATTGTGAAGGCTCTTATTAACCTTTACTTTTTCAATGCAAAGAGTACCACCCAAACACTTGCTTATGCCAGTTTACCAGCCCCTGGCCTAACTGATCTGACTGCTGGTCATGCCGGCCTCTAGATACTGCTAAAGGACCTGAACTGTTCTCTGTTTCTGCCGATGTGAACATCTGGTGGACCAAGTATGGAAGGCAGATAAATGACAAGGTATGGCACCCATGTCTAAGAAAACATTGCTCTGTCCCTCCTTCTGGTGAGTTATTTGGGTCTTGCATAACCTACATGGAAGGGCAAGAACTTTCCCTTGCCCACATAAAGACCAACAGGTGAAAAATTGTCCCTTTGCTTTGGAACAAACATGATACTCGGCCTTTCCCGAGTGACACTCTGGGACCAATAGTACATTCAGACTCTGTGGTTTGACCCCACAGGTGGCATCTTCAAATCCCTGGAAAGATTGTAAGTGGCTCTAGCGCTAGCATTCTTGGTACAAACGTCTGCCAAATCAACAAATGTTTTGGATGACTCGTAAGCCACCTCCGTACAACTTGGGGTACTACGGCTGCTCCCATGACTAAGCTGCCTACTACCATAAGCTATGTACGGGTGGACCACTATAAAAATCTGGACTCGCTTGGCCACAGAACCAAGCCTTAGTGCTGCCCAAACCAGACCACAGGCCTCCTGTACCAACTTTTTGCAACCTGTCCTGCTCTCACAGATTGACAGGAGCACACGGGAAATGGAGGGTATGGATGCTAGCATTACCAATGGCAAAGGTCGTGGAATACTCCAGTTCCTGGAGATTGCAGGTTCCGTTGTAACCTTGTCTGCAAACCACACTGGTCTTTTTATGTTGGGTGGCAGCAAAGTATATAAAGGGTGTCCACCTAACCGGTCAGGACAATGGGGACTTGGATACCTGGCTCCTTCTGTCACCAAATACTCCACCCTAAATGCAGCCAAATTACAAACCTGGGCTCCTTTGTTCATAAAACTGTGTCCCATAAAGGTGCCAGCAGGGAAGTCATAGACAATCCATTGGGTATCACAACTCCAACTTCTTTTCATTGTTCAGGATCTTATTCCCAAGCTATGGAGGTTATGAATTAGAACAGCCATCTTAACTCTCCATGGTAGTGGAACAAGAGTTCAGTTCCCCTATGCAAAGTGTGAAAATACTTCAGTCAGAAGTTAACAGCCTAGCATCAGTGGTGCTCCAAAATGGACTTGCTCTGGACATCCTGACTGCTCGGCGAGGATGAGCTTATGCAATCATCGGTGGAAAATACTGCTTCTACGCAAATCAAATGGGAAAAATACTCTCCAACTTATTAAAAGTGAAGGAAATGCTTTCGTCACATAAATGAAGCAAAGCCGTTTTATTGGACTGATGTCTTCCCAGGACTGGGGAACTGTTTCGGTAGGGTTTGGGGAAATGTACTTTGATTTGATTTGTTCTTTTCTGTTTTTCTTCATCCTCATTCTAACCTATGTTCTTTTCTCCCTTTGCAGGTCTCTTAGCACTGAGCTACTCACCCAGTTTTGCTCTCCACGGCCATCACCTTAGCCTTTCCTTTGTGAAACATCAAGGGAAGTTGCAGAGGAGGGAATCCTTGGGGCTCAGAGCGGGCCGCCCAAGATATGGCTTGTTGATTATTTTGAACAGAGGCTACCAGGGAAACGGTCAGTGAGGGGAAATGATTGAAAACCACAACGAAAACACTCTGGCCCCCTGCCTTCCCCCAAAGTGCAAACTAAATCCATGTGACGGTATCCTCCCTATGGCAGGAGGCTAGAAAGCATCCTTGTCACCACAGTTAGGAAATTCAAGGCTAAGAAAGCTGGATAAACGAACGCTGACACTTCTTCATTAGGCTGCTTGCCCAAGCACAAGCCTCTTTGTTTTGTCGAATGTACAAAAATGTTTCTTTGTCCAAAACTAGATACATTCAGCGGGCTTTGGTCACTTCAGGCGGTCCCATTTCTGAGACCTCTGTGTACATGAATTAAATTGGTTTGTTTTTCCTGTTAATCTGTCTTGTGTCCACATAATTATTAGGAGAGCCAAAAGGACCTCAACAGGGGTAAAGGAGAAATTTGCCCGTCCCCGTGTTGCTAGACAAGGTCACACATGTTCACTGGCTCAGAAAAGATTTGAGGAGACCCTAAGTTTTCACCTCTGGCTGATCTTTAGTCTCCAGGTGTACTGGGTGGGAAAACTTGGGAAAATGAAAACGGTGTATACGGTGATGAAGCTGTGCACCCAGCCCCAAGGTAATCTGCAGAGACCAGGAGAGTGGTTTTTGAAATTTGTGTTTCCTTGCTACCTCCCCAAACCCCCTGACCCAGCACCCCGGCGGTTTAAAAAAATAATAATCGGTTGTGACCACCCACGTAGTGGAACAGAAACACCAGTGACTACACAGCACACGGCAAAGAAAGCCGTCTAACCAAAAATAGTTCGGCATAGTAACGGAAAGGATCAACTACAACCCGCAGCCACACATGAATACGAGGGAGAAGAACCTTCTCCCCATTTACTGCATTCCAAACTTCAAAATCTCCAGTTTTCAACACCACTTACAAGGCATGCAATGAAACAAGTGTGTATTTGCCCTATCACAGGTCAGATAGCAAATTAATAGAAACTGTGCATGAGGAAAACAAGTACTTTAACTCTGTAGGCAGACATTCAATCAAGAGTCATACCTACGCTCACCTGACAAAGGAAACGATGGAGCAAGAACTAAAAGAAACCAGGAGACCCAGGTCTAGCGAAATAGAGACTCTCAACAAAGAGACATTTAAAGCAGAAACAAATAGGAATTATGGGCTGAAAAACCACAGCATGTGAATCAAAACCTTCAGTAGAGACTTCGAAGGAAGGTTTGAGCAGGCAGAAGAATCACAAAACCCAAAGTCAGGTTAATTGAAATCATCCTGGCTGAGGAGCAGAAGGAGAACAAAAATAATGCAGAAAATGTAACAGCCTAGATTATTTGCCAGACTCCACTGAGCAATCCGAGGCTTACGTATTTGCAGTCCCAGGTGGAGACAGGAGAGAAAGGGGCAGGACAAGTATTTCAAGAAATCATGCCCCTCACACTCTCCAGGTATGGCAAAACTCATGAATCTACACGTCACATTTCCTTTACTCATACCTCTCTCTTCCTGAAGCCCTCACCTTCCTTCAGCACCACCTGATCCTCTGGGTGAGGTGCTTGGGCCACGAGTTTCTATTCGGTTTGCCCGTATTTTGTTCATGCACCCCCTCTCACTGGGTCATAGGAGGTCACCGAGGGCAAGGACTCTCTAACAACTTTTCTCTTCACAGGAAGACTAGCCCCAATTCCTATCGTTCGGGTGATGCTTTATTAAAACTCATGAAGAAATTGTGCCCACATAATGTCGGTTTAATGACCAACGCAAGAATAAAATGGGGAGGAATAAGAGTCATCTTCCTTCACTCCCGCACTAGTGTTTACAAAACACTAACAAGTCAACCCCAAACGTTCTCCTCCTGGAAGCTTCCCTGGCAAATGCATTCCCTCAATGTCCTCATCACCCTCTGGGGGCCGTAATTGATATTCTCACCTCCACCAAGATATTCTTGTCTGTCGGTGATTTGCCACAAGTGCATGCCTATTCCTCTGTTTCCAAATGTGTGTCACTGCTAACTCCACCTGCAATAAAGCATTTCTTGTTGCTCACAAAGACAACGGAACTCACAAAAAAGTCCCAGTTCAAGGTGTGGAAGCATTTGATGCAGGAATGGAGGAAAGGGTGGAACGCAGGCACAGACCAACTCAGAGACACAAACCTTAACAAGTAAGTGAGTAACAGCAACCCAGAGCACGTGTATCGAAACAGGGACATGAACAGACTGAGACAGCTATGGCACTAGAGGCGTGCATATGGGCACAGGCATGGGTGGAAGATCAGAGAGACGAAGGCATGGGCAAAGCCAGAGGAAGGAACACCAACTCACGCTCAGAGTGAGAGATCATGGGCAAACACAACACGGACACACCATCTTCATTTCAAACAGAGGAAAACATGAACATGTCCAGAGACCAGGAAACGCAAACGTGGCTCAGAGTGATTGAGCCAGAATGCTCATAGATTGATCAGTAATCTGCTGGGCCTCACATGCCCTGAAGTTCAACGGAAGAAAACCTCAGGCAACGTGTGCAACTGTGCATTCAATCTACTCGCACCTAGATATTAGGCCCCACGTGAAAAAGCTCTTAAGAGACCGGGTCACACCTACGTCTAAGCTCTGTAGCCCAGGAGGAAACTCAGTAAGCTATAGCCTCTGGGGCACACATCATGCCAAGTCTCCAGAGAATGACAATCAAGTCAACCGTCCACAGTTTACAGTTCCGCTACCTGATCCATGAACGTCTGCCCAGCTTCACTCCAGGACAGGTCAGGCCTAAGCATAGCCTTGGTACCTAAGCACTGGCAGGAGATGTTAGGAGTTGGGGGAGCCTGTCCCAACCTTTGCTTTGGTGATTAAGTCCTTTGCAAGACCTTACTAAATGTTCTGGATGTGGATAAACATCCTGGTGTCCTTAGAACAAGCCCTGTCTGAGGTTCCCTAAGACCACGCACCATTATGCTGTCCCACTCCCACTGCAGGGTTATCAGAGCATAGTTTATTTTTACCAGCACCAGGAAAGACAGGGACCAGCATGTGGAAGCCCCAAGGGTTCCTTGAGGTGTACAGTGCGAGAAGCTGAGAAGACCTGTTTCCACAGTGTCTGTGGGGTGGTTGTGGGGACAGCAGCGGGCAAAGGCCAAGCCTCGCCTTCTAGACCTTCGGATGTCTCCACTGTAGAAGGGGCATAGCTGGGATGTAGATGTTCAAATACAAAACCTGACACCGAGCAGGCGATCTAACTCAGTGCACTTTGAAGGGGACATCCGTGACTCCATGAACTTTGTCAAACCCTCGTCCTGGAAAGAGCTGGGGCTTTTGGGAGAAGGCTCTTCTACCAAAAGTCGTTGAGCGAGAGCTCAACATGTGGGACGGAAATGGTACTGTCAATATGCCACCCTCAGGGACGCCTGTGTTGGAGCCGCTGTATCTGGGAAGAGAGAAGAACACTGGGGGGACAAACATTGAACATTCCCTGCTCCGTTTGTGGCAGAGTCTGTCCTTTGCCTGGTCCAGAGACAGACGTGCTTCTGGGAAGCAGCCAGCCACTTGGCAAGGAGCACCCGAAGTGCTCACCACTTCCTGGGTGAGCTCGGTATGCTCTAGGTCTTCCCATTGGCCTCAGGGGCACAGACTGCTGGCAAGGCCCCAAAGAAGGACAGTGCCTTTGTGGTTGAAACACGGTGTGCCCAGCCATTCAGCGAGGATGGGACACCTCTACCAGACTGTTCATGAGAAAAATGTTTACTTTCTGGGGACCTGGCCTGAAGCGGGCCTTGGGCAGAGGGCTTAAGCCTGTCTGAAAATAGGGATATTAACCACTGTGCCGTCACGGGACAGAGAGCACACAGCTGGGTGGCCTGGCACTTGCCTGTTTAACATCCCCAACTCCCCACTCCCCCCACCTTTCCCCTCTCCCCGTGTGCCCTTTTGTACCCAAACTGAGTCCCCCGGAAAAAAGAACAGAGTTCAGGTGAGCTCACTCAGATGTGAGTGACTCCGTTTTTGTTTGCTTAGCCGTTTCCCAGCAGACTTACCTTTTCCCCTGGTCACCTTTGCCAGAGCACACTAACATCCTCACTGCCTTCCCACCCGTGTCTCCCTCACCTCCCCAGATGTCCTCCATATACCTTATACCCCCATGTGCTGAGATGTTGTCTGGAACCCTAGCCCTGAGAGGCTAATTGTCTCAGCAAAAGACCCTGTGTTCATATGCACTAGAAGGGCATCCGGTCCAACAGTGAATTAAATGCTAAGGCTTCCCCCCGTTGTATCCCAGTGAAGAGTCTGATGATATGCAACAGGGAGGATACATGGAGGACCACTATCCAACAAAATTAACTTCCAGCATTTCAATCTCAGGCCCTTGCTCACCAGGCCCTTTCCTTGAACTTCTGCATTTCCCTTGGAAAAATGGCAGGCCCCAGTTAACCAGTCCTTCTCTTATTTCTCCTTCCTCCCCAACCCCCATCCCACAGGCAGAACTGCATCCTCTGATGCAATCCCAAAGTATGATTTCCCCCCACCTCTACAACTCTCCATGGCCTGGTAATTCCCAGGCAGCAAACTGAGAAGCCTGCCTGGGGCTATGTGTCTACCCTGAGCCCCTGCACAAACACCACACAAACACATACAACTGACGCTGCTTATTTATCTTCCGGTTTTATTCCAGGTTTACTGGTGTCTCCCTCTCTGTACGTCTCACCACCAGACCTCTCTTCGTTTCTTCGTGTGCACGACAACCACGTTGACCGTTCGCCTTCACCCAAAGCAGCTTCTTAGGTCAAGGGTGATGCTCCATCACACGCATCTCAAGATCGGGAGTGCCTTTGAAAACACACACAGGCACACACATAATAACCCAACCTCTCTGAACGATGCTAAAGACCGCTTTAACTTTTTAAGGCCCCGCCCAGGAGACACAGTCACATCCCCTGTGATCTCTTACATTTCCTCCAACCGCATATTAGAAACTTTTCTTCATAATCGACGCAAAATGGCCACTGTTCTCACAATAGCCATGGCAGGTGAAGGAAATGCATAAGAAAAGTAAAAGATGACGGTGATGATCAAAACAGAAAAAAATGATGGGACAGCGGGGTAAGGCTTTGCACAAAGGGGGCTCACAGACCTTTGTGGAAACGGGGTGGTGGGGGGAACCTGAGGCAAGCCCAAATTTAAGGGGGCGGTACAGGAGGCCTGAGGGTGGGGTTGATGGCCATGGAATGACAGTTCAGAGACGTGCACCTTTGAATCTCAGTGACTTTGACTCTCATGCTGCTTCACTCGCCTAAAGCTTCCCTAGTCAGAACCAGTCCTGCACTGCAGTTTTCCAGACGTGCTGTCGCACCCTGACGCCCTCACACCCTGGTGTCACTGTATGCCTCTGAGCCTCAACTCCTCCATGAGTGAAATAAACGACCCAGCTTACTCGTTTCAGCGCCCAGCCCCTGGGCTCCTTACCCACCTGTCCTCCTCTCGGTGACCTGTCCCGGTGGGGCCTTTCTCCCTCGGGTAGTAGCGCAGGGGATTGGGCCACAGGTCCTCGCCGATGATCTGCTAGGGGAAAGGGGCCCGGTCGGGACAGGCCAGGCCAGGCCAGGCCCACACCCCTTCCCCCGACCAACATCGCCATTGCTGAGGAGGCCCAGAGGCACCCCACCTCAGCAATCCTGCTAGATCCTACACAGGTGTGGTCAGAGAACCAGTTGAAGAAGTTAAGGCCGCTGTTGTTGTGCCTGCGGCTATACACCTCCTTTTCAAAACGACGGTGCCACTGAATTGGAGCGAGATGAGATGCCCTATATCCTGTGGGAAAAGGAGCATGGGACAAGGGCCTAAATCACGTTTCAAGTTCACCTCACCCCATCTGCCCTCCCCCATGATCCAGGGAGCTGTCTCTTACCAGTGACCTCAATGAGATACTCCTTAACAACCACCTCATTCTGGAAATAGGGGTTCTTCCGGAAAAACAACATGATCTTGCGGTAATCACTGGGATCTGCGAACTCCTCCACCTGCCGTGACAAAGTGGAGGCGGAGGGTGAAATCTCTCTCCAGCAGATCTGCTCTTTCCTGCTTTCCAGGATAAATCATTTCCCCTCTCCTCCCCTGCCTGACCTTCAAGTTGGTCATGTAGCTAAGCATGTCTTTATCTTGGGTGCTAATCATGGCCGACATCCGGGGGTGGTTCACAAACTGCTTTACGTCAAGGAGCCTCTAGATGCCGGAGGTGAAAGGGCTGGGAGAACAGAGCGAGCCTGGACAGCGGCCTGGGAGTGTCTGATCTCAAGGCCCCACTAGCATCTAGTCCTATTCCTTCAATACAGACCGCATGAAGGAACAATGAGCCCCTCGGGGTGTGCATATCTGTGCACTAAAACAGGGAGCCTCCGATTCTGAGAGGGAGACCCTGATCTCCATCTGGACAGAACAAGCTTACTTCCGCACAGCAAACACTCCTGGCTCTAACTAGGATGCGCATTCATAACTCCCCACTCTCACCTCCGTTTTCCCTGATGGTTATTCCAAGAAGAACCTGTGCACAAGACAACTCTTTTGTCTCAAGAGGCCCTGGTACTAATGACAATACCTTTTTGGACCTCTGCAACTAAAGCCCTAATTTCCTGCTATGCAGAAAATCAGCATGCCCCCATAATTTCAGGATCACATTTCCCTGAGTGTGCCCACAATGCACAATCCAACGGATACATTTTGGTACCCAAACGGCCCGCTATGTTAGGTACCCCTTGCACTAGCCCGGCCACAACGCGGTCTCTCAAATACAAAATTAAGGATACAACTTTGACCCAGAAGCCAGGGATGCTCTGGATGATGGTGCTTCTGTGTTCCAGATAAGGCTTCCGCCTCCGAAGTGTTGTGACCTTGAGACGAAAGTGTTGTCGGCTGCACTCCCTATTCACAGGCTCCAGCTGTAACTGCAAGACCTTCAGCGCCTCCAGCGCCTCCAGCGAGGCGCTCTTCGGGGACGGCCCTGGCTCTTCCTGCCCCTGCTCCTGGGGCTTCTCCTCCTGCTCTTCCGCCACCACCTGCTGCTGCTGCTTCTCCGCCACCACCTCCACCTCTTCCATCATGTCCTCCACAGGCTGCCAAAACACCTCCATGATCCGCGCCACCTCTCCCTCCAACAGGGCCGCGCGTTGCCGCACCACCTCCCCGCTAAAGATGGCGGCCCCCTCGCCCCACCCATCAGCTAGGGCCAGCACCCTACCCACCTCCCGCACCACACCTGGGGACCCGCGGGCCCCTGCTTCCTGAGGACCCCCTCCCACACCTAAGATGACCCCGGGTCCCGCCTCACTTGCCCATGCGGACCTGGTCTGAGCTGGGGCAGCGGCGAAGGTGCGGCAGTTGGAAGCTCAGCACGTGGGCCGAGCACCACGCACGCCCAGCGACTACAATCGCGCTTCGCTGCGGGCTGAACCGTTCCCAGGAGCCTCTGCGGTGAAGAGCGCTGAAACGCATGCGCAGGAGCTTTGGCCACCAGGCGTGCGTGTCCAGGTGGCAGGAAGCAGCTCCAAGCCACGCCCAGGCCGCTCGGCCCCATCACGACCAATCAGGGCGAGGACAGTGGGCGTCACCCTCGGCTGCCTCGCCCCTCGCCGTGTGGAAACAGGCCAGCCTCAGGGATTGCCGGGTCCCCCGAAACACCCCTTCTGCCCCCCCGACTTAGCAGCCGAGGTTCCCCAAGGTGTTCGCCTCCAGGGAGGCCTCTGCCCTTGCGTCTGGGGTGACCGGGTGCCCTGTGATACCTATGTGGCCTGTGCCAGTTGGAGCCAGGAGTTCCCGCTCCAAAATCAGAAAATCAGAATCTGGTTTCCCTCAGGACCCTTAACCACTGGGAGCTCTCAGAAAATGTACAAGGAAATGCATGGTGGCCGAAGTTGCTGGATACTTTTCTTCCAGGGGACAGAGAGCCCGAAGCTCTGTGGCATGAGAGGGGAGTGTCCGGCAAACCCAGCTCTTTGCTAGACTTGAATTCCTTTGCTCAAGAGCAGAAAAGCCACGCAGTGAAGAGCTCCGTCTGAGTGTCTGTCTGTCTCCCCTCTGTCTTTGTGTGTGTGTGTGTGTGTGTGTGTGTGTGTGTGTGGTGTGTGCGCGTGTTCTTGTTTCTGTACGTATCTGCTCCCTCCCTCTGTGGCCCACTCTCCTGGGATCCCCTCTGGATGCTTAAACTCTCCGAGAAATTCTACCTTGCCTGGCACCAAAAGAGCTCTCCTCGTGTGTGATTGGCACCCACGGGTTCTCGGACTTTGTGTGACCACACGTTTGCATAGTGCCTTTCAAACGCTTGAGTGGCAGGCAGAAATTGCCTTTCTGCTAGCCAACATAAGGTGACAAGCGTCCCTCCGGGAACGGACATTGACACATGGCACGAGACGAAGTTGACTCGGCCATCCTGTGTTTTGAGAGACCGAGAGAGGGAGACACTCTTTGGTGGCACTGGGGAACGCCAGAAACTTTATTTGGACACGTGTGCACACACTGAGGTGCTGAGGACTGCACCCAGTCGAGGGCCACCACGCACGCATGCGTGCCTTCACCACTGCCAACCCGAGGATGTGAATTTTGCCGACCCTAAGGATGCCCTGTGAAAGTGGTTCTGCTCTCGTCCACCTTCCAAATGAGATCACATCCCAGCCCAGCCCTTCGCCCCAGTCTTGTGGGACAGGGGAGCAGGGGTAGAATCCAGCTAAGCCATCACGGCCATACTCCTGAGCCACAAGGGTTGTCAGAACATTAGAGTGATGTCTTAAACCAGCAAAATCAGTGTGAGGCAGTCGGTTATGCCTCGGTGTGGGTCGGTGTGCCAAACCTTATGAAACAAAGGCCAGGTGTTTCTCAAGGGCCTACACAGGGGTGGGGGAAAGGTTGCTCGTGCACTGGAGAAGGAGATAAAGGTGGCTGTAGCTGAGATGGGAGTGGGGCTGGAGGGTGGGTCTTTCCTCTTTGGGCCTGGGCATCGGGCCCTTTATGATTCTCATGTACTTTACATCCTCCCTGTCCTTCCACAGGTGCTTTCTTCCTCCCTCTAGTCTCAGCCCCTGGTCGAGGGTGCTGGCGTGTGATGCCCCTTACACTTTGCTCCACGGGTGGTATCTCTGGGCTGGATTCCCTGGCTTGGGGGCTTCAACTGGCCCACGGTTTACGTACGTTCTATGAGCTCTTTAAGCTTTTCCATGTCCCCGCGTCCATTCCAACGTCCACGCATGCATGACAGTAGTCGTGCCTATTCCTGAGCACGCATGTGCACACACGTGCCCCCCCACTCCCCCCCCACACACACCACACACGGGCAGGTACCTGAGCAGAACTCTACACGTACCTGTTTCCACAAGAAACGATTTTGGTCAGCGCCCCCTTGTTTACTGTCCCAGTTGTTTTCTGTCCCCCGCCTCCCCTCTGTGGATCTAGCCCATGTGCACATTGAGCTCCACGGGTTGTTCTTGGAACGACTGCCCTGCCTGTGGGACGGTGTGGTTCAAAGTGAGTGCAGTGGGAGGCTGAGTCACGTGCACCTGTGTGCTGTTTCCTCCCGGTTGCCTTCGACAGGGTGACCGTGGGGAGCACGCAGGCTCGATTCCATTCCCCGTGCCCCTGTCTGTGGCACCATACAGGAAGACAAGGTGCTAGGGGCCCAGCCGACTTGGGACACGCTTTCCTCTTCTTGGAGCTCTCAGGTTGGTTCGCGTGTCCCGGGCCGTCTGCTTAGAGAGGTGCTCCAGGGCTCCCTTTGCTCTGTAGGTGTTTGCCCTCAGCTGGTTTCTCTTTCCCCCTCAGGCAGCTGTGGGAGGCCACTGGGAACCAGGTCGTGGCTACGTGTGTGCTACAATGTCCTGAAGATGGACAGCACTTGGGTGAAGAAATTAGTCTCTGAAGGTGAGGCTGAAAAGAGGAGGTGGGCTCCCTTCCCGTCTGCCCTGCTGTTTACTGCTAAACACGCACAAAGCCCCCACCCTGATGGCCACCCTGGGAATCTTGCCTGCCCCGGGGGCTAGCATCAACCCGTCCTGGTGCAGAAAACAGCACCCTCTTCATTCGCCGGGAGGCCCTCTGCCCACTCGGGGTCTCACTGACTTCGTCAAGGACAAGGCTACCTTTCCGTTCCTCTCGGTAGCTCTGTGTTGGCCGAGCCTACCGCTCGGCTGTAGGTCCGCTGACCCCCTGGTAATGGGTTGGCCAGGTGACACCGAAGAGCCTGACTTAGAAGCCAGGGGCTCTGCCAGTGTCACCTGGGGCAGACCTCCTTCAGGTTCTGTGTGATACACAGAGAGAATGTGCCCCCAGCGGCACCGGGCAGAGACGTGCCAGGAGAGAAGGGCATAGGGACCGGAGGATGTGATCGCTTTAGACAGGCAGCGAGGCGGGATATCTGACAGAGGGGCTCCCGGCCGCAGTCAGAGAAAGAGACACGAGCTCACGCGCTGAAAGTGTAGAGCCCCCAACACGGTCTCTGCAAATGCATCCAGGGCCCATTCTGTGATTGTATTCACCATAGACTTTGGCCAGGGATGCGATGCTAGAGATTCAGCCTGGGTCCACAGTGTGAGTGCATTGGCTACAGTCTGTGTCAGTGGGTTTACTGCTGAATATTCAGCCTGGGCCCATGGTATGACTCTGGAAGCTACAGCTTGTATGCAAAGATTTACTGATGGGGATTCAGCCTGAATCCACAATGTGACTGTCCTAGCCTCAGGCTGTATTGGTAGATTTAGAGCTAGGGATTCCGTTTCTGTCAAAATACTTACTGGTAGTGATTCAGACTGTGTCCAGGTATTTACCACTGGAAATGGAGCCTGAGTCCACATATTTACTAATGGAGATTTAGTCTGTGTCTACTTTGTGACTGTATCAGCTGCAGGTTGTGTCCAGGGATTTACTGCTGGAGATTCAGGCTGGGTCCACTGTGTGACTGCAAAAGGTACAGCCTTTGTCCAGGGAATTC
The DNA here is from genome assembly GCF_964270905.1 of Leucopleurus acutus. Lineage (NCBI taxonomy): Eukaryota > Metazoa > Chordata > Mammalia > Artiodactyla > Delphinidae > Leucopleurus > Leucopleurus acutus. Next base: position 11,017,944 of record NC_139164.1, read on the forward strand.
CTGCTGAAGATTCAGACTGAGTCACAGTTCAAATGTACCTGCCTCAGGCAGTATCCCAAGTTTTGCTTCTGAAGAATCATACTTGGTTCCTGGTGTGACTATATCAGATACAGTCTCTATCCAGGGTTTACATTCCACGATCAATGGTGTGCATGTTTCAGAACCAGCCTCTGTCCAGGCATTTTCTTCTGCAGATTCAACCTGGATCCATGGTGTGACTGTATCAGCCTCAGGCCTTGACCAAGGATTTACTTCTGGAGTAAGAGCCTGAGTAAATAGTGTGACTTTGTCAGATATAGGTTGTGCAAAGGGATATCCTGAGTCCATGGTGTTACTACATCAGCCAGAGGATGTGTCCAGGTCTCTACTGCAGGAAATTAAGCCTGGGTAAGTTATATGATTGTATCAGATACATTCTCTGTCCACTGATTTTCTGTTGGAAGTTCAGTTTGGATCCACTGTATAACACTATCAGATGCAGGCACTGTCCCGGGACTTACTGCTAGAGAATCAGCCTGGGTCCATAGCATGTCTACATCAGTTGCAGCTTGTGTGCATGGATTTACTGCTAGAGATTCAGCCTGGGTCCATGGTATGACTGTGGAAGATACAGTCTCTGTCCAGGGATTCGCTAAAGATTCAACTTGAGTTCATGCTGTGACTGTATCAGTTTCAGCCTCCATCCAGGGATTACAGCTGAAGATTCAGCCTGAGTCCATGATGGAGCTGCATCAGCTACAGCGTGTGTCCAGGTGTTTACTTGCGGAGTTTCTGCCTGCTTGTGGAGTTTCTTCCAAGCTGTGACTGTATCAGTCTCATATTGTATCCAGGGATTTATTTCTAGATTTACTTTATTGGTCCATGTTGAGATAACTGCCAGTTTCAGACTGCCTCCAGGAATTTACTGCTAAAGATTCTGTTGGGGTCCATGTTGTGACTGTATCCATTTCAGACAATGTCCAGAAATGTAGTATACCGCGTGACTATATCAACTACAGGCTGTGTCCATGAATTTACTGCTAGAGATTCAGCTTTTTCCACTGAGGAACTGTTCCAGCTGCAGTGTCTGTCCAGGGATTTACTGCTGAAGATTCAGCTTGAGTCCATACTGTGACTATGTCAGTTTCAGACTGTGTCCAGGGATTTACTGCTGGGGTCTCAGCCTGAATCCAAGGTGTAGCATCAGCTTCAGCTCTTGTCCAGGGAATTATTTCTGAAGGTTCGCCTTGGGTCCACTGTGTAAATGTATCAGGTAGAGGCTGTGTCCAAGAATTTGCTGTGAGAGAGTCAGTCTGCGTCCACGGTCTAACAGTATCATTGTCAGACTGCACCCAGGGATTTACTGCTAGAGATTCAGCCTGGGTCCACCATGTGAATGTGTCAGCTATAGTTTTTGTCCATGGATTTATTTCTGAAAGTTCACCCTGAGTGCACTGTGTGACTGTATCAGTTATAGGCTGAATCCAGGGTCTCATCGTGTCCGCTTCAGACTGAGTCCACAATCTATCTTTATCACCTTCAAACTCATCCCAGGGCCTGACCGTAAAAGCCTCATGTTGTATCCAAGTTTCCACCTTATCGGGTTGGTTCCAGGGCTTGACTGTTTTCGTTTGTGGACTGTATCCAGTGGTGGGATGTTTTGATTACTGGCTCTGTCCACAGTGTTACTGTCTCCATTTGAGTCTGGAACCAGTGTTTGACATTTTCAGCTTCAAACTGAGTCCAGGATCTGGCTAGATCACCTTCAGATTGGGCCCAGGAGTGGGCTGTTTCAAATTCTGTCTCGATCCAAGGTTTGCACGTATCCATCCATTTGAGTATTCAACCAAGGTCTGACTCTATCAGATTCAGGCTCAGACCAAGAAATGATTGTCGGAGATTCAGGTTGGCTCCAGGTTCTGATTTTATCAGTTTGTGTTTGCAACCAAAGTCTGGCAGCATCAGCTTCACGCCTAGTCCATGCTGTGACTGTATTAACTTTAGACTGTGTCATGAGTCTGAATGTAGATGAGTCAGGCTTTGTCCATTGTTGGATACTACCAGCTTCAGACTGAATCCATGGTCTAACCACATCAACTTCAGGCTGAGTCCAAGAGTGGAGTGTTTTAAAGTCTGCCTGGGTCCTCTCTCCCATTTGATCAGGTTTTGTCCAGAACCAAGATCTGGCTGTATCAGCTTCAGGATGGTTCCAGGGTCTGATTGTTTCAGTTTCAGTGTGGGTCCAATATTTGATTGCATCTGCTTCTGGCTGAATCCAATGTCTATCTTTACCTTCTTCAGTCTGAGTTCTGGGTCTGGCAATTTGGAATTTAGTCTGAATCCAGGGTCTGCTTCCTTTAGTCTATAACCATGGTTTGGTTGTATTAGCTTTTAATTGAGTCAAAGGTCTTGCTGATTGCGTTCCTGACTGGGTCCAAGTTTGGACAATGTCGGCTTCAGGCTGAGGCCACGGTCTCATTGTACCAACTTTAGAGTGGATTAAAGGATCACTTACCTTAGTAACTGTATGAACCAAAAGCCATGTTGTATCTTTAGTCTGCATCTGGGGTTTGACTGTACAGTGTCATGTTTATTCAATGGACTCCTTCTACCCGTTTGACTTAAGGATCTGATCGTCCTTGTCTTATACTGGGCCAAAGATGTAATTGTATTGACTGCAGATGGAGCTCAAGTAAAGTTCCGGTTAAGAGTTGATGCAGTCCAAAATTGAGTTGACTTAGATTCAGGGAGAAGCCTGTATGCTTCTGTCTTTTGTATAGATCCTTGGGATCTAACTATATTTAAGACAGGCTGAAACCAGGGTTCCAAGGTATCGGTTACCATAGGATATTGGGATCTCTCTTCATATAGTATGGAATGAGCCCAGAATCCAATTTTATGAACAATTAAAGGGACCCATGGTTGCAAGTTATAAGTTACTGGTTTAACAACAGCATCAACTCTATCAGCTACATGATGTATTTGGGTTCTAACACTCTCCTCACTAGATTGAATTTGCATAACTATTCCTGTTTTATCAGGCACAAAATGGGTAAGGTCCAACACCAGGTGTAATTTCTAGCCAGGGTCTAGCTAGAAGTTGACCATGGAAAGGAGCCTTACTAGACTGAACTTGAGACTGAACAGTATTAATCTCAGAATGAACTTTTGATCCATCTATGTCACTTGAAAACAGAACATGTGATCCACCAGCATTACCTAACGGTGGAGTATGAAGCCCAGTTATACCACCTAAAGGTTTAACCCAGGATCTTAGTGAATCTGTCATAGTTTGATACTTATATTTCATTGCGTCTCTGTGAGGAAGGTTCCAGGGTGTAGGTATATCAGGTGTTGGAGTGTTCTGAGGTCCAGACAGAACAGAAGGATCAGAAATATCAGCCACTGGGGTACTCCAGGGCATAGCTGTATGAGAAGGATCCCATGATGTGGCAAGAGGAGAGGTCCAAGATTGTACCATTGGGAATGTGCTAGCGGAGGAGAGCTGACTGCTTTGAAGGCGTAACTGTGTGCTGCCAGGAAATGAGTCTCCATTATTTGACCCAAAAAATAGTGGAGGAGGATTTCAGCGCTGTCTGTTCGGTGGGAAAGTACCTAATCTTCTCCTCCATGACTGTTCAGAGAATCCATGGGAGGTCAAAATGGTAGAGGCCCTGTTCAGGCTAAGCCTGTCTTGTATACCACGTCCTACCCCAGGAGAAAAACTGCAGGGTAGAGAAAAAATAGGATCCAGTGGCTTCTGGGGTGCCTTGATTAGCCATCTCATCCAAGATAGGCAGGGGGCTGTCTTGGTCACAAGAACTGGGTCATAACAGGCCACTGAGGACTCACTGACCAGGCCTACCAGTTCCCAGTGGTTGCCTAAGTGACAGAGAACAGGACTACCCTGCTGTATCTGAATAAGGCAACAAAGATAACCCATATATATATGAGATAGATAGGCATATATTAAATACATAAGAAACATATCCACATTACATATAGGTATATAATATAAGTGAATTATAAGATACATATTTATACATTATGTATATGCTTAACATTGTTTATAAGGACATTAAAATATATAAAGTTTATCTTTTTTTCTACCACATATAAATTCCAAATGACATGACAAACAAGTGCCTACTTCAAGGAGGTCCATTAAACCACTTAGGTACAAATAACCATAACGCTGATTAAAAGAGGAAAATAGTAGGGGGAATTTAGAGAACATTATAAAACGTAAACTACATATTCAGCAACTTTATTTGGATGTCACTTATTATCCCCTTAGCTGGGTATTTCTAGGCAGACTACCTCTACTGCTTTTAGTCTGGTTCAAGCTATCATTCCTGCTTCCTTCTCACCCATCCTTATCCCAGCATTTGTTCTCATCCAAGCAGGCAGAATGACACTCAGAGTAAAGGCCAAGGGCTTTATGTTGTTACCCCCTGATCCCAATGCTTAACATTTTTCCTTTGTTCATTTTGCTACAATGCAAGCATCGTAACCTCCTGTTCTTTCCATAGTTTCAGAGATTATTTTTAGTAAGTTCTCTACTTCTCAATGAAAATATTCCAGCTTTATTTTATTTTCTTTTTCTTTTTTATAAAACATCTTTATTGGAGTATAATTGCTTTATAATGGTGTGTTAGTTTCTGCTGTTTAACAAAGTGAATCAGCTATACATATACATATATCCCCATATCCCCTCCCTCTTATGTATCCCTCCCACCCTCCCTATCCCACCTCTCTAGGTGGTCACTAAGTACCATCCAGCTTTCTTTTTGATCTGAAGAATAAATGTCTCTATGCATCTTCTTTTACATAGTGATGATATATGTTTACATATATCTATATGATTATGTAACCCTCATAAAGATTACATCTGTGAATTGCAGTGGAAAAAACTTTCTTTTTTTTAAATTAAATTTAATTTATTTTTTATACAGCAGGTTCTTATTAGTTATCTATTTTACATTAAACTTTTTTTATGTATCGTTTAATGTGACATCTACCTTCTTAAAATTTTAAGTGTATTGTATAACATTTGTCAATCTGTATACAGCATGTTGTACAGCATATATACAGAATTTATTCATCTTGCATAAATGAAAGTCTACATATATTTCATAGAATTTTACACACATTTTTATATGTCCCCCCAAAGGTAACTGCCCTTATACAGTAAGTACCCAGCAGTCTTCTGGATGACTCCAGATGCAAAAATTGTTACTTTCAGTCAGGTGGATATGTTGATGGTGGCAGAATGAGAGTTCCACCAGCTTAACTGACAACTTCTTGGTACTGTTCCCAGAGTTACCGTGGTCTGAAGGAACAGATATAGGAAGGATTTTGAGATATGGGTTATTATGTCTCTTAAGTATTTTATACCATCGCTTCCTAAGATTTTTACAGTATATCTTTCAATTTTTTTAATTACATAAAATTCCTGAAATACCCTCACTTCTTTGCTTCCATCTCATCTCATATACACTTATGTTATACACTCTTGGAATTTGTAGCTGTTCCCAAATCCTTGCTAAACAGAATAATAGAACACAGAATAATTGTAACCATTGATAGTTACTTTACTTCCTTAAGGACTCAGCTGTTTCTCCCTGTAAAGTGGAGTAATATAGATTTAATTATTAATAGTTTTTAAACTTTCCATTTTATTTTCTGCTTCATTTGCTTTTTTATATTAATTTCTAAACTACATTTATGATACAACAGACCATAACTTTTGTGGCTTACTCTGATATTGGTATACCCTGCAGTGTCTGTATGAGCAGTTACAACAGCTCTTCCAGAAGATGTTATAAGTGTGAGAAAGCAGTATTTCTTCCCTCCTGATAGGGTATCACAGGATGACCACCCCTGTGTCTCCTTTGACTTGATCTTTTCCAGCCTATAGCCATGTAAGATACCTTCTTGGTCCGTGGCTCCTGAAATGTCAGAGTTTAAATGTTTCCTAAGGGAAAAGAAAAATAAAGAACATAATAAAATTAGAGTGAGAAAAACATCCATTTAAGCCAAAATGTCTGCCAGTATAAGGTCTTTTACTTACTTAGTTATATAATCCAACAAATTTCTACTTTATATCCCTGTAAACTGAAGTTCTACATTACACACTGAATACAATTTGAGTTTTAGAACTTCAAGCTTCCTTTTTAATATATTTTCCAAAGAAGATAAACGTCCTTTTAATGCATCAAAATCCAAAGCCAATATAGTTAATTGTAATGAATCAAATATAAAAAGTAAACACAACTGTGATTCCCTTATGGCTCTAGGTATACTTAAAGTTTAGTCAGACAGCTGGCTATGGGGAGGATCCACCACCGACTCATGAATAATAATGCCCTGGCGGGTTTCAGCCATGGATACTAGCCATGGGGTGTCACTGCATGCTGATGGTGGGGCAGTCATTGGGGTCGATGAGCTTAACCACTGCTTTTGAGAATTAGGTACTAAAAGGGTCAGATAGGGAGGGGAAGAGGTAAACATAACATGAAAAACAACATCTTGTTGAATGACTAATGAGATTTGTCATCCTACATTTTTTATTTGATGAAGAGGGAAAAGAGGAGAATACAGAGAAGAGTGAGAAGGGATAAAGGTTGCAAAAATGGAAGATTAAGTGAAAGAGAAGAATGAATAAGAAATAGGAAATGAGATTAAAAAAATAATGAGAAAAACAGAAGATATTTTAAGAGGTTAAAGAAAAACAAAAGTATCTTCCCCAGTACTAAGACAAAAAAGAGGAGAAAAATCCCAGTTATCTATCACTCACTACCACATCAGTGAAAAAACAGTCCCCAAAACTGGTAGAAGCAAAGTGGAGCTTTCATGTTGGCTCACGTGTATGTGAATGCAAGAGAGGATTCTAGTAGAATAGCTCTCAAGGTTGAGACTGAGATTACAGAGTACAGAATGTCTGACATCACAATAACTACTAGTGAGATAGCTACCTTCCTTCTGTCACAAGTAATCAACTAGAAATGTTATACGTAAGAAATTTAATGAAGTTAAATATTTTTAAATTAAAATTTTTATGTATCTCAATATTAACTTTCATTTTTGGAATGGGCCAAGCAATATCCCAGTTCCACACCATGAAAAAATTATGATCTATTTGGGCATTACCATGTGGCTTTCTTTACCTACTACGTACTACTTATTAAGTAAAGGAATTAGGTAGGCCTATATGACCTGACATAGAAGTTAATGAAATACTGATTGATTATAGTTTAAATAATTTACAGATATGAATACACAAATGATACCATATTTTACTTATACACTTATTCACATGCCCATACCTACTTACTCATCACTCTCAACTCAGGAACACTTATCGTACAAATTTGTAGAAAATTATCTCAAGAGCTAAATTCACTTTGCTATGATGGCAGTCTGGGGCAAAGAGAAACTATTCAATCATTGTTTGCCAAAGTCCTCACATAGAATGTGCTATATACGGAACACATAAACATGAGGAAAGAAGCTTTTACCCTAATTGAGTTTTCAATTTAGGGGAAGAGTATGTTATTTAAGGTGAATTTCTGCTGGCCAATCCAGTATAAAATCCATTATATAAGAATAAATTTATATTTCATATCATATGAGTCATGAGGTAGCAGCTAAGTCAGCTTTATGATTTATCAGAAATCTGAGTTCCTTGTATCTACTTGGAAAATTTTGTACTTGACATTCATCCTCGAGATGACTGAAAGATGCTTTCTCTATTCCAAAGAAGAAATGAAATAGGGCAAAATCTCATACCTTCCAGCTGAGTCAGACATTTAAGTCTCAATAAGTAGCCTTTTCTGACACTTCCAGTGCTCCCCATTGTATTTCTCCCTTTATTTCGTACCCTGTGCAAGGAACTACTCTTATCAATTCAGCCTTACAATAACACTCAAACATTTTAAAGTAATAAATTTGTAAAAATGACCACTCACACACAAGAGGAGCACAATGCTATAATAATGAACTATGGAAAAACTATGGGTATTAAACTTACGCTTGAATCAAAATCTGAAGGATGAGTAAAAATCAAGCAAACAAAATTTGAGAAGGGAGTTACTACTCTTTAAATAACTCGTTGAGAGGAAAGAAAGCATGTGGTATCCAAGGCATTTAAAGAGAGCCAGTTAAAAGAAAGTAAAAAAAGAGAGGGGGAAGCATCATAAGGGCAGAGAAGGAGATGCTTACTCAATATAACCCTGTGAGAAATTCTCAGCGCACCCTCTTCCCCCAGCAGTGGTCATGAAGTTTTATACTGGGTTTTTAATTATTTTTAAAGGTAACAGAAAAATATTCAAGGACTGAGGTGATATCAAGATGGCAAACTAGGAAGCTCCAGGATCCCGTCCCGCATTCCAACACCAACTCAACAGTAATATATTAATTCAAGTACCTTTGTGGGAGCTCTGGAAACCAGTCAGGACCTGAAGAAAGCAACCAAGCAAGTGCACAATCAGAAAAATCCACACTCAGGATCTTAAGAAATTCCATAGAGCTCTTGTCCCAACTCCTCCCAGTCTCAAAACCCTGCAGTTGGAAAGAAACAACCTATCCCTGGTTCCTCCTACAGGATGGAAGAAAAAAAAAAAAAAAGAACCAAATGTTTGCCGTTTTATGGACTGATGGTAGCCAAAGGGTTGGTTTCTGTCCTTACTGACTGAAAGCTTAGAAAGGTTTGGAAGCATAGTTTGGACATAGGTTGGAGGCCACTGAACAATGGCAGGTGCCACAGCATGTGAAAACTGCCGGAATAGTAAAGACCTGCAAATGGCTGAGTACGAGAGATTACGGGAACAGGAATATAATGGAACACCTCAGGCCTTAGGAGAAACAAGACTGGGCCTCTTAGAAAATAAGACATGTAAAAGTAGATGTATATAGGACACAACTGACAAAAAACTACACGTGGAAGCCTACAGAGGCACATACCCAGAAAAGGCCTGAGAAGACCCAAATCTTCTCTCCATAATAGTTAGTAAATGTCTTCTCCTGCACCAACCCAGACTGCAATGTTTATTACAAATGCCAGATTTTCAAAACAGAGATAAAAAGCCAAGACAAAAATCAAACAAACAAACAAAAACAATACAACAGGAAAGCATGGCCTATTCAAAGGAACAAAATAAATCCCCCAAAAACCAACCATTCAGATATTAAGTCTTTGGACTTACTTGACAAACAGTTTATATCTTCTGCATTATTGCGATTGTTTGGCATATAACAATAAATAAAGTTAAAGTGTACAATGTGTTCATTTAATACACATATGCTAGAGATGATTCCCAACAAAGAGTTAGCTAACTCCTCCATCATGTCACATAGTTAACCATTTCTTTCTGTGGTAAGAACAGTTATGACCTACTCTCTTAGCAAGTTTCAAATGCACAGTACAGTATTAATTACAGTAACCATGCTGTATCTTGATCCTGCCACAGCTAATTCATGTTATACCTGGAAGTCTGTACCCTTTGACCAACATTTGCCCATTTTCCCCACTCCCTAAGCCCCTGGTAACTACAACCCTATCTGTTTCTATGAGTTCCGTTTTTCTAGTTTCCCTGTATAAGCAGTTACGGTATTTTGCTTTCTCTGCCTGACTTAATTAGGATAATACCCTTGTGGTTCATCCATGTTGCCTTGCCAAATGGCAGAATTTCTTTCTCCCTCATGACTGAATAATACTACACTGTATAGATAGATAGATAGGTAGATAGATAGATAACATGATGAATGGGTAAAGATGCAGCGTTTTCTTCATCCATTCATCCCATGAATGGGCATAGATTGTTTCCACCTCTCTCTCTCTATCTTTTTTTTTTTTTTGGTTGCATCGTGCAGCATGCAAGATACTAGTTCCCCAATCAGGGACTGAATGCTCTTGAAGCGCGGAGTCCTAATCACTGGACCACCAGGGAATTCCCTGTTTCCGTATCTCGACTATTGTTTCTATATCTTGACTGTGCTTTTGGTGTCATATACAAAATGATTATTGCCAACACCAATATCAAGGAGGTGTTTCCCCTATATTTCCATCTAAGAGTTTTATCGTCCCAGTTCTTATAGACTTCCTTAAATCTGTAATTCATTTCATGTTAATTTCTGTGAATAGTGTAAGATAGGAGTAAAATTTCATTTTTCTCCTTGTGGTTATCAGTTTTCCCAACACCATTTATTGAAAAGACCATTCTTTCCCCATTCAACATTTTGGTTCCCCTGTCAAATATTAGTTGGGAGATTTATTTCTGAGTTCTTGATTCTGTTCCACTGATCTAGGTGTCTGCTTTTATGCCAGTATTATACTCTTCTGATTACGCTAGCTCTGTGATACTTTGGAATCAGGAAGTGTGATGCCTCCAGAAGATGCCTCTTCTTTCTCAGGATTGCTTTGGCTACTCAGGGTTTTTGTTCTGTAAAAATTTTAGAATGGCTTTTTCTATTTCTATAATAAAAGACATCAGAGGAACCTCCCTGGCGGTCCAGTGGTTAAGACTCCGTACTTCCACTGCAGGGGGGCACAGGTTCAATCCCTGGTCGGGGAAATAAGTTCCCGCACACCGCATGGCGTGGCAAAAAAAAAATTTAAAGCCATTGGAAATTTGATAGGGATTTCATTCAGTCTATAAATGGCTTTGGATAGTATGGGAAATTCAATTAATTATTCTGATCTAAGAATATGGGATATTTTTCCATGTTTTTCCTAACTTCATCAAAGCCTTTTTGTTTTAATGTACAGATCTTTCACCTCCTGCATGAAATTTATTTCTAAGTGTTTTATTATTTTGATGCTTTTTGTAATTGGACTATGTTATTTTTTTCAGATGTTTTGTTGTTAGTGTACAAATATGCAATTATATGTAAATTTTGTACCTTGCAACTTTAATGACCTTGTTGACTAGTTTTAGCAATTGGTGGTGGACTCCACAGGGTTTTCTACATATAATATCAAATCACCTGCAAACAAAGATAATTTTACTTCTTCCTTTTAAATTGGGTGCCTTTAATTTCTTTTTCTTGCCCACCTGTCCTAGCTAGGACTTGATGTACAATGTGGAATAGGAGTGGTGAGATTTTACCCTTTCTGCTTAGAGTATGATGTTATCTTTGCGTTTGTATATGGTCTTTATTGTGTTGAAGTATATACCTTCTGTACCCGGTTTATTAGGTATGTTTATCATGAAAAGACATTATATTTTGTCAAGTGCTTTTTCTCCATCTATTGAGATGATTACATTACTTTTATCTTTCATTAATAATGCAGTGTGTCATACTTCCTGATTTGTATGTTTTGAAGCATCCTTCCATCCCAGGGATAATTTCCACCTGATCGTGGTGAATGATCCTTTTAATGAGCTATTGAATTCCATTTGTTAATATTTTGAGAAATTTTGCGTCTATCTCCATCAGGTATATGGGTCTATAGTATTCTTTTGTTTGTAGTGTCCTTATCTGGCTTTGGTATCAGAGTAGTAGCCTCATGAGATGAGTTTAGGAGTACTTCTTGTTCTTCAATTTCTGGAATGAGTTTGAAAAGGACTGGCATTAATTCTTTAAATATCTAGTAGAATTTATCAGTGAAACCATGTGGCCCTGGGCTTTTTTGCGTTAGGAGGCTTTTGATTACTGATTCAATTTCCTTGCCTGTTATTCGTCTGTTCAGATATTCTATTTCTTCATTATTCAGCCTTGGTAGGATGTATGTTCTCAGAGTTTATCAATTTGTTGTCATAAAATTGTTCACAATAGTCTCTTAGGATCTTTGTATTTCTGTGGTATCAATTGTAATGTTTTCTCTTTTCCGATTTTATTTATTTGAGTCTTTTCTGTTTTATTCTTAGTTAGCCCAGCTAAAGGCCTCTCAATTTTGTTTATCGTTTTGAAAATCTAGCTGTTAGGTTCTTTGATCTTTTCTTTTATTTTCTGGTCTCTACTTCATTTATTTCTACTCTTTGTTATATCCTTCCTTTTTTTTTTTTAACATCTTTATTGGGGTATAATTGCTTTACAATGGTGTGTTAGTTTCTGCTTTTTAACAAAGTGAATCAGTCATACATAAACATATGTTCCCATATGTCTTCCCTCTTGTGTCTCCCTCCCTCCCACCCTCCCTATCCCACCCCTCCAGGCTGTCACAAAGCACCGAGCCAATATCCCTGTGCCATGCGGCTGCTTCCCACTAGCTATCTACCTTACTACGTTTGTTAGTGTGTATATGCCCATGACTCTCTCTCGCCTGTCACAGCTCACCCTTCCCCCTCCCCATAACCTCAAGTCCATTCTCTAGGAGGTCTGCGTCTTTATTCCTGCTTTACCCCTAAGTTCTTCATGACATTTTTTTTCTTAAATTCCATATATATGTGTTAGCATACGGTATTTGTCTTTTTCTTTCTGACTTACTTCACTCTGTATGACAGACTCTAGGTCTATCCACCTCATTACAAATAGCTCAATTTCGTTTCCTTTTATGGCTGAGTAATATTCCATTGTATATATGTGCCACATCTTCTTTATCCATTCATCCGATGATGGGCACTTAGGTTGTTTCCATCTCCGGGCTATTGTAAATAGAGCTGCAATGAACATTTTGGTACATGACTCTTTTTGAATTTTGGTTTTCTCAGGGTATATGCCTAGTAGTGGGATTGCTGGGTCATATGGTAGTCTATTTGTAGTTTTTTAAGGAACCTCCATACTGTTCTCCATAGTGGCTGAACCAATTCACATTCCCACCAGCAGTGCAAGAGTGTTCCCTTTTCTCCACACCTTCTCCAGCATTTATTGTTTCTAGATTTTTTGATGATGGCCATTCTGACTGGTGTGAGATGATATCTCATTGTAGTTTTGATTTGCATTTCTCTAATGATTAATGATGTTGAGCATTCTTTCATGTGTTTGTTGGCAGTCTGTATATCTTCTTTGGAGAAATGTCTATCTAGGTCTTCTGCCCATTTTTGGATTGGGTTGTTTGTTTCCTTGTTATTGAGCTGCATGTGCTGCTTGTAAAGTTTGGACATTAATCCTTTGTCGGTTGCTTCATTTGCAAATATTTTCTCCCATTCTGAGGGTTGTCTTTTCATCTTGTTTATGGTTTAAGCTTTGAAGTTTCATTAGGTCCCATTTGTTTATTTTTGTTTTTATTTCCATTACTCTAGGAGGTGGGTCAGAAAGGATCTTGCTGTGATTTATGTCTTAGAGTGTTCTGCCTATGTTTTCCTCTAAGAGTTTGATAGTTTCTGGCCTTACATTTAGGTCTTTAATCCATTTTGTGCTTATTTTTGTGTATGGTGTTAGGGAGTTATCTAATCTCATACTTTTACATGTACCTGTGCAGTTTTCCCAGCACCACTTATTGAAGAGGCTGTCCTTTCTCCACTGTACATTACTGCCACCTTTATCAAAGATAAGGTGTCCATATGTGCATGGGTTTATCTCTGGGCTTTCTATCCTGTTCCATTGATCTATCTTTCTGTTTTTGTGCCAGTACCATACCGTCTTGATAACTGTAGCTTTGTAGTATAGTCTGAAGTCAGGGAGCCTGATTCCTCCAGTTCCTTCTTTCGTTCTCAAGATTGCTTTGTCTATTCGGGGTCTTTTGTGTTTCCATACAAATTGTGAAATTTTTTGTTCTAGTTCTCTGAAAAATGCCAGTGGTAGTTTGATAAGGATTGCATTGAATCTATAGATTGCTTTGGGTAGTAGAGTCATTTTCACAATGTTGATTCTTCCAATCCAAGAACATGGTATATCTCTCCATCTATTTGTATCATCTTTAATTTCCTTCATCAGTGTCTTATAATTTTCTGCATACACGTCTTTTGTCTCCTTAGGTAGGTTTATTCCTAGATATTTTTTTCTTTTTGTTGCAATGGTAAATGGGAGTGTTTTCTTGATTTCACTTTCAGATTTTTCATCATTAGTATATAGGAATGCCAGAGATTTCTGTGCATTAATTTTGTATCCTGCCACTTTACCAAATTCATTGATTAGCACTAGTAGTTTTCTGGTAGCATCTTTAGGGTTCTTTATGTATAGGATCATGTCATCTGCAAACAGTGACAGCTTTACCTCTTCTTTTCCGATTTGGATTCCTTTTATTTCCTTTTCTTCTCTGATTGCTGTGGCTAAAACTTCCAAAACTATGTTGAATTAGAGTGGTGAGAGTGGGCAACCTTGTCTTGTTCCTGATCTTAGTGGAAATGCTTTCAGTTTTTCACCATTGAGGATGATGTTTGCTGTTGGCTTGTCATATATGGCCTTTATTATGTTGAGGAAAGTTCCCTCTATGCCTACTTTCCGGTGGGTTTTTATCATAAATGGGTGTTGAATTTTGTCAAAAGCTTTCTCGGCATCTATTGAGATGATCATATGGTTTTTCTCCTTCAATTTGTTAATATTGTTTATCACATTGATAGAATTGCGTATATTGAAGAATCCTTGCATTCCTGGAATAAACCCCACTTGATCATGGTGTATGATCCTTTTAATGTGCTGTTGGATTCTGTTTGCTAGTATTTTGTTGAGGATTTTTGCATCTATGTTCATCAGTGATATTGGCCTGTAGTTTTCTTTCTTTGTGACATCCTTGTCTGGTTTTGGTATCAAGGTGATAGTGGCCTCGTAGAAGGAGTTTGGGAGTGTTCCTCCCTCTGCTATATTTTGGAAGAGTTTGAGAAGGTTAGGTGTTAGCTCTTCTCTAAATGTTTGATAGAATTCGCCTGTGAAGCCATCTGGTCCTGGGCTTTTCTTTGTTGGAAGATTTTTAATCACAGTTTCAATTTCAGTGCTTGTGATTGGTCTGTTCATATTTTCTATTTCTTCCTGATTCAGTCTTGGCAGGTTGTGCATTTCTAAGAATTAGTCCATTTCTTCCAGATTGTCCATTTTATTGGCATAGAGTTGCTTGTAGTAATCTCTCATGATCTCTTTTATTTCTGCAGTGTCAGTTGTTACCTCTCCTTTTTCATTTCTAATTCTATTGATTTGAGTCTTCTCCCTTTTTTTCTTGATGAGCCTGGCTAGTGGTTTATCTACTTTTTTTATCTTCTCAAAGAACCAGCTTTTAGTTTTATTGATCTTTGCTATTGTTTCCTTCATTTCTTTTTCATTTATTTCTGATCTGATTTTTATGATTTCTTTCCTTCTGCTAGCTTTGGGGTTTTTTTGTTCTTCTTTCTCTAATTGCTTGAGGTGCAAGGTTAGGTTGTTTATTCGAGATGTTTCCTGCTTCTTAAGGTGGGCTTGTATTGCTATAAACTTCCCCCTTAGAACTGCTTTTGCTGCATCCCATAGGTTTTGGGTCGTTTTGTCTCCATTGTCATTTGTTTCTAGGAATTTTTTGATTTCCTCTTTGATTTCTTCAGTGATCACTTCATTATTAAGTAGTGTATTGTTTAGCCTCCGTGTGTTTGTATTTTTTACATATCTTTTCCTGCAGTTGATATCTAGTCTCATGTTGTTGTGGTCAGAAAAGATACTTGATACAATTTCAATTTTCTTAAATTTACCAAGGCTTGATTTGTGACCTAAGATATGATCTATCCTGGAGAATGTTCCATGAGCACTTGAGAAAAATGTGTATTCTGTTGTTTTTGGATGGAGTGTCCTGTAAATATCAATTAAGTCCATCTTGTTTAATGTATCATTTAAACCTTGTGTTTCCTTATTTATTTTCATTTTGGATGATCTGTCCATGGGTGGAAGTGGGGTGTTTAAGTCCCCTACTATGAATGTGTTACTGTCGATTTCCCCTTTTATGGCTGTTAGTATTTGCCTTATGTATTGAGGTGCTCCTATGTTGGGTGCATAAATATTTACAATTGTTATATCTTCTTCTTGGATCGATCCCTTGATCATTATGTAGTGTCCTTCTTTGTCTCTTTTAATAGTCCTTATTTTAAAGTCTATTTTGTCTGATATGAGAATTGCTACTCCAGCTTTCTTTTGGTTTCCATTTGCTTGGAATATCTTTTTCCATCCCCTTACTTTCAGTCTGTATGTGTCTCTAGGTCTGAAGTGCGTCTCTTGTAGACAGCATATATAAGGGTCTTGTTTTTGTATCCATTCAGCTAATCTGTGTCTTTTGGTGGGAGCATTTAGTCCATTTACATTTAAGGAAATTATCGATACATATGTTCCTTTTCCCATTTTCTAAATTGTTTTGGGTTCGTTATTATAGGTCTTTTCCTTCTCTTGTGTTTCTTGCCTAGAGAAGATCCTTTAGCATTTGTTGTAAAGCTGGTTTGGTGGTGCTGAACTCTCTCAGCTTTTGCTTGTCTGTGAAGGTTTTAATTCTCCATCAAATCTGAATGAGATCCTTGCTGGGTAGAGTAGTCTTGGCTGCAGGTTTTTCTCCTTCATCACTTTCAGTATGTCCTGCCACGCCCTTCTGGCTTGTAGGGTTTCTGCTGAGAGATCAGCTGTTAACCTTATGGGGATTCCCTTATGTGTTATTTGTTGTTTTTCCCTTGCTGCTTTTAATATGCTTTCTTTGTATTTAATTTTTGACAGTTTGATTAATATGTGTCTTGGCGTATTTCTCCTTGTATTTATCCTGTATGGGACTCTCTGTGCTTCCTGGACTTGATTAACTATTTCCTTTCCCATATTAGGGAAGTTTTCAACTATAATCTCTTCAAATATTTTCTCAGTCCCTTTCTTTTTCTCTTCTTCTTCCGGAACCCCTATAATTTGAATGTTGGTGCATTTAATGTTGTCCCAGAGGTCTCTGAGACTGTCCTCAGTTCTTTTCATTCTTTTTTCTTTATTCTGCTCTGCAGTAGTTATTTCCACTATTTTATCTTCCAGGTCACTTATCCGTTCTTCTGCCTCAGTTATTCTGCTATTGATCCCATCTAGAGTACTCTTAATTTCATTTATTGTGTTGTTCATCGTTGCTTGTTTCATCTTTAGTTCTTCTAGGTCCTTGTTAACTGATTCTTGCATTTTGTCCATTCTATTGTCCATTCTATCTCCAAGATTTCGGATCAACCTTACTATCATTATTCTGAATTCTTTTTCAGGTAGACTGCCTATTTCCTCTTCATTTGTTAGGTCTGGTGCATTTTTATCTTGCTCCTTTATCTGCTGTGTGTTTTTCTGTCTTCTCATCTTGCTTATCTTACTGTGTTTGGGGTCTCCTTTTTGCAGGCTGCAGGTTCGTAGTTCCTCCTGTTTTTGATGTTTGTCTCCAGTGGCTAAGGTTGGTTCAGTGGGTTGTGTAGGCTTCCTGGTGGAGGGGACTAGTGCCTGTGTTGTGGTGGATGAGGCTGGATCTTGTCTCTCTAGTGGGCAGGTTCACGTCTGGTGGTGTGTTTTGGGGTGTCTGTGGCCTTATTATGATTTTAGGCAGCCTCTCTGCTAATGGGTGGGGTTGTGTTCCTGTTTTGCTAGTTGTTTGGCATAGGTTTTCCAGCACTGTGGCTTGCTGGTCGTTGACTGAAGCTGGGTGCTGGTGTTAAGATGGAGGTCTCTGGGAGATTTTCGCCGTTTGATATTATGTGGAGCTGGGAGGTCTCTTGTTGACCAGTGTCCTGAAGTTGGCTCTCCTACCTCCGAGGCAGAGCCCTGCCTCCTGGCTGGAGCACCAAGAGCTTTTCATCCACACGGCTCAGGATAAAAGGGAGAAAAAGTAGAGGGAATTAGTAGAAGTATGAGGAAAGAAAGAAGGAAAGGAGGGTAGGGAGGAAGGAAGAAAGAAAGAAAGAAGCAAAGAAGGAAAGAAAGGAGGGAGGGAGGGAGGAAGGAAGGAAGGAGGGAAAGAAGGAAAAAAGACAGAAAGAAAGAAGATACAGTAAAAATAAAATAAAGTATAATAAAGTTATTGAATTAAAAAATTCTTATTTAGGAAAAAAAAAAAGGGACGGAAAGAACCTTAGGACAAATGTTGGAAGCAAAGCTATACAGACAAAATCTTACACAGAAGCATACACATACACCCTCACTAAAAGAGGTAAAGGGGAAAAAATCATAAATCTTGCTGTCAGAGACCGCCTCCTCAATTTGGGATGATTCGTTGTCTAAAGGAGGGAAGGAAGGAAGGAAAGAAAGAAAGAAAGAACGAAGGTAAAGTATAATATTGTTATTAAAATTAATTATTAAGAAAAAAAATTTTAAAAAAACATGGACGGATAGAACCCTAGGACAAATGGTGGAAGCAAGACTATACAGACAAGATCTCACACAGAAGCCTACACATACACATTCACAAAAAGAGGAAAGGGGAAAAAATCATAGATCTTGCTCCTAAAGCCCACTTCCTTAATTTGGGATGACTCGTTGTCTATTCAGGTATTCCACAGATGCAGGTACATCAAGTTGATTGTGGAGCTTTAATCCGCTGCTTCTGAGGCTGCTGGGAGAGATTTCCCTTTCTCTTCTATGTTCTCACAGCTCCCAGGGCTAAGCTTTGGATTTGGCCCTGCCACTGCGTGTAGATCGCTGGAGGGCGTCTGTTTTTTGCTCAGACAGGATGGGGTTAAAAGAGCCGCTGATTGGGGGCTCTGGCGCACTCAGGCCGGCGGGGACGGAGGGGCACAGAGTGCGGGGCGGGCCTGCGGTGGCAAAGGCCGGCGTGACTTTGCACCAGCCTGAGGCGCGCTGTGCGCTGTCCCGGGGAAGTTGTCCCTGGATCCCGGGAACCTGGCAGTGGCGGGCTGCACGGGCTCCCGGGAGGGGAGGTGTGGATCGTGACCTGTGCTCGCACACAGGCCCCTTGGTGGCGGCAGCAACAGCCTTAACGTCTCCCGCCCGCCTCTGGGGTCCGCGCTTTTAGCCGCGGTTTGCGCCCGTCTCTGGATTCCGCGCTTTCAGCCGCGGCTCGCGCCCGTCTCTGGGGTCCGCGCTTTCAGCCGCGGCTCTCGCCCGTCTCTGGAGTTCCTTTAAGCAGCGTTCTTAAACCCCTCTCCTCACGCCCCAGGAAACAAAGAGGGAAGGAAAAGTTTCCTGCCTCTTCGGCAGGTGCAGACTTTTCCCCGGACTCCCTCCCGGCTAGCTGTGGTGCACTAACCCCTTCAGGCTATGTTCAAGCCGCCAACCCCAGTCCTCTCCCTGCGCTCCGTCTGAAACCGAAACCCGAGCCTCAGAGCCTCAGCTCGCAGCCCCGCCTATCCTTCCTTTTTAAGAAATTTTGGTCTTAATTTGTACTTATTTCCTTGAGGTGTTTGTTTATTTGAGCTCTTTCTTTTTTCATAATGTTGGCATTTATTGCAATAAACTTGCCTCTTAGAACCGCTTTTTCAGTACCCCATTGGTTTTGATATATGTTTCCATTTTCATTTGTTTCAAGATATTTAAATTTCTTCTATGACTCACTGTTTGTTCAGAAACGTGTCGCTTCATTTCCACATGTTTGTGAATTTTCGAACTTTTTTTCTGTTATTCATTTCTAGTTTCATACCATTATGGTCAGAAGAGATTCTTGGTATGATATTAATCTTCTTACATTTGTTAAAACTTGTTTTGTGGCCCATCACATGGTCTGTCCTGGAGGATGTTCTGTGTGTGCTGGAGAAGAATGTGTATTCTGCTGTTGTTGGATGGAATGTTCTGAAAAATGTCTGTTAGGTCCATTTGTTTGAGGTATAGCTCAAATCCAATGTTTCGCTGTTGAATTTCTGCCTGGATGATCTATTACTGTTGAAAATGAGGTAGTGGAGTCCCCTACTATCACTGTAATATGTGTTTTTCTCCCTTCAGATCTGTTAGTACTTACTTGATATATTCAGGTGGTCTAAGGCAGGGGTCCCCAACCCCTGGGCCACGGACCAGTACTGTTAGGAACTGGGCTGCGCAGCAGGAGGCGAGCGGCAGGGGAGGGAATTAAGCTTTGTCTGCCGCTCCCCGTTGTTCCCCATCGCTTGCATTACAGCCCGAACCATCCCCTCCAACCCGCCCCCACCCCCACCCCCCGCAATTTTTCCCAGTCCGTGGAAGAATTGTCTTCCATGAAACCAGTCCCTACTGCCAAAAAGGTTGGGGACCGCCGGGCTAAATTATGATCATCTTTGTTTCATTAATGTTTTTGCTACAGTTGATGTTGTTTGATATAACTATAGCTACCCTATTTTCATTTGGTTTCCATTGAATGTCTTTTTCTATACTTTTACTTTGAGCCTATGTGTGTCCTTACAGGTAAAGTGAGTCTCCTGTAGGCAGCATGTAGTTGGTTGTTTTATTATCCAACCAGCCACTCTATGTCTTTTCTCTGGATGATCCAATCCATTTACACTTAGATTAATTACTGATAGGTAAAGACTTACCAATGCTGTCCTATTATTTTCTGGCTGTTTTGTACTTTCACTGTTCCTTTCTTCCTCTCTTGCTGCTTTCCTTTGTAAATTGATGATTTTCTGTATTAGTGTGCTCTGATTCCATTCTTTATCTTTTGTGTATCTACTGTAGATGTTTGCTTTATGGTTATCATAAGGTTTATATAAAATATATGTTTCACAGATAATTACATAATTTTATATATAATTATACACATATATATTTTATTATTTATACTATATATATTTATGTTATGACACGTAGGGGAACTTCAAACCCACTTCAAGGTACACTGGCCCAGTTCTGCAGACATCGGACCCAGCTAGGAGACACCAAATCTATTTCAAGTGACCCATAATCAAGTGGCTCTAAATCCACAAGAAGTACCTCAGGATCCAGATCCACTTCAGAGCAAAGAAGACTAACTTCAGGAATCCAGACTCAGTTTAGGCATTCCTCAGCAACAGACCTGGAAATCAGAAACATACTGCAAGTTCACAGGGTTAAAGATATGGGGCTCGCAACCTACTTAAAGGAATCAAGCCATCCTCAGGATACCAAAACTCGGTTTGGAGGACATAGATTCAACTCAAGGAAACCAGAGGTTTCTCAAGTGTCCTAACACACCTCTAGAGACCCCAGATTACATCAAGGGACCAAGATTCAATTCACACACTCCCAGATATCAATCTATGAGGTCCCCAGACCCACCCTCGGAGCACTAAGACATATACGGCTAAACACAGACTCACCTCAAATAGACCCAAATTCAACCCAGGCTCTGTCCACAGGACCCACACTCTGATTACAAAAGCTGACATCAGTTCATGGGCACCAAACTTAGTACATGCATCCCCAGAAAATACTCCAGAGGACCCCAGACACACCTCAGGGACCCCAAACTGATATCGGCCAGTCCTAATCCATCTCAATGACACAGACTTCCACAGACAACATATTGAAAGCCTAGAAACACCTCAGTTGATCCAAAGTCAACTCAGAACATTCAGGCTCACCTTTGGAAATCCCAGGCCCAAGCTAGAGAGGCAGATTCAGTTTGAATAGTCCCCAAATCCACCTCAGAATTGCCAGAACCACCTCAGCAGACTGCAGATCAATTTCAAAGGAACTTGGCTCAGCTCTGGAGACCCAGACACACTTCAGACAAACCAAATGCATCAGGGGGTATCACAGAATAATCTCAGGTGACCCATATTCATTGCCATACATACACCTCAGGGATCCTAAACCTAATTTATAGGAATGAGTTAGGTTAAGCTCAGGCATCTCCAGACAACAGCAGTGTCCTCAGATACTCAAAAGAACACTCAGATCCACCTACAGGTCCAAGACGTGTTTCAGAGTATGTTTGTTTCATACAAACATACCACTCAGGCAGGCTTACACACAGTCCTGGGAACCCCCAACAGATAGCCTAGAATCACCTCAGATACACAAACCTCTTTAAGCGCAATAATATCCACTTCATGAATTCAGACTCACCTCAAGCACCCCAGGCAACATACTTGGGAACTCAAAATACACCACAGGGGTCTAAGCCCCTGTAAAATACAGGGGGCCCACAACCTACCTAATGGGACTGAACCATCCTCAAGGAACCTCACTCAGGTCAGGGGAAACAGACTCAACTTAAGGACCATAGAATCACGTCAAGCACCCAAACTCTCCTCTGGGGTTCCCATATTCAACTCACACATGCCCAGACATCCACTCAAGAGGCCCAGACCCCCCCACCCCCACCCCGCAGCAATCCAAGACCTACATACTGGAATCCAGATCCTCTAGCATGGCCCCAAATATCCACTAACATTACCCCAAACTATCTAGACTCAGGTCCCATAGGACCCAGGCTCAAATCAGGAGGTCACCTCATGGACACCAGACACAGTATATATAGACACATCCCCAAGTAACATTCCAAGAGACCCCAAACATACCATAGGTACCCCAGGCACTATCAGAAAACTCTAACCAACTTCACACTTACGGTGGGCTTCTGCAGACAACATAATTGTCCTCAAAACCCCACAAGTGGCATAAAATAGGCTCAAGACATGCAGATGCACCTCTGCACACCCAGACTCAATACTCAGTTCAAACTGAGCAGACTCATTTGAATACTGCAGACCCACCGTGGAGATGCCAGATCCACCCCAGTGAAACCAGATCAACTTCAGAGTACCCCGGCTCAGTTGTAGAGACACTAGGCCCACATTAGAGAAATAAAATGCACCCGGCAGGTACACAGGTACACATTTGTCAGGGGACAAGGATTCAGTTTTAGATCCCAGGCCTAGCACTGTATAGAACCAGTATTGTATAGGACCAATACTCAGCTCAGGTACTTCATAAATCTCCAGAGGATTCAGATACAAGCAGACCCAGATCTACTAAAAGACACAAAACAGTTCAAGATCTGTCAGGTGTGCCCACACAACAGTTGAGGCAGCCTGTGACTCTAGGTAATTCAGATCTCTAGAGGCAACTCAGACTAATCTCAGGAGACACCTGACCCCCCTATACCTGCAACCATCACAGTGGACTTAGCTTTCCCCGGGCATCCCTGGGTATCCAGAGGGGCAATAACCCAAACATTAGGAGACTCAAACATCTTCAGGGACATTTGGGAACTCAGGGAACCCAGATTCAGCTCAGAGGACCAAAGACAATGTCAAACTCAAACTGCAACTCCAGTCTAAGAGGAAGGACATACCACCCACCACAGGGAACCCACACCCACCGAAGGATATACAGACTCAGTTCTGGAGACCTAAATTCAGCTGACGGGACATTAAGTTCAGAGAAATCTGAAAAATACGAGGTTCAAGGCAGAAATGAGGATGTGTCAGATCCAAATAAAGGGTCCTAAAAACCAATACAAGGATTTCAGACCAACCCAAGGGGATAAAGTCTCAATTCAGGTACATGAAAACAACACTCCAATAACGCCACACTCAGTACAGGGGTGCTCAGGTTTGCCTCAAGGGACCACAGATCCACCTAAGGTAATCCGGATGCTACCCCAAACCGTAACGGTATCCAAATCCATCTCAGAGGAGGGCACACCAACCAGGAAGAAAGACAGAGTCCCACCAGAAAGTCCAGATTCATTTCCCAAGTTCCACACAGGAAAACTCAGACCAAATTCAGGTACACAAACTCAGATACAGCATTCACTGACATCACTTGGGGTGTATAAATATACCAGAAAAGGGCCCAAACATACTTCAGTAAGGCTGAAACATGCCTCCGGGGACCTGGACATACATCATGGACCATACAACCAACAGGAGAGTGCTGATAATTGTCATAACACCCAGACTCGGCTAAGGTACCCAAGACAACATTACCAGGGTTTTACACTCTCGTAGAAAGAACCAGGCCAGCCACAGTGGAACCACGCCCATACAGGACACCCAACTCTGTTCAGTCATCCCCAGCTAAAACCCAAGGAGCCATGGACACTATAGGAAACTCAGACCTTCTCAGGAACTCAGACTCAGCTAAGGGATTTCAGACAACATGCCAGGTGGATACAGATCAAACTCAGAGTTTCAGACCAAGCTGAAAGGACCAATACCACTAAAGGGATCCCATACACAATTAATGGGACACAGACCCAGTACAGGGGATGTCAACTCTTCAGAGGCATCCCCAAACAACACCCCAATACCCCACACTCAAAACATATGTCAGACCCACCTTAAGGGACTTTAGACTCACAAGGGACCTAAATTTATCTTAGATTAGACTCAGCTGAGAGGGGGAAGAATCACCAGGGGACCCCAGACGACGTGTCAGGTAGTCCCAGACTATACTGGGTCCAGACTCAAATGAAGGAGCCAAAACCACAAACAGTGGATGCCAGATCAACCTATGGATATATTGACTCAACTCAGGCATCTGCAAAGAATACACCAATGGCTCCACACTCAACATAGGATCCTCAGACCCACATGTGGGATCCAGTCTCACTCTAGAGTCCTAGATTCAGTTGAGGGGACTCAGATTCCACCTTCGGAGATCTCCAACCCAAACCAGAGGGGTGCAGAGTCACCTCAAAAGAGCACAGTCCCATATCATAGGAAACAATCATTTCCAAAGACCCAGGTACACTTCAGGAAATACAGGCCAAATTCAGCGTATGCAGAGTCATATCACCATAGAGTCCACTTTCACATCTAAGTGTCTCACAGCTATATCAGTAAGGCACAGAAATCCTCAAAAAAACACCAGAGAGACTCAGATATCACAAAATCCCCAGACCCACACCAGGGGGGTGCATACTCAGTTCAGGGATCACATACCCTCCTCAGGGGACTACAGACAGCTTCAGATACCCCAGGTAAGCTCAAGAGATCCCAAGCCACAATCAGAGAACACAAATGCACCTGTAGTTACTGCAGATGCAAGTCAGGTGACCCAGAGTCAGTTTGGGGGCCAGTGATCTATGTTAACAGATCCCACACCCACCTTATGAGATCCCAATTCAGTTAAGGCATGCCCAGGCCACATCACAGGGGTCTTAGACCCTTATATGAAGACCCAGTCCCACCACAGTATACCCATACCCATAACAGGGAACCAAAACCTATTGGGCCCATTAAAAACCGCAGGTAAACCAGATATTCTCAGGATACCCATACTTAGATCGAGGACCTCAAATTTCATGGTAGGTGGCTCCCAGCTCAAATTATGGATCTTCCATCCACATAAAGATGCACGAAAAACTAACACAGAAGATGACAAATCCACATAAGACATTTAGACTCAGCACAGGGACCCAATCAGCTCAGCTCAGTTATCTCCAAACAATACCTGAACGTGTTCACACTCAACACAAGGAAACCTAGGTCCACCCTAGGTGACAAAGACCCTCCTCAGAGGTCCAGACTCAGCTCAGGAGATCTACATTCCTGAGGGTAAGCAGACTCAGTTCAAGGAACAAGGGACAATACCATAGAAGACTAAGCTCAGGAGATGCAAGACCTACTACAGTAAACCTCACACCACTTAGGGCACTCAACTCTGTTCAGGCATCTCCAGATAAAGCCCACCCACTGCAGGGACTCAGTACTCCTCAAGAGATGCAGACTTTGTTCAGGGTGCAACAGACAATATGCCAGGTAGCCTCAAAACCAAGTCAGGGAGTCTCAGGCCTAAATGAAGGAGCTAAGGACCCCACCACATGGGATCCCAGATGCACCCAAAGTGATACATACTAAGTACAGGGGACTCAGCCTAACTCATGTATTCCCAAAAGACACCTCACCAAGTCAGCCTTCAACAGAAAGGAACTCAGACCACCCAAAGGGTCCCCAGATGCAGGTGAGGGAACCCTAGGCATGTCTCACATGTCCCATACTCATTTCTGGAGGCCCTGAGAAACAGCAGGTGACTCCAGAGAAACTCCCTGAGTTCAGGACACAAAGAAAGGGCCAAGTCCTCCCACAGAAAATCACAAATTGAGGGGACTAAGACTCACTTCAGGCAACCACCACCAATACCCTGAAAAATCCACACTAGGAGTAAGGGGTCTTAGACCTACCACAGAGAGTCTAGAATCAGCACAGGAGTCCAATACTCAGCTAAGGATATTCCAGATCCAACACAGGGGTATCCACAACAAACTCAAAAAAACACAGAAACACTTTAGAGGATCCAGATTCACTTCTGGAGGCACATACCTCCCCCCCCCATAGGAGAAACCAGACACCTTTCAAGTGAGGAAATAACAGGTAAGCCATACACAAATAACACAGAGGTGCAAATATTCCCCTCAGAGGACCCCAGATCCACCTCAGTGAATCTAAGACACAACTCAGGGAGAGCCAGGTACCCCTGGGAACTCCGGTTCCAACTCAGGAATCTCTGACATACCTAAGGACACCCAGAGTCAGTTCAGGTATCAATATACAAGATATATAGGACACAGAACAAACCACAGAGGGCTCAGACCCATGACGAGATCCACCCAGACTTCATTCAGGTGAGAAACACCTAACTCTAGCGACACCTAATAGACTACCAGGAACTGTGACTTATCTCCATGAGACCCAGACTCACCTCAGAGAATATAAACAAATCTCTGGGTGCCCCAGACCCAACTCAGATGACCCAGACTCAGTTTCTGGGCCTGAATGCTACCTTAGAGGGTCCATACTCAGCTCAAGTATTCCTAACCAATACCCTACTGGTCTCAGAACCTCACAAGAATGCCACTCAGGCATTTCCTACACTTGAAACATACTTCAGGGAACCTAGACACTCCTAAAGAACTCCAGTCTAAGCTAACCAGACTGAGACCTTGGAGAGCCGACCCTACAACCACTTGAGCATCTCAAATTTGTTCAGCCATCCCCACCAGGACCCACCTCAGAGGGTCCAGCGATCCTCAGAGAGGACACTGTTTCAACTCACAGAATTCTAGACATCATGCCGAATGGACCCAGACGAATTCTACACAGCCCCAGACCCAGATGTAGAAGCTCAAGGCCCACAATGGATCCCAGTCCCACCTAAGGAGACACAAAGACTCAGCACAGAACCCAGACTCAGGTCAGGCACCCCCAAACAATATACCAGTGGGCCCATATTCAACACAGGAGAACTCAGGCACTCCTCAGAAGATTTGTATTCAGTTCAAGGGATCACAGTGAACAATACAGGTAATCTCAGGCCAAATTCAGTGAGTCACAGCCCTAAACAAGGGGCCAATTCCCCTCACAGCAGAACCACCTGATGGACTAGGACTTGACTCATACCTGAATAAGCCACACCTTACCAGGCCCACATTTAGCATATGGGATACCAGAACCAATTCGGGAGACCACAGACCAGACCCTCTAAGCCCTGCTCAGGAGAGACATACTCAACAGACCCCGTGTACTGCAGAAAAAAAAAAAAAATAAAAGGCAATTTGGGGGAATAATGGGAATTTCCATATAATCAGTAGGGAGAGTTCAGGGACTTTCTGATAGAATAAAAATGGGTAGGAGCAGATCATGAAGCATTTTGCTTGCTATGCAAATATGCTACCCACTTTATTTTTTAGTGGAATTGTTAAAATAATTTTAAACAGAAACATGAATGTCTACAAGATAAAATGCATATGGTACTTTAATATGATACAAAGTCAGGCAGCAAAAAGTAATCTAAGCTTCAAAATTTAGTAGTTATATGAAACTGGGTAAACTACCTAAACTCTTAAATTTACCCAGTCTACACAAACAAGACAATAAAGAATGATCAGATAGGGTTATTGTGAGGGAAAATGATGTACTGAGCACAACGTCTAAAAGCATAATTCAGGGTTCAAAACAAAAGTGTGGAAATACTGGAATTACGTTTATATTAAGTGGGGGCCTGAGGTTAACTTGTAATCCTGCCTTTTTTAGAGACTGGTCAAAATCATGATACAGTTTTTATATTTTTATTTTTTTGCTGTATGCCGGCCTGTCACCGTTGTGGCCCCTCCCATTGCGGAGCACAGGCTCCGGACGCGCAGGCTCAGCGGCCATAGCTCACGGGCCCAGCAGCTCCGCGGCATGTGGGATCCTCCCGGACCGGGGCACGACCCCGTGTCCCCTGCATCGACAGACGGACTCTCAACCACTGCGCCACCAGGGAAGCCCCGAAACTGTTTGTTTTCAATTAAGTTCGTTTGCATATTTTGTATAAAGTAAATAATCATTGTATACTTGCACTAATAATAAGCCTAAAAGAGCATAGGAAGACATGACAGAACACACACACGATTGGAGTGAAGAATAATTATTAATAAAAAGGTATGAAAAATAATTAGTAGAAGTGTTTGGTGGATAACAAATGATTTAACAGAAGATAGTTTACCAATAATTATTCAAGAAGAAGTAGAAACCCCAGACGTAATTTATAGTCAATTCTAGGGGATAGGTGAACTTTTGCTAAAAAAGCTAGTATACTGATGACAAATATAAATAAATACTATTACTCAGATGACAAAGGTTGTGTGTCAATACTGTTTACAGACATAACCTCTAAAGATAGCATGCACAAAATGTATGACAATACAAATGGTAATGAATTAGAAACAGGGCCCCTTCCTTTCTGGGAATAACTACTGCAGACTAACTGGTCAAATAAAAATATCTAATAAATATTTTGGGCTGGCTACTATAGGAAGTGCTTCATTTACTTATGAATTTAACTATCTCATTTGATTATTGCCACAGTCCTATTGACTGCTATTCTTATCCTCATTATACAGATTAAAAACTTTTTTTCTCAGGTATGTGCAAGACTTTTTTGAAGAAGAAAACAGTAAAATTCTTTGAAATACTTGAAGAATGACTTGAGCAATTGGAGATGGATGTTCTAATATGACTTCCATATGATCTTAAATAATATGTAAGTAATATAAATAATGTGAATGAAAATTATAAGGTTATCATATATATATGTATATATGTATTAAGGTATTTATGTTTATATATGTATATATCTGTGTATGTATATTACATATTTACTTACATATCACATGTATATACATATTACACCTATTGCATTCTCAATTAGATTTTTAGAGTTTATTTAGAAGAATTAACATTCAGAAATCATTTAGAGAATATTCTAACAAAGGGCCTCTTTTCTGGATATTAAAGACGATTATAAAGCCATGGTAAATGGAATGATTTAGTGAACACACAAAAAAGTAATAATCAGAAAGCATGTCCATAATAATAAAGGAACAACTGGTAATTTTAAAATGTTCTCAATAAAACAGAAGCCAAAGCATAATCAATACATTTTGCTATTGAGTTGAATAGCATGTTGAATGTTGAATGAGACTGCATGGATAGATTCAAGAAGCAAAATTCAGACTGTAGGAGACTATATGGGATAATCAATCTGGTTTTATAATAAACTGACAAAAAAATAAAGAATTGAAGGGGAAAACTGTTTTAGAAAACAATTAAAAACATTTGAACCAATTGCAAAGTTCAAACCTTATTTGCATTTTATTTCAGTGAAACTGAAAACATTTTCAGTTTGCCATTTATGAGAAAAATGGAAATTTGAACATACTTGATATTTAATGATTTTTTAGAAATTATTAATATCCTTGTGGGTTTTTTCTAGTAATGTGATGGCCTACAATTGTCCATTACATATCTACTGACTTGGCTTGACCAAATTTTAATCAGCCTTCTCTCCTCCTCACAGTGTGCTAAACTTTGACCTGCCCCTCAGCTTCGGGCAATCACTAATATACTAAGGTCAGAACATATTCCGTAACAGCTTATTCTGAGAATCAGCTGGCAGGGGAAACATTTTCTAATAAAATACCCCTACTTTACCTCCTGCTCACCCCTCTGCTTCTGTCCCACTAGGTTTCTGCTGGCCTTGCTCATCCTTTCCTCTTAAAAAATACTTTTTCTACTTGATGTTGAAATACTTGAAGATTCTGAAATCAAAGTGTTCTTCTATTCAATCGTCTTTGTGAATAAACTCTTTCCTTACCTAGGTCTTAGTTTGGTTTTCAGTTTTCTGGTGCTATGACGCAGATAAAGTGTTGAGAGCCTTTTGATCTTTATCATCCTGACCAACAGTGCTGCCCAAACCGGAGGGGTTCCAGCCCAGGATTTGTGTCTCAAATGAAAAAGTGTAAATGTTACCCTTGAGTAGAACTCCACCCTAACTGAGGCCTTAAACGGAGGTGTTCTCTCTCTATTGCCCAGGAGTGGATAGCACCATGAGACAGATAGTTCTTGACAGATAGTTCTTGTTCCCCAAGAACATGGCACCAAGCAGGTGACATCAGGAGTTAGTCAGCTTCTACCCAAGACACTGGAACAAGGTCCCCAGCTTCCAGGAATTCCTTATCTTTCTACCCTCACTGTTTTAACTGTCTTTCTTTGCTGATCTTTCATCTCTGTCCACTCCACCATCACTTTTGCTATGCGTATAACTGATCCTATTACAACTGTAGCTCTCCATAATAAGCCTCACGTTGTATTACCTAGTTTTAAATTAATTTTTCATAAGAGTAGAGTTGATTTACAATGTTGTGTTAGTTTCTACTGCACAGCAAAGTGAATCACTTATATGTACATATGTCTCCCCTCTTTTTTAGATCCTTTTCCCATATAGGTCATTACAGAGCATTGAGTAGAGTTCCCTGTGCTATACAGTATGTCCTTAGTCTCTGTTTTCTATATAGTAGTGTGTATATGTCAATCCCAATCTCCCAATTTATCCCTCTCCCTCCCTTTCCCCCTTGGTGTATTACCCCTCTTTATCTTCTTCCTTACATAAGCTGTTTCCCCCGTAAGAATTACTCTGTCCCTCCAAGGAGCCCCAGATGTATAGTATTCCTTCACAGGATTCAGAGCTAAACCTCACAGTCCTACTTGTGATTGATTTTATCTACCCACTTTCCTTTGGAAACCTGCAGTTTTCCCCAAATTGCTATACTGTCTCAGGTTTAAGGGCATACTTTGTGTTGACACTTAGTGAGGGGGAACTTTAGATTTTCTCTGTAGACTTCAATACTTTTTAGAAAAGGCAATGCATATTTCCACTGTAACATAACCAACAGCTGTTTCAAAGATCTAGGTATTTTAAATTTTACTACTTTGCCACCAATACAAATACTTACACTATTATCATGGGAGGTCAAAGTACATATTCCTTACCTTGTTCTTTTAATACAGTATACTGAGAAGGTCCTAAATACAATTTAACCTTTACTTGGAACTGTGTCCTGCCATCAAAAACTTGGGAACTTTCCTCTTCCAAAATGGATGGGACAGTACTTTCATCAAAAGGGTCATATGAACTCTGAAGTATAAACCCATCTGACAACCATTTTCATGAACTCTAGGTAACTCCTAATGAGACATATTTATGACAACTTTGCATATTAGTATCTTTCTGCCAGATGAGCTGGTATCTGTTATCTAGCTAATTAGTCCCTATCAAATCTTTAACTAGATTATCTTCTTTTCTCACGTTAACTATATTTTTACCTCTGATTTAAGTTTTCTAGGAAGCTGATGAATCTACAAAGACACATGACAACTACAAATTAGGTGCAGAATTCCACCTAACCATGCATGTGACCTTTCTTGGTCACGAGGTTCTCAAGAAGCCTTAGAAAACGAGTAAGAGATTGAGAGTTCAATTAAAAAATTGACTATTGCAGCAGAAGACAAACAAGGAACCTTTATTCTTGGAGCTTGTGCTGTGTATGCCATTCAGAAAGGTCACCAAAACTCCTGCATCTTCCATGTTCTCCTTTAGTAAATAACTATGACTGTGGGCAATCTTATCACAACTACCAACATCATCACCAGAGAACTCCAAAACTCCAGTGAGTATTCCTTCATATTTGACTGGCATTGAACAAGATTCTTGCTTCCTGCCTGTGGCCATTCTGTTTTAGCTGGAAGTACCTTCTCTGCATGTTTGCTGAAACCTCTCTGTTGTCTATGCCATCACCAAAACATTCAGACTACAAACTGGAAGTATCATCAGATAGATTATCCTCAGTGTCCTCATTCTACCATGTAAGGTCACTTTGGGCTTCATGTCTTAACACTTTATCAGTTGGCTCCCTTGAAACTCAGTTGTTGGTTTTCCATTCTTTTTGACCTTAAATAATCATCCTTTTATTTATATTCCTAGGAAAACTTTTCATTAACAGTTGTTAGTCCAAAACTCACCCGACAGATGATACAACTAATCTTTTGAGGGCAAAAACATGTGGGTCAGCTGAAGTGACTTCAGGGCTTCTAAATTGCATTTAGTCTCCTTGGGGTGGGAATGGATATCTTCAGAGCTGAGGTAGGTCTCTGGAGCCAATGGAGTGTCTAGAGTCCCCTGAGGTCAATTTGGGGTTACCAGAACAGGGTCCGGTTCCCTGAAGTGGGTTTATGCTCCTCTGAGGTGGGTCTGGCAAATTGTGAATTGCTTCTGGAAACTTCTGAGCTGAGTGTGGGCCCCTGTTGGATCTGAGATCCCTGATGTGTTCCCTGAGATGGCTGGAATGATGCTGGTTCCCTGATACAGGATTTTGTTCCCTAACAGTAGGCCTGGGGACCCCCGATGTGGGCCTAGAATCCCCTGAAGCGGTACTTGGGTCTCCGACACTGAAGCCAGGTCTTCTGAGTTTGGTTTTAGGTCTTCTGAAGTGAGTCTGGATCCCTTAATGTGGTTTTGGAGTTCATGTCTGGACCCTGTGAGGTAGACAGAGGTTCCTAGGTGTGATCTTCAGCCCCATGAAAAGAGAATGGGCCTCCCATAGTGTGTTCCTATGGTGTTGGGCTGTGTCTGAATACCTGACATGGATCTTGGGTTTGGGAACTTAGTCTTAGAGCACTTAATTTGGTGATTTAGGAATTTCTGAACTGGATTTGGGGCCTCTGAGTTAGATATAGAGCTGTCTGGAGTGTGGTCTGCTGATGCCTTCCCTGAATTTAAGTCTCCTGATGTGGGTATGGTGACCCATTGAGGTGGGTCTCAGATCTTTTGACCTGAATTTGAATCCTTTGAATCGGGTTTGGGGCCTGGCATATTGTCTGGTACACCTAAGCTGTGTTTTGGTTCCTTAATTAGATCTGTGATCCCTAGGGTTTTGTCAGGATGTGCTGAGCCGAGCCTGTGTGCTCTGACATGGGTCTGGGAACCTAAGAGTTTAGTCAAGGGTGTTCTGAGTTGTGTCTTGGGCCCCCTTTTGTGTTGTCTGGGGATGCCTGCAGTGTTAGAAGTCTGAGTTGGGTCTGATGTCTGTCTCCTGATCGGAGTCTGGGTTTACTGTGGTCTTTTGAGTTGGTCTTAGACCCCATGAAATGAGCCCCGGTTATCTTGAGCTAAGTGTTGGTCTGCTGAGGTGGACTTGGTATCACCTTTGGTAGGTCTCAGGTTCTGCATGTGGGTCTGGGTCCTCAGAGGTGGTTATCTGGTCTCCAACCTTGGGTCTTGGTCCCTGAGCTCAGAAGTGGGTCTGGGGGTCTCTGAATATAGTACAAGTCTTCTGCTGTTGTTCTGGGGTCCAGTGACGTAGGTGTGGAGTCCCTTAAGATATGTCTAGGGTCCCCTGAGCTTAATAAGTAATTAGTCTTGGTCCAGTGACCCAGGTTCAGCTGATTCTTGAATTGAAATTAGACCCTTGATATGGCCCTGGGGCACTTTATTTGGCTGTGGGACAAACTTGATATATTGTCTGGGGATGATTGAGAGGATATCTGGTCTGATTAGGCAGATCTAGGGTCTCCAGAGATGGGTCTATGGCTTCCTGAGCTAAGTCTAGGTTTCCTAGAGTAGGTCTGGGGTCTCCTAAGCTGAGGCTGATTTTCCTTAAGTGGGTTGTTTCTTCTCCAAGGTTAGTCTGGCATCTCATAAAGTGGTTTTATGGTCTCCTGAGCTCAGGGATCCCAGAGGTGAGAGTCTTGGGTTCTAGTGTACATGCAGGACCCTTGAGGGCATCTGGCATTCTTAGGAATTGTCTGAGGCTGTCTGAATTGAGCCTAGATCTCCTGATATGAGTCTACGGTTCCATGATCTGAGTCTGGAGCTCCTAAGTTGGCTCTTGGGCCCACTGTTACGTTATTGAAGATGTCTGAGCTGAAATCTTGTTGCCAAGATGAATCTGGTGCCCTCAGAGATGGTTCTGTGGTCTGAGATGACTCTGGATTTCTTGAGGAAGTCTGGGGGTCTTGAGCTAAATCTGGATCATTGGTATACATTAAGAGCCACCTAAGGTAGATCTTAGGCCTTCACAAAAGTTGTATGGGTATGCTGGAGTTGATTCTGGGCACCCTGAAGTAAGTTGTGTGTCTTTTGATGTTGGACTGGGGTCCAGGTGGTCTGGGGCCACTTAAGGTATTTCTGGATCTCTCATGATGAATTAGGGTTCCTCTCTGGGTTTGGATCGCCAGATTTTATTCTAGGTCCCCCTAATATGAATGTAGTGCCCCTTCAGTTTGGTAAGGGTCCCCTTAGGTGTGTCTAGGAATCCTCAGGTGGACCTAGGCTCCCCACAGATGGAATCTGGAAGTGTCTGAAATGAGTCCGATACTCTGACATAGGTCTAAATCTCCTGAGCAGAGTCTGTGTCGCCTGATTTTGGTCTGTGATCTTCTGAGGTGAGTCTGAGGTCTATCAAGATACATACGGTTGGGACTGTTTTCTCCTGAGCTAAGTCTGGGACCATTATGGTTGTTGTTAGGGAACATGTACATGAATTCTGAGCACACTAAGATGTGTCTGGGGTCTCCTGAGCTGAGGCTAATTCCTCTGAGATTTGTCTAGGTTCCCTTAGGTGGAGTCCCTGCAGTGGATCTGGTGCCATCTAGGGTGTTTTCTGTGATCTACTGAGCTGGATATTGATCTTCTTAGTTTGTTTGGTGATCCCACAGTGAGTCTCAGCCATCTTGAACTAAATCTACGTCACAAAAAGTGGACTAATGTTCCCAGATGTCGGTCTGGGTCTCCTTAGGTTAATCTGGTATTCCCTGAAATGTCTGAGGTAGATATGAGCTTTTCTGAACTGAGTCTGGTTTTCCACAGCTGAATATCAATTCCCTTGTGGTTGGTTAGTGTCACCTGAGCTGGCTGAGTGGTGTTGATAGCAGCTCCGAATGTGTTGTCCGTGTCCCCTGAGCTAAGTGTGTGAATCCTATGAGGTTTGTCAGGGATCTAATAAGTAGGTCTGGTGTCTCCTGAGCTGAGTTCAGTTAAGTTGTGAGGGGCTGAGGTATCTTCAGATGGGCCTGGGTTCTCATGCAGGTGACCCTGGGGTATTGTCTGGGGATGCCTAAGTTGAGTCTAGCTCCCCTCAAGTAGGTGTTCAATGTTTTCAGATCTCAGTCACCAAGGTATAGGGTTCACTGTCCTGGATCTGGACCTCTGAATTTGGTCTGGGATGTTGTCTAGGGGATGCCTGAACTATCTCTTTCCCTGAGATGAGGGTCAGTCCCCTGAGCAGAGTCTCTGTCTCCAAAGATGGGTCTGGGATATAGGGCCCCTGAAGTTGGGTCTGCATCCCCCTGGGTTGTTATATTAGAATTCCTGAGCTAAATTCCTGAGATAAGTCTTAGGTCTCTTGAGCTGAGTCTCGTTGCTCCAAGGTCAGTCTACGGTCTCTGGATGTCTCTGGATGTGAATAGGTAATCCCTGATGTGAGTCTTGTGGTATTGTATGAGTTCTCCTGAACTGAGTTTGGGTCACTTGAGTTGGACCTGGGTCCATTAAGTGAGACTAGGTTACCCTGAGCTGTATCTGTAATCTCCTTTGTTGAGTCTGGGGTTTCCTGAGATATAATGCTCATTTTATGGTGAGTCTTGGGCCAACTGAGATAGGTCTGAAGCCCTTGAGATATCTGGGGCTGCTGAGGTGAATCTGGGGTACAGTGAAGTCGATTATCTATAAATGCCTAAGCAGAGTTGGGACTGCTACGGTAGGTGTAACGTCAACTATGGTGAAACTGGGTTCTCCTGAGCTAAGTGTGGGTCCTGCGGGGAGGATCTAGTATTTCCTGGAGTGTATTCTTGGGGTTTCTAAGCTGCATATGTTGCTAGGAGTGGGGTTTTCAGTCTGTTGAACTAAGCCATGTCCCTTGACAAGGTCTAAGTTGTGCCTGGAAATATTTGTTCCCTGCTGAATGTGTGTGGCTTATGGAGTGGGTCTGGGAATCCACTGATTGTTTCTAGAGATGAGTGAATTGAGTCTAGGTCCTGTGTTGTAGGTCTGGGGTCCACTGGGGAGGATTAAGGTCTCTAAGGCAGGTCTGGGTTCTTTAAGTTGAGTTTGAGTCCCTGAACTGAGTCTGGATATTCTGCTTGGGTATTAGGGCCCTGCAAAATGTCTAGGGTGTCACCTTGGATGCTTTCTGGGGATTCTTAAACAGAGTCTTATGATTCATTTGAGTACAGAATCTCCAGAAGTGTGTCTGGTTCTGTGGGAAGAGTCTCAATCACTTCTGTGGATACTGAAGCTGACTGTTGGTTCCCAAATATAGGGAGCCCTTTGCTCCCCGAATAATGTGAGATCTCATAGACTGTTTTCTTGGGATGACTGTGTTGGTTGGATCTTAGTACCGTAATGTGAGTCAGGATTCCTCAAGGAGGGTTTGTGTCCCATTGGTGGGTCTGGGTTCCCTGACTTGAGTCTTCATAAACTGAGTCTGATATCCTGAGACGGATTTGGGACATTGAGTGATGTTTTGCATTCACAAGTGTGTTATCTGGTAATATCTGAGTAATCTGAGTCAGGTCTCTGAATTGGGTCAGGATTGCCTGATGTTGGCCAGTATGCACACCCAACTCAGCTGTTTTATGGGAGGGCTAAGCTGAGTATCTAAGTCCTGATCAGGTCTAGGGTCCCTGTGATCCTTTGATGTATGCTTGGGGGTCATTAAGACAGGTACAGTGTCCTTTGAAGAATTTTACTCCTTGGATTATTATGTAGCATGCCTTATGTGAGTCTTTAAACCCTGAATTGTGTCTGGGTTTTCCTTAGGGGGGTCTAGGTCTCCAGAATTAAGTCTAGGTCTTCTCATATGGGATTGTTTTCCTTTGAATTTGACCTGTGCCACTCCAGTTGTCTTGAGGAACTCTTTAGCTTCTCTGAGTTCCCCAGATGACGCCTGATCTGTTGAGTCTGTCTCTCCTGAGCAGGGCTTGGAGCATCTGGTCTGTGGTCTCCCGAATTGGTTCTGGTATCCCATATGCTAAATCTGAGCCTGTTAAGGTGTGGCTTATTCAGGTATGAGTCAAGTCCTAGTCCATCAGGTGGTTCTGCTGTGAGGGGAATTGGCCCCTTGTTTAGGGCTGTGACTCACTGAATTTGGCCTGAGATTACCTGTATTGTTCACTGTGATCCCTTGAACTGAATACAAATCTTCTGAGGAGTGCCTGAGTTCTCCTGTGTTGAATATGGGCCCACTGGTATATTGTTTGGGGGTGCCTGACCTGAGTCTGGGTTCTGTGCTGAGTCTTTGTGTCTCCTTAGGTGGGACTGGGATCCATTGTGGGCCTTGAGCTTCTACATCTGGGTCTGGGGCTGCGCAGAATTCGTCTGGGTCCATTCGGCATGATGTCTAGAATTCTGTGAGTTGAAACAGTGTCCTCTCTGAGGATCGCTGGACCCTCTGAGGTGGGTCCTGGTGGGGATGGCTGAACAAATTTGAGATGCTCAAGTGGTTGTAGGGTCGGCTCTCCAAGGTCTCAGTCTGGTTAGCTTAGACTGGAGTTCTTTAGGAGTGTCTAGGTTCCCTGAAGTATGTTTCAAGTGTAGGAAATGCCTGAGTGGCATTCTTGTGAGGTTCTGAGACCAGTAGGGTATTGGTTAGGAATACTTGAGCTGAGTATGGACCCTCTAAGGTAGCATTCAGGCCCAGAAACTGAGTCTGGGTCATCTGAGTTGGGTCTGGGGCACCCAGAGATTTGTTTATATTCTCTGAGGTGAGTCTGGGTCTCATGGAGATAAGTCACAGTTCCTGGTAGTCTATTAGGTGTCGCTAGAGTTAGGTGTTTCTCACCTGAATGAAGTCTGGGTGGATCTCGTCATGGGTCTGAGCCCTCTGTGGTTTGTTCTGTGTCCTATATATCTTGTATATTGATACCTGAACTGACTCTGGGTGTCCTTAGGTATGTCAGAGATTCCTGAGTTGGAACCGGAGTTCCCAGGGGTACCTGGCTCTCCCTGAGTTGTGTCTTAGATTCACTGAGGTGGATCTGGGGTCCTCTGAGGGGAATATTTGCACCTCTGTGTTATTTGTGTATGGCTTACCTGTTATTTCCTCACTTGAAAGGTGTCTGGTTTCTCCTATGGGGGGGGGAGGTATGTGCCTCCAGAAGTGAATCTGGATCCTCTAAAGTGTTTCTGTGTTTTTTTGAGTTTGTTGTGGATACCCCTGTGTTGGATCTGGAATATCCTTAGCTGAGTATTGGACTCCTGTGCTGATTCTAGACTCTCTGTGGTAGGTCTAAGACCCCTTACTCCTAGTGTGGATTTTTCAGGGTATTGGTGGTGGTTGCCTGAAGTGAGTCTTAGTCCCCTCAATTTGTGATTTTCTGTGGGAGGACTTGGCCCTTTCTTTGTGTCCTGAACTCAGGGAGTTTCTCTGGAGTCACCTGCTGTTTCTCAGGGCCTCCAGAAATGAGTATGGGACATGTGAGACATGCCTAGGGTTCCCTCACCTGCATCTGGGGACCCTTTGGGTGGTCTGAGTTCCTTTCTGTTGAAGGCTGACTTGGTGAGGTGTCTTTTGGGAATACATGAGTTAGGCTGAGTCCCCTGTACTTAGTATGTATCACTTTGGGTGCATCTGGGATCCCATGTGGTGGGGTCCTTAGCTCCTTCATTTAGGCCTGAGACTCCCTGACTTGGTTTTGAGGCTACCTGGCATATTGTCTGTTGCACCCTGAACAAAGTCTGCATCTCTTGAGGAGTACTGAGTCCCTGCAGTGGGTGGGCTTTATCTGGAGATGCCTGAACAGAGTTGAGTGCCCTAAGTGGTGTGAGGTTTACTGTAGTAGGTCTTGCATCTCCTGAGCTTAGTCTTCTATGGTATTGTCCCTTGTTCCTTGAACTGAGTCTGCTTACCCTCAGGAATGTAGATCTCCTGAGCTGAGTCTGGACCTCTGAGGAGGGTCTTTGTCACCTAGGGTGGACCTAGGTTTCCTTGTGTTGAGTGTGAACACGTTCAGGTATTGTTTGGAGATAACTGAGCTGAGCTGATTGGGTCCCTGTGCTGAGTCTAAATGTCTTATGTGGATTTGTCATCTTCTGTGTTAGTTTTTCATGCATCTTTATGTGGATGGAAGATCCATAATTTGAGCTGGGAGCCACCTACCATGAAATTTGAGGTCCTCGATCTAAGTATGGGTATCCTGAGAATATCTGGTTTACCTGCGGTTTTTAATGGGCCCAATAGGTTTTGGTTCCCTGTTATGGGTATGGGTATACTGTGGTGGGACTGGGTCTTCATATAAGGGTCTAAGACCCCTGTGATGTGGCCTGGGCATGCCTTAACTGAATTGGGATCTCATAAGGTGGGTGTGGGATCTGTTAACATAGATCACTGGCCCCCAAACTGACTCTGGGTCACCTGACTTGCATCTGCAGTAACTACAGGTGCATTTGTGTTCTCTGATTGTGGCTTGGGATCTCTTGAGCTTACCTGGGGTATCTGAAGCTGTCTGTAGTCCCCTGAGGAGGGTATGTGATCCCTGAACTGAGTATGCACCCCCCTGGTGTGGGTCTGGGGATTTTGTGATATCTGAGTCTCTCTGGTGTTTTTTTGAGGATTTCTGTGCCTTACTGATATAGCTGTGAGACACTTAGATGTGAAAGTGGACTCTATGGTGATATGACTCTGCATACGCTGAATTTGGCCTGTATTTCCTGAAGTGTACCTGGGTCTTTGGAAATGATTGTTTCCTATGATATGGGACTGTGCTCTTTTGAGGTGACTCTGCACCCCTCTGGTTTGGGTTGGAGATCTCCGAAGGTAGAATCTGAGTCCCCTCAACTGAATCTAGGACTCTAGAGTGAGACTGGATCCCACATGTGGGTCTGAGGATCCTATGTTGAGTGTGGAGCCATTGGTGTATTCTTTGCAGATGCCTGAGTTGAGTCAATATATCCATAGGTTGATCTGGCATCCACTGTTTGTGGTTTTGGCTCCTTCATTTGAGTCTGGACCCAGTATAGTCTGGGACTACCTGACACGTTGTCTGGGGTCCCCTGGTGATTCTTCCCCCTCTCAGCTGAGTCTAATCTAAGATAAATTTAGGTCCCTTGTGAGTCTAAAGTCCCTTAAGGTGGGTCTGACATATGTTTTGAGTGTGGGTATTGGGGTGTTGTTTGGGGATGCCTCTGAAGAGTTGACATCCCCTGTACTGGGTCTGTGTCCCATTAATTGTGTATGGGATCCCTTTAGTGGTATTGGTCCTTTCAGCTTGGTCTGAAACTCTGAGTTTGATCTGTATCCACCTGGCATGTTGTCTGAAATCCCTTAGCTGAGTCTGAGTTCCTGAGAAGGTCTGAGTTTCCTATAGTGTCCATGGCTCCTTGGGTTTTAGCTGGGGATGACTGAACAGAGTTGGGTGTCCTGATATGGGCGTGGTTCCACTGTGGCTGGCCTGGTTCTTTCTACGAGAGTGTAAAACCCTGGTAATGTTGTCTTGGGTACCTTAGCCGAGTCTGGGTGTTATGACAATTATCAGCACTCTCCTGTTGGTTGTATGGTCCATGATGTATGTCCAGGTCCCCGGAGGCATGTTTCAGCCTTACTGAAGTATGTTTGGGCCCTTTTCTGGTATATTTATACACCCCAAGTGATGTCAGTGAATGCTGTATCTGAGTTTGTGTACCTGAATTTGGTCTGAGTTTTCCTGTGTGGAACTTGGGAAATGAATCTGGACTTTCTGGTGGGACTCTGTCTTTCTTCCTGGTTGGTGTGCCCTCCTCTGAGATGGATTTGGATACCGTTACGGTTTGGGGTAGCATCCGGATTACCTTAGGTGGATCTGTGGTCCCTTGAGGCAAACCTGAGCACCCCTGTACTGAGTGTGGTGTTATTGGAGTGTTGTTTTCATGTACCTGAATTGAGACTTTATCCCCTTGGGTTGGTCTGAAATCCTTGTATTGGTTTTTAGGACCCTTTATTTGGATCTGACAAATCCTCATTTCTGCCTTGAACCTCATATTTTTCAGATTTCTCTGAACTTAATGTCCCGTCATCTGAATTTAGGTCTCCAGAACTGAGTCTGTATATCCTTCGGTGGGTGTGGGTTCCTTGTGGAGGGTGGTATGTCCTTCCTCTTAGACTGGAGTTGCAGTTTGAGTCTGACATTGTCTTTGGTCCTCTGAGCTGAATCTGGCTTCCCTGAGTTCCCATATGTCCCTGAAGATGTTTGAGTCTCCTGATGTTTGGGTTATTGCCCCTCTGGATACCCAGGGATGCCCGGGGAAAGCTAAGTCCACTGTGATGGTTGCAGGTGTAGGGGGGTCAGGTGACTCCTGAGATTAGTCTGAGTTGTCTCTAGAGATCTGAATTACCTAGAGTCACAGGCTGCCTCAACTGTTGTGTGGGCACACCTGACAGATCTTGAACTGTTTTGTGTCTTTTAGTAGATATGGGTCTGCTTGTATCTGAATCCCCTGGAGATTTATGAAGTACCTGAGCTGAGTATTGGTCCTATACAATACTGGTTCTATACAGTGCTAGGCCTGGGGCCTAAAACTGAATCCTTGTCCCCTGACAAATGTGTACCTGTGTACCTGCCGGGTGCATTTTATTTCTCTAATGTGGGCCTAGTGTCTCTACAACCGAGCCGGGGTACTCTGAAGTTGATCTGGTTTCACTGGGGTGGATCTGGCATCTCCACGGTGGGTCTGCAGTATCCAAATGAGTCTGCTCAGTTTGAACTGAGTATTGGGTCTAGGTGTGCAGAGGTGCATCTGCATGTCTTGAGCCTATTTCATGCCACTTGTGGGGTTTTGAGGACAATTATGTTGTCTGCAGAAGCCCACCATAAGTGTGAAGTTGGTTAGAGTTTTCTGATAGTGTCAGGGGTACCTATGGTATGTTTGGGGTCTCTTGGAATGTTACTTGGGGATGTGTCTATATATACTGTGTCTGGTGTCCATGAGGTGACCTCCTGATTTGAGCCTGGGTCCTATGGGACCTGAGTCTAGGTACTTCGGGGTAATGTTGGTGGATATTTGGGGTCATGCTAGAGGATCTGGATTCCAGTATGTAGGTCTTGGATCGCTGTGGGGGGGGGTCTGGGTCTCTTGAGTGGATGTCTGGGCATGTGTGAGTTGAATATGGGAACCCCAGAGGAGAGTTTGGGTGCTTGACGTGATTCTGTGGTCCCTGAGTCGAGTCTGTTTCCCCTGACCTGAGTGAGGTTCCTTGAGGATGGTTCAGTCCCATTAGGTAGGTTGTGGGCTCCCTGTATTTTACCCTGAGTTGGGGCTTAGACCCCTATGGTGTATTTTGAGTTCCCAAGTATGTTGCCTGGGGTGCTTGAGGTGAGTCTGAATTCATGAAGTGGATATTATTGCGCTTAAAGAGGTTTGCGTATCTGAGGTGATTCTAGGCTACCTGTTGGGGGTTCCCAGGACTGTGTGTAGGCCTGCCTGAGTGGTATGTTTGTATGAAACAAACATACTCTGAAACACGTCTTGGACCTGTAGGTGGATCTGAGTGTTCTTTTGAGTATCTGAGGACACTGCTGTTGTCTGGAGATGCCTGAGCTTAACCCAACTCATTCCTATGAATTAGGTTTAGGATCCCTAAGGTATATGTATGGCAATGAATATGGGTCACCTGAGATTATTCTGTGATACCCCCTGATGCATTTGGTTTGTCTGAAGTGTGTCTGGGTCTCCAGAGCTGAGCCAAGTTCCTTTGAAATTGATCTGCAGTCTGCTGAGGTGGTTCTGGCAATTCTGAGGTGGATTTGGGGACTATTCAAACTGAATCTGCCTCTCAAGCTTGGGCCTGGGATTTCCAAAGGTGAGCCTGAATGTTCTGAGTTGACTTTGGATCAACTGAGGTGTTTCTAGGCTTTCAATATGTTGTCTGTGGAAGTCTGTGTCATTGAGATGGATTAGGACTGGCCGATATCAGTTTGGGGTCCCTGAGGTGTGTCTGGGGTCCTCTGGAGTATTTTCCGGGGATGCATGTACTAAGTTTGGTGCCCATGAACTGATGTCAGCTTTTGTAATCAGAGTGTGGGTCCTGTGGACAGAGCCTGGGTTGAATTTGGGTCTGTTTGAGGTGAGTCTGTGTTTAGCCATATATGTCTTAGTGCTCCGAGGGTGGGTCTGGGGACCTCATAGATTGATATCTGGGAGTGTGTGAATTGAATCTTGGTCCCTTGATGTAATCTGGGGTCTCTAGAGGTGTGTTAGGACACTTGAGAAACCTCTGGTTTCCTTGAGTTGAATCTATGTCCTCCAAACCGAGTTTTGGTATCCTGAGGATGGCTTGATTCCTTTAAGTAGGTTGCGAGCCCCATATCTTTAACCCTGTGAACTTGCAGTATGTTTCTGATTTCCAGGTCTGTTGCTGAGGAATGCCTAAACTGAGTCTGGATTCCTGAAGTTAGTCTTCTTTGCCCTGAAGTGGATCTGGATCTGAGGTACTTCTTGTGGATTTAGAGCCACTTGATTATGGGTCACTTGAAATACATTTGGTTTCTCCTAGCTGGGTCCGATGTCTGCAGAACTGGGCCAGTGTACCTTGAAGTGGGTTTGAAGTTCCCCTACGTGTCATAACATAAATATATATAGTATTAATAATAAAATATATATGTGTATAATTATATATAAAATTATGTAATTATCTGTAAAACATATATTTTTATATAAACCTTATGATAACCATAAAGCAAACATCTACAGTAGATACACAAAAGATAAAGAATGGAATCAGAGCACACTAATACAGAAAATCATCAATTTACAAAGGAAAGCAGCAAGAGAGGAAGAAAGGAACAGTGAAAGTACAAAACAGCCAGAAAATAATAGGACAGCATTGGTAAGTCTTTACCTATCAGTAATTAATCTAAGTGTAAATGGATTGGATCATCCAGTGAAAAGACATAGAGTGGCTGGTTGGATAATAAGACAACCAACTACATGCTGCCTACAGGAGACTCACTTTACCTGTAAGGACACACATAGGCTCAAAGTAAAAGTATAGAAAAAGACATTCAATGGAAACCAAATGAAAACAGGGTAGCTATAGTTATATCAAACAACATCAACTTTAGCCAAAACATTAATGAAACAAAGATGATCATAATCTAGCCCGGCGGTCCCCAACCTTTTTGGCAGTAGGGACTGGTTTCATGGAAGACAATTCTTCCACGGACTGGGAAAAATTGC
Source organism: Leucopleurus acutus (assembly GCF_964270905.1). Lineage (NCBI taxonomy): Eukaryota > Metazoa > Chordata > Mammalia > Artiodactyla > Delphinidae > Leucopleurus > Leucopleurus acutus. The sequence goes on from NC_139164.1 coordinate 11,062,131, forward strand.
GGGGGGTGGGGGTGGGGGCGGGTTGGAGGGGATGGTTCGGGCTGTAATGCGAGCGATGGGGAACAACGGGGAGCGGCAGACAAAGCTTAATTCCCTCCCCTGCCGCTCGCCTCCTGCTGCGCAGCCCAGTTCCTAACAGTACTGGTCCGTGGCCCAGGGGTTGGGGACCCCTGCCTTAGACCACCTGAATATATCAGGTAAGTACTAACAGATCTGAAGGGAGAAAAACACATATTACAGTGATAGTAGGGGACTCCACTACCTCATTTTCAACAGTAATAGATCATCCAGGCAGAACTTCAACAGTGAAACATTGGATTTGAGCTATACCTCAAACAAATGGACCTAACAGACATTTTTCAGAACATTCCATCCAACAACAGCAGAATACACATTCTTCTCCAGCACACACAGAACATCCTCCAGGACAGACCATGTGATGGGCCACAAAACAAGTTTTAACAAATGTAAGAAGATTAACATCATACCAAGAATCTCTTCTGACCATAATGGTATGAAACTAGAAATGAATAACAGAAAAAAAGTTCGAAAATTCACAAACATGTGGAAATGAAGCGACACGTTTCTGAACAAACAGTGAGTCATAGAAGAAATTTAAATATCTTGAAACAAATGAAAATGGAAACATATATCAAAACCAATGGGGTACTGAAAAAGCGGTTCTAAGAGGCAAGTTTATTGCAATAAATGCCAACATTATGAAAAAAGAAAGATCTCAAATAAACAAACACCTCAAGGAAATAAGTACAAATTAAGACCAAAATTTCTTAAAAAGGAAGGATATAACAAAGAGTAGAAATAAATGAAATAGAGACCAGAAAAAAAAAGAAAAGATCAAAGAACCTAACAGCTAGATTTTCAAAACGATAAACAAAATTGAGAGGCCTTTAGCTGGGCTAACTAAGAATAAAACAGAAAAGACTCAAATAAATAAAATCGGAAAAGAGAAAACATCACAATTGATACCACAGAAATACAAAGATCCTAAAAGACTATTGTGAACAATTTTATGACAACAAATTGATACATTCTGAGAACATACAGCCTACCAAGGCTGAATAATGAAGAAATAGAATATCTGAACAGACGAATAACAGGCAAGGAGATTGAATCAGTAATCAAAAGCCTCCTAACGCAAAAAAGCCCAGGGCCACATGGTTTCACTGATAAATTCTACTAGATATTTAAAGAATTAATGCCAGTCCTTTTCCAACTCATTCCAGAAATTGAAGAACAAGAAGTACTCCTAAACTCATCTCATGAGGCTACTACTCTGATACCAAAGCCAGATAAGGACACTACAAACAAAAGAATACCATAGACCCATATACCTGATGGAGATAGACACAAAATTTCTCAAAATATTAACAAATGGAATTCAATAGCTCATTAAAAGGATCATTCACCACGATCAGGTGGAAATTATCCCTGGGATGCAAGGATGCTTCAAAACATACAAATCAGGAAGTATGACACACCGCATTATTAATGAAAGATAAAAGTAATGTAATCATCTCAATAGATGGAGAAAAGGCACTTGACAAAATATAATGTCTTTTCATGATAAACATACCTAATAAACCGGGTACAGAAGGTATATACTTCAACACAATAAAGACCATATACAAACGCAGAGATAACATCATACTCTAAGCAGAAAGGGTAAAATCTCACCACTCCTATTCCACATTGTACATCAAGTCCTAGCTAGGACAGGTGGGCAAGAAAAAGAAATTAAAGGCACCCAATTTAAAAGGAAGAAGTAAAATTATCTTTGTTTGCAGGTGATTTGATATTATATGTAGAAAACCCTGTGGAGTCCACCACCAATTGCTAAAACTAGTCAACAAGGTCATTAAAGTTGCAAGGTACAAAATTTACATATAATTGCATATTTGTACACTAACAACAAAACATCTGAAAAAAATAACATAGTCCAATTACAAAAAGCATCAAAATAATAAAACACTTAGAAATAAATTTCATGCAGGAGGTGAAAGATCTGTACATTAAAACAAAAAGGCTTTGATGAAGTTAGGAAAAACATGGAAAAATATCCCATATTCTTAGATCAGAATAATTAATTGAATTTCCCATACTATCCAAAGCCATTTATAGACTGAATGAAATCTCTATCAAATTTCCAATGGCTTTAAATTTTTTTTTTGCCACGCCATGCGGTGTGCGGGAACTTATTTCCCCAACCAGGGATTCAACCTGTGCCCCCCTGCAGTGGAAGTACGGAGTCTTAACCACTGGACCGCCAGGGAGGTTCCTCTGATGTCTTTTATTATAGAAATAGAAAAAGCCATTCTAAAATTTTTACAGAACAAAAACCCTGAGTAGCCAAAGCAATCCTGAGAAAGAAGAGGCATCTTCTGGAGGCATCACACTTCCTGATTCCAAAGTATCACAGAGCTAGAGTAATCAAAAGAGTATAATACTGGCAGAAAAGCAGACACCTAGATCAGTGGAACAGAATCAAGAACTCAGAAATAAATCTCCCAACTAATATTTGACAGGGGAACCAAAATGCTGAATGGGGAAAGAATGGTCTTTTCAATAAATGGTGTTGGGAAAACTGATAACCATAAGGAGAAAAATGAAATTTTACTCCTGTCTTACACTATTCACAGAAATTAACTTGAAATGAATTACAGATTTAAGTAAGTCTTTAAGAACTGGGACGATAAAACTCTTAGATGGAAATATAGGGGAAACACCTCCTTGATATTGGTGTTGGCAATAATCATTTTGTATATGACACCAAAAGCACAGTCAACAAAAGCAGAACTTAACAAATTGGATCACATTAAACTAAAAAGCTTCTGCACAGCAAAAGAAACAACAAATGAAACGGCCATGTATGGAATGAGAGAAGTCATACAACTAATAAGGGGTTAACATACAAGGTATGTGAAGAACTCATATAACTCAATGCCAAAAACAAGTAAATAAACAATGTGATTAAAAACTGGGCAGAGGAACTAAATAGGAATTTTTCCCAAGAAGACATAAGATGGCCAACAAAAGCATGTAAAGATGTTCAACACTGGTAATCATCATCAAAATGCAAAACAGAACTACAATGAGCGATTATTGCATACTTGTTAGGATGGCTATAATATCATCAAAAAGACAAGAGATAGCAAGTAATGGAGAGGGTGTGGAGGAAGGGAGACCTCCTACACTGTTGGTGGGAATGTAAGTTGGTGTAACCACTATGGACAACAGTATGAAGGTTCCTCAAAAAATTAGGAATAGAGCTACCATATGATCCAGCAACTGAGCTTCTATGGATATATAGAAAGAAAATACAAAGCAATATCTCCAACAGTCAAGATATAGAAACAATAGTCGAGATACAGAAACAGGGAATTCCCTGGTGGTCCAGTGATTAGGACTCCGCGCTTCAAGAGCATTCAGTCCCTGATTGGGGAACTAGTATCTTGCATGCTGCACGATGCAACCAAAAAACAAAAAAGAGAGAGAGAGAGAGGTGGAAACAATCTATGCCCATTCATGGGATGAATGGATGAAGAAAACGCTGCATCTTTACCCATTCATCATGTTATCTATCTATCTATACAGTGTAGTATTATTCAGTCATGAGGGAGAAAGAAATTCTGCCATTTGGCAAGGCAACATGGATGAACCACAAGGGTATTATCCTAATTAAGTCAGGCAGAGAAAGCAAAATACCGTAACTGCTTATACAGGGAAACTAGAAAAACGGAACTCATAGAAACAGATAGGGTTGTAGTTACCAGGGGCTTAGGGAGTGGGGAAAATGGGCAAATGTTGGTCAAAGGGTACAGACTTCCAGTTATAACATGAATTAGCTGTGGCAGGATCAAGATACAGCATGGTTACTGTAATTAATACTGTACTGTGCATTTGAAACTTGCTAAGAGAGTAGGTCATAACTGTTCTTACCACAGAAAGAAATGGTTAACTATGTGACATGATGGAGGAGTTAGCTAACTCTTTGTTGGGAATCAACTCTAGCATATGTGTATTAAATGAACACATTGTACACTTTAACTTTATTTATTGTTATATGCCAAACAATCGCAATAATGCAGAAGATATAAACTGTTTGTCAAGTAAGTCCAAAGACTTAATATCTGAATGGTTGGTTTTTGGGGGATTTATTTTGTTCCTTTGAATAGGCCATGCTTTCCTGTTGTATTGTTTTTGTTTGTTTGTTTGATTTTTGTCTTGGCTTTTTATCTCTGTTTTGAAAATCTGGCATTTGTAATAAACATTGCAGTCTGGGTTGGTGCAGGAGAAGACATTTACTAACTATTATGGAGAGAAGATTTGGGTCTTCTCAGGCCTTTTCTGGGTATGTGCCTCTGTAGGCTTCCACGTGTAGTTTTTTGTCAGTTGTGTCCTATATACATCTACTTTTACATGTCTTATTTTCTAAGAGGCCCAGTCTTGTTTCTCCTAAGGCCTGAGGTGTTCCATTATATTCCTGTTCCCGTAATCTCTCGTACTCAGCCATTTGCAGGTCTTTACTATTCCGGCAGTTTTCACATGCTGTGGCACCTGCCATTGTTCAGTGGCCTCCAACCTATGTCCAAACTATGCTTCCAAACCTTTCTAAGCTTTCAGTCAGTAAGGACAGAAACCAACCCTTTGGCTACCATCAGTCCATAAAACGGCAAACATTTGGTTCTTTTTTTTTTTTTTTCTTCCATCCTGTAGGAGGAACCAGGGATAGGTTGTTTCTTTCCAACTGCAGGGTTTTGAGACTGGGAGGAGTTGGGACAAGAGCTCTATGGAATTTCTTAAGATCCTGAGTGTGGATTTTTCTGATTGTGCACTTGCTTGGTTGCTTTCTTCAGGTCCTGACTGGTTTCCAGAGCTCCCACAAAGGTACTTGAATTAATATATTACTGTTGAGTTGGTGTTGGAATGCGGGACGGGATCCTGGAGCTTCCTAGTTTGCCATCTTGATATCACCTCAGTCCTTGAATATTTTTCTGTTACCTTTAAAAATAATTAAAAACCCAGTATAAAACTTCATGACCACTGCTGGGGGAAGAGGGTGCGCTGAGAATTTCTCACAGGGTTATATTGAGTAAGCATCTCCTTCTCTGCCCTTATGATGCTTCCCCCTCTCTTTTTTTACTTTCTTTTAACTGGCTCTCTTTAAATGCCTTGGATACCACATGCTTTCTTTCCTCTCAACGAGTTATTTAAAGAGTAGTAACTCCCTTCTCAAATTTTGTTTGCTTGATTTTTACTCATCCTTCAGATTTTGATTCAAGCGTAAGTTTAATACCCATAGTTTTTCCATAGTTCATTATTATAGCATTGTGCTCCTCTTGTGTGTGAGTGGTCATTTTTACAAATTTATTACTTTAAAATGTTTGAGTGTTATTGTAAGGCTGAATTGATAAGAGTAGTTCCTTGCACAGGGTACGAAATAAAGGGAGAAATACAATGGGGAGCACTGGAAGTGTCAGAAAAGGCTACTTATTGAGACTTAAATGTCTGACTCAGCTGGAAGGTATGAGATTTTGCCCTATTTCATTTCTTCTTTGGAATAGAGAAAGCATCTTTCAGTCATCTCGAGGATGAATGTCAAGTACAAAATTTTCCAAGTAGATACAAGGAACTCAGATTTCTGATAAATCATAAAGCTGACTTAGCTGCTACCTCATGACTCATATGATATGAAATATAAATTTATTCTTATATAATGGATTTTATACTGGATTGGCCAGCAGAAATTCACCTTAAATAACATACTCTTCCCCTAAATTGAAAACTCAATTAGGGTAAAAGCTTCTTTCCTCATGTTTATGTGTTCCGTATATAGCACATTCTATGTGAGGACTTTGGCAAACAATGATTGAATAGTTTCTCTTTGCCCCAGACTGCCATCATAGCAAAGTGAATTTAGCTCTTGAGATAATTTTCTACAAATTTGTACGATAAGTGTTCCTGAGTTGAGAGTGATGAGTAAGTAGGTATGGGCATGTGAATAAGTGTATAAGTAAAATATGGTATCATTTGTGTATTCATATCTGTAAATTATTTAAACTATAATCAATCAGTATTTCATTAACTTCTATGTCAGGTCATATAGGCCTACCTAATTCCTTTACTTAATAAGTAGTACGTAGTAGGTAAAGAAAGCCACATGGTAATGCCCAAATAGATCATAATTTTTTCATGGTGTGGAACTGGGATATTGCTTGGCCCATTCCAAAAATGAAAGTTAATATTGAGATAGATAAAAATTTTAATTTAAAAATATTTAACTTCATTAAATTTCTTACGTATAACATTTCTAGTTGATTACTTGTGACAGAAGGAAGGTAGCTATCTCACTAGTAGTTATTGTGATGTCAGACATTCTGTACTCTGTAATCTCAGTCTCAACCTTGAGAGCTATTCTACTAGAATCCTCTCTTGCATTCACATACACGTGAGCCAACATGAAAGCTCCACTTTGCTTCTACCAGTTTTGGGGACTGTTTTTTCACTGATGTGGTAGTGAGTGATAGATACCTGGGATTTTTCTCCTCTTTTTTGTCTTAGTACTGGGGAAGATACTTTTGTTTTTCTTTAACCTCTTAAAATATCTTCTGTTTTTCTCATTATTTTTTTAATCTCATTTCCTATTTCTTATTCATTCTTCTCTTTCACTTAATCTTCCATTTTTGCAACCTTTATCCCTTCTCACTCTTCTCTGTATTCTCCTCTTTTCCCTCTTCATCAAATAAAAAATGTAGGATGACAAATCTCATTAGTCATTCAACAAGATGTTGTTTTTCATGTTATGTTTACCTCTTCCCCTCCCTATCTGACCCTTTTAGTACCTAATTCTCAAAAGCAGTGGTTAAGCTCATCGACCCCAATGACTGCCCCACCATCAGCATGCAGTGACACCCCATGGCTAGTATCCATGGCTGAAACCCGCCAGGGCATTATTATTCATGAGTCGGTGGTGGATCCTCCCCATAGCCAGCTGTCTGACTAAACTTTAAGTATACCTAGAGCCATAAGGGAATCATAGTTATGTTTATTTTTTATATTTGCTTCATTACAATTAACTATATTGGCTTTGGATTTTGATGCATTAAAAGGACATTTATCTTCTTTGGAAAATATATTAAAAAGGAAGCTTGAAGTTCTAAAACTCAAATTGTATTCAGTGTGTAATGTAGAACTTCAGTTTACAGGGATATAAAGTAGAAATTTGTTGGATTATATTGCTAAGTAAGTAAAAGACCTTATACTGGCAGACATTTTGGCTTAAATGGATGTTTTTCTCACTCTAATTTTATTATGTTCTTTATTTTTCTTTTCCCTTAGGAAACATTTAAACTCTGACATTTCAGGAGTCACGGACCAAGAAGGTATCTTACATGGCTATAGGCTGGAAAAGATCAAGTCAAAGGAGACACGGGGTGGTCATCCTGCGATACCCTATCAGGAGGGAAGAAATACTGCTTTCTCACACTTATAACATCTTCTGGAAGAGCTGTTGTAACTGCTCATACAGACACTGCAGGGTATACCAATATCAGAGTAAGCCACAAAAGTTATGGTCGGTTGTATCATAAATGTAGTTTAGAAATTGATATAAAAAAGCAAATGAAGCAGAAAATAAAATGGAAAGTTTAAAAACGATTAATAATTAAATCCATATTACTCCATTTACAGGGAGAAACAACTGAGTCCTTAAGGAAGTAAAGTAACTATCAATGGTTACAATTATTCTGTGTTCTATTATTCTGTTTAGCAAGGATTTGGGAACAGCTACAAATTCCAAGAGTGTATAACATAAGTGTATATGAGATGAGATGGAAGCAAAGAAGTGAGGGTATTTCAGGAATTTTATGTAATTAAAAAAATTGAAAGATATACTGTAAAAATCTTAGGAAGCTATGGTATAAAATACTTAAGAGACATAATAACCCATATCTCAAAATCCTTCCTATATCTGCTCCTTCAGACCACGGTAACTCTGGGAACAGTATCAAGAAGCTGTCAGTTAAGCTGGTGGACCTCTCATTCTGCCACCATCAACATATCCACCCGACTGAAAGTAACAATTTTTGCATCTGGAGTCATCCAGAAGACTGCTGGGTACTTACTGTATAAGGGCAGTTACCTTTGGGGGGACATATAAAAATGTGTGTAAAATTCTATGAAATATATGTAGACTTTCATTTATGCAAGATGAATAAATTCTGGATATATGCTGTACAACATGCTGTATACAGATTGACAAATGTTATACGATACACTTAAAAATTTAAGAGGGTAGATGTCACATTAAACGATACATAAAAAAAGTTTAATGTAAAATAGATAACTAATAAGAACCTGCTGTATAAAAAATAAATTAAATTTAATTTAAAAAAAAGAAAGTTTTTTCCACTGCAATTCACAGATGTAATCTTTATGAGGGTTACATAATCATATAGATATATGTAAACATATATCATCACTATGTAAAAGAAGATGCATAGAGACATTTATTCTTCAGATCAAAAACAAAGCTGGATGGTACTTAGTGACCACCTAGAGGGGTGGGATAGGGAGGGTGGGAGGGATACATAAGAGGGAGGGGATATGGGGATATATGTATATGTATAGCTGATTCACTTTGTTAAACAGCAGAAACTAACACACCACTATAAAGCAATTATACTCCAATAAAGATGTTTAAAAAAAAGAAAAAGAAAATAAAATAAAGCTGGAATATTTTCATTGAGAAGTAGAGAACTTACTAAAAATAATCTTTGAAACTATGGAAAGAACAGGAGGTTACGATGCTTGCATTGTAGCAAAATGAACAAAGGAAAAATGTTAAGCATTGGGATCAGGGGGTAACAACATAAAGCCCTTGGCCTTTACTCTGAGTGTCATTCTGCCTGCTTGGATGAGAACAAATGCTGGGATAAGGATGGGTGAGAATGAAGCAGGAATGATGGCTTGAACCAGACTAAAAGCAGTAGAGGTAGTCTGCCTAGAAATACTCAGCTAAGGGGATAATAAGTGACATCCAAATAAAGTTGCTGAATATGTAGTTTACTTTTTATAATGTTCTCTAAATTCCCCCTACTATTTTCCTCTTTTAATCAGCGTTATGGTTATTTGTACCTAAGTGGTTTAATGGACCTCCTTGAAGTAGGCACATGTTTGTCATGTCATTTGGAATTTATATGTGGTAGAAAAAAAGATAAACCTTATATATTTTAATGTACTTATAAACAATGTTAAGCATATACATAATGTATAAATATGTATCTTATAATTCACTTATATTATATACCTATATGTAATGTGGATATGTTTCTTATGTATTTAATATATGCCTATCTATCTCATATATATATGGGTTATCTTTGTTGCCTTATTCAGATACAGCAGGGTAGTCCTGTTCTCTGTCACTTTGGCAACCACTGGGAACTGGTAGGCCTGGTCAGTGAGTCCTCAGTGGCCTGTTATGACCCAGTTCTTGTGACCAAGACAGCCCCCTGCCTATCTTGGATGAGATGGCTAATCAAGGCACCCCAGAAGCCACTGGATCCTATTTTTTCTCTACCCTGCAGTTTTTCTCCTGGGGTAGGACGTGGTATACAAGACAGGCTTAGCCTGAACAGGGCCTCTACCATTTTGACCTCCCATGGATTCTCTGAACAGTCATGGAGGAGAAGATTAGGTACCTTCCCACGGAACAGACAGCGCTGAAATCCTCCTCCAGTATTTTTTGGGTCAAATAATGGAGACTCATTTCCTGGCAGCACACAGTTACGCCTTCAAAGCAGTCAGCTCTCCTCCGCTAGCACATTCCCAATGGTACAATCTTGGACCTCTCCTCTTGCCACATCATGGGATCCTTCTCATACAGCTATGCCCTGGAGTACCCCAGTGGCTGATATTTCTGATCCTTCTGTTCTGTCTGGACCTCAGAACACTCCAACACCTGATATACCTACACCCTGGAACCTTCCTCACAGAGACGCAATGAAATATAAGTATCAAACTATGACAGATTCACTAAGATCCTGGGTTAAACCTTTAGGTGGTATAACTGGGCTTCATACTCCACTGTTAGGTAATGCTGGTGGATCACATGTTCTGTTTTCAAGTGACATAGGTGGATCAAAAGTTCATTCTGAGATTAATACTGTTCAGTCTCAAGTTCAGTCTAGTAAGGCTCCTTTCCATGGTCAACTTCTAGCTAGACCCTGGCTAGAAATTACACCTGGTGTTGGACCTTGGACCCATTTTGTGCCTGATAAAACAGGAATAGTTATGCAAATTCAATCTAGTGAGGAGAGTGTTAGAACCCAAATACATCATGTAGCTGATAGAGTTGATGCTGTTGTTAAACCAGTAACTTATAACTTGCAACCATGGGTCCCTTTAATTGTTCATAAAATTGGATTCTGGGCTCATTCCATACTATATGAAGAGAGATCCCAATATCCTATGGTAACCGATACCTTGGAACCCTGGTTTCAGCCTGTCTTAAATATAGTTAGATCCCAAGGACTTATACAAAAGACAGAAGCATACAGGCTTCTCCCTGAATCTAAGTCAACTCAATTTTGGACTGCATCAACTCTTAACAGGAACTTTACTTGAGCTCCATCTGCAGTCAATACAATTACATCTTTGGCCCAGTATAAGACAAGGACGATCAGATCCTTAAGTCAAATGGGTAGAAGGAGTCCATTGAATAAACATGACACTATATAGTCAAACCCCAGATGCAGACTAAAGATACAACATGGCTTTTGGTTCATACAGTTACTAAGGTAAATGATCCTTTAATCCACTCTAAAGTTGGTACAATGAGACCGTGGCCTCAGCCTGAAGCCGACATTGTCCAAACTTGGACCCAGTCAGGAATGCAATCAGCAAGACCTTTGACTCAATTAAAAGCCGATACAACCAAACCATGGTTACAGACTAAAGGAAGCAGACCCTGGATTCAGACTAAATTCCAAATTGCCAGACCCAGAACTCAGACTGAAGAAGGTAAAGATAGACATTGGATTCAGCCAGAAGCAGATGCAATCAAATATTGGACCCACACTGAAACTGAAACAATCAGACCCTGGAACCATCCTGAAGCTGGTACAGCCAGATCTTGGTTCTGGACAAAACCTGATCAAATGGGAGAGAGGACCCAGGCAGACTTTAAAACATCCACTCTTGGACTCAGCCTGAAGTTGACGTGGTTAGACCATGGATTCAGTCTGAAGCTGGTAGTATCAAACAATGGACAAAGCCTGACTCATCTACATTCAGACTCATGACACAGTCTAAAGTTAATACAGTCACAGCATGGACTAGGCGTGAAGCTGATGCTGTCAGACTTTGGTTGCAAACACAAACTGATAAAATCAGAACCTGGAGCCAACCTGAATCTCCGACAATCATTTCTTGGTCTGAGCCTGAATCTGATAGAGTCAGACCTTGGTTGAATACTCAAATGGATATGTGCAAACCTTGGATCGAGACAGAATTTGAAACACCCCACCCCTGGGCCCTATCTGAACGTGATCTAGCCAGATCCTGGACTCAGTTTGAAGCTGAAAATGTCAAACACTGGTTCCAGACTCAAATGGAGACAGTCACACTGTGGACGGAGCCAGTAATCAAAACATCCCACCACTGGATACAGTCCACAAAGGAAAATAGTCAAGCCCTGGAACCAACCCGATAAGGTGGAAACTTGGATACAACATGATGCTTTTACGGTCAGAGGGAAGACAGACACTCAGACGGAGCTCTTCACTGCATGGCTTTTCTGCTCTTGAGCAAAGGAATTCAAGTCTAGCAAAGAGCTGGGTTTGCCGGACACTCCCCTCTCATGCCACAGAGCTTCGGGCTCTCTGTCCCCTGGAAGAAAAGTATCCAGCAACTTCGGCCACCATGCATTTCCTTGTACATTTTCTGAGAGCTCCCAGTGGTTAAAGGTCCCGAGGCAAACCGGATTCTGATTTTCTGATTTTGGAGCGCGAACTCGTGGCTCCAACTGGCACAGGCCACATAGGTATCACAGGGCACCCAGGCACCCCAGACGCAAGGCTGGAGGCCTCCCTGGAGGCGAGCTCCTTGTGGAACCTGTGCTGCTAAGTCCGGGGGACGGAAGGGGTGTTTTGGCGGACCGGGCAATCCCGGAGACCAGCCTGTTTCCACAGGGCGAGGGGCGAGGCAGCCGAGGGTGACGCCCACTGTCCTCGCCCTGATTGGTCGTGATGGGGCCGAGCGGCCTGCGCGTGGCTTGGAGCTGCTTCCTGCCACCTGGACACGCATGCCTGGTGGCCAATGCTCCTGCGCATGCGTTACAGCTCTCTTCACCGCAGAGGCTCCTGGGAACGGTTCAGCCCGCAGCGAAGCGCGATTGTAGTCGCTGGGCCTGCGTGGTGCTCGGCCCATGAGCTGAGCTTCCAGCTGCCGCACCTTCGCCGCTGCCCCAGCTCAGGGCCAGGTCCGCATGGGCAGTGAGGCGGGACCCGGGGTCGTCCTAGGTGTGGGAGGGGGTCCTCAGGAAGCAGGGGTCCCCAGGTGTGGTGCGGGAGGTGGGTAGGGTGCTGGCCCTAGCTGATGGGTGGGGCGAGGAGGCCGCCATCTTTAGCGGGGAGGTGGTGCGGCAACGCGCGGCCCTGTTGGAGGGAGAGGTGGCGTGGATCATGGAGGTGTTTTGGCAGCCTGTGGAGGACATGATGGAAGAGGTGGAGGTGGTGGCGGAGAAGCAGCAGCAGCAGGTGGTGGCGGAAGAGCAGGAGGAGAAGCCCCAGGAGCAGGGGCAGGAAGAGCCAGGGCCGTCCCCGAAGAGCGCCTCGCTGGAGGCGCTGGAGGCGCTGAAGGTCTTGCAGTTACAGCTGGAGCCTGTGAATGCGGAGTGCAGCCGACAACACTTTCATCTCAAAGTCACAACACTTCGGAGGCGGAAGCCTTATCTGGAACACAGAAGCACCATCATCCAGAGCATCCCTGGCTTCTGGGTCAAAGTTGTATCCTTAATTTTGTATTTGAGAGACCGCGTTGTGGCCGGGCTAGTGCAAGGGGTACCTAACATAGCGGGCCGTTTGGGTACCAAAATGTATCCGTTGGATTGTGCATTGTGGGCACACTCAGGGAAATGTGATCCTGGAATTGTGGGGGCATGCTGATTTTCTGCATAGCAGGAAATAAGACTAGGGCTTTAGTTGCAGAGGTCCAAAAAGGTATTGTCATTAGTACCAGGGCCTCTTGAGACAAAAGAGTTGTCTTGTGCACAGGTTCTTCTTGGAATAACCATCAGGGAAAACGGAGGTGAGAGTGGGGAGTTATGAATGCGCATCCTAGTTAGAGCCAGGAGTGTTTGCTGTGCGGAAGTAAGCTTGTTCTGTCCAGATGGAGATCAGGGCCTCCCTCTCAGAATCGGAGGCTCCCTGTTTTAGTGCACAGATATGCACACCCCGAGGGGCTCATTGTTCCTTCATGCGGTCTGTATTGAAGGAATAGGACTAGATGCTAGTGGGGCCTTGAGATCAGACACTCCCAGGCCGCTGTCCAGGCTCGTTCTGTTCTCCCAGCCCTTTCACCTCCGGCATCTAGAGGCTCCTTGACGTAAAGCAGTTTGTGAACCACCCCCGGATGTCGGCCATGATTAGCAACCAAGATAAAGACATGCTTAACTACATGACCAACTTGAAGGTCAGGCTGGGGAGGAGAGGGGAAATGATTTATCCCGGAAAGCAGGAAAGAGCAGGTCTGCTGGAGAGAGATTTCACCCTCCGCCTCCACTTTGTCCCGGCAGGTGGAGGAACTCACATATCCCAGTGATTACCGCAAGATCATGTTGTTTTTCCGGAAGAACCCCTATTTCCAGAATGAGGTGGTTGTTAAGGAGTATCTCATTGAGGCCACTAGTAAGAGACAGCTCCTTGGATCGTGGGGGAGGGCAGATGGGGTGAGGTGAACTTGAAACGTGATTTAGGCCCTTGTCCCACGCTCCTTTTCCCACAGGATATAGGGCATTTCGTCTCGCTCCAATTCAGTGGCACCGTCGTTTTGAAGAGGAGGTGTATAGCCGCAGGCACAACAACAGCAGCCTTAACTTCTTCAACTGGTTCTCTGACCACAGCTGTGTAGGATCTAGCAGGATTGCTGAGGTGGGGTGCCTCTGGGCCTCCTCAGCAATGGCGATGTTGGTCGGGGGAAGGGGTGTGGGCCTGGCCTGGCCTGGCCTGTCCCGACCGGGCCCCTTTCCCCTACCAGATCATCGGCGAGGACCTGTGGCCCAATCCCCTGCGCTACTACCCGAGGGAGAAAGTCCCCACCGGGACAGGTCACCGAGAGGAGGACAGGTGGGTAAGGAGCCCAGGGGCTGGGCGCTGAAACGAGTAAGCTGGGTCGTTTATTTCACTCATGGAGGAGTTGAGGCTCAGAGGCATACAGTGACACCAGGGCCTGAGGGCGTCAGGGTGCGACAGCACGTCTGGAAAACTGCAGTGCAGGACTGGTTCTGACTAGGGAAGCTTTAGGCGAGTGAAGCAGCATGAGAGTCAAAGTCACGGAGATTCAAAGGTGCACGTCTCTGAACTGTCATTCCATGGCCATCAACCCCACCCTCAGGCCTCCTGTACCGCCCCCTTAAATTTGGGCTTGCCTCAGGTTCCCCCCACCACCCCGTTTCCACAAAGGTCTGTGAGCCCCCTTTGTGCAAAGCCTTACCCCGCTGTCCCATCATTTTTTTCTGTTTTGATCATCACCGTCATCTTTTACTTTTCTTATGCATCTCCTTCACCTGCCATGGCTATTGTGAGAACAGTGGCCATTTTGCATCGATTATGAAGAAAAGTTTCTAATATGCGGTTGGAGGAAATGTAAGAGATCACAGGGGATGTGACTCTGTCTCCTGGGCGGGGCCTTAAAAAGTTAAAGCGGTCTTTAGCATCGTTCAGAGAGGTTGGGTTATTATGTGTGTGCCTGTGTGTGTTTTCAAAGGCACTCCCGATCTTGAGATGCGTGTGATGGAGCATCACCCTTGACCTAAGAAGCTGCTTTGGGTGAAGGCGAACGGTCAACGTGGTTGTCGTGCACACGAAGAAACGAAGAGAGGTCTGGTGGTGAGACGTACAGAGAGGGAGACACCAGTAAACCTGGAATAAAACCGGAAGATAAATAAGCAGCGTCAGTTGTATGTGTTTGTGTGGTGTTTGTGCAGGGGCTCAGGGTAGACACATCAGCCCCAGGCAGGCTTCTCAGTTTGCTGCCTGGGAATTACCAGGCCATGGAGAGTTGTAGAGGTGGGGGGAAATCATACTTTGGGATTGCATCAGAGGATGCAGTTCTGCCTGTGGGATGGGGGTTGGGGAGGAAGGAGAAATAAGAGAAGGACTGGTTAACTGGGGCCTGCCATTTTTCCAAGGGAAATGCGGAAGTTCAAGGAAAGGGCCTGGTGAGCAAGGGCCTGAGATTGAAATGCTGGAAGTTAATTTTGTTGGATAGTGGTCCTCCATGTATCCTCCCTGTTGCATATCATCAGACTCTTCACTGGGATACAACGGGGGGAAGCCTTAGCATTTAATTCACTGTTGGACCGGATGCCCTTCTAGTGCATATGAACACAGGGTCTTTTGCTGAGACAATTAGCCTCTCAGGGCTAGGGTTCCAGACAACATCTCAGCACATGGGGGTATAAGGTATATGGAGGACATCTGGGGAGGTGAGGGAGACACGGGTGGGAAGGCAGTGAGGATGTTAGTTTGCTCTGGCAAAGGTGACCAGGGGAAAAGGTAAGTTTGCTGGGAAACGGCTAAGCAAACAAAAACGGAGTCCCTCACATCTGAGTGAGCTCACGTGAACTCTGTTCTTTTTTCCGGGGGACTCAGTTTGGGTACAAAAGGGCACACGGGGAGAGGGGAAAGGTGGGGGGAGTGGGGAGTTGGGGATGTTAAACAGGCAAGTGCCAGGCCACCCAGCTGTGTGCTCTCTGTCCCGTGACGGCACAGTGGTTAATATCCCTATTTTCAGACAGGCTTAAGCCCTCTGCCCAAGGTCCGCTTCAGGCCAGGTCCCCAGAAAGTAAACATTTTTCTCATGAACAGTCTGGTAGAGGTGTCCCATCCTCGCTGAATGGCTGGGCACACCGTGTTTCAACCACAAAGGCACTGTCCTTCTTTGGGGCCTTGCCAGCAGTCTGTGCCCCTGAGGCCAATGGGAAGACCTAGAGCATACCGAGCTCACCCAGGAAGTGGTGAGCACTTCGGGTGCTCCTTGCCAAGTGGCTGGCTGCTTCCCAGAAGCACGTCTGTCTCTGGACCAGGCAAAGGACAGACTCTGCCACAAACGGAGCAGGGAATGTTCAATGTTTGTCCCCCCAGTGTTCTTCTCTCTTCCCAGATACAGCGGCTCCAACACAGGCGTCCCTGAGGGTGGCATATTGACAGTACCATTTCCGTCCCACATGTTGAGCTCTCGCTCAACGACTTTTGGTAGAAGAGCCTTCTCCCAAAAGCCCCAGCTCTTTCCAGGACGAGGGTTTGACAAAGTTCATGGAGTCACGGATGTCCCCTTCAAAGTGCACTGAGTTAGATCGCCTGCTCGGTGTCAGGTTTTGTATTTGAACATCTACATCCCAGCTATGCCCCTTCTACAGTGGAGACATCCGAAGGTCTAGAAGGCGAGGCTTGGCCTTTGCCCGCTGCTGTCCCCACAACCACCCCACAGACACTGTGGAAACAGGTCTTCTCAGCTTCTCGCACTGTACACCTCAAGGAACCCTTGGGGCTTCCACATGCTGGTCCCTGTCTTTCCTGGTGCTGGTAAAAATAAACTATGCTCTGATAACCCTGCAGTGGGAGTGGGACAGCATAATGGTGCGTGGTCTTAGGGAACCTCAGACAGGGCTTGTTCTAAGGACACCAGGATGTTTATCCACATCCAGAACATTTAGTAAGGTCTTGCAAAGGACTTAATCACCAAAGCAAAGGTTGGGACAGGCTCCCCCAACTCCTAACATCTCCTGCCAGTGCTTAGGTACCAAGGCTATGCTTAGGCCTGACCTGTCCTGGAGTGAAGCTGGGCAGACGTTCATGGATCAGGTAGCGGAACTGTAAACTGTGGACGGTTGACTTGATTGTCATTCTCTGGAGACTTGGCATGATGTGTGCCCCAGAGGCTATAGCTTACTGAGTTTCCTCCTGGGCTACAGAGCTTAGACGTAGGTGTGACCCGGTCTCTTAAGAGCTTTTTCACGTGGGGCCTAATATCTAGGTGCGAGTAGATTGAATGCACAGTTGCACACGTTGCCTGAGGTTTTCTTCCGTTGAACTTCAGGGCATGTGAGGCCCAGCAGATTACTGATCAATCTATGAGCATTCTGGCTCAATCACTCTGAGCCACGTTTGCGTTTCCTGGTCTCTGGACATGTTCATGTTTTCCTCTGTTTGAAATGAAGATGGTGTGTCCGTGTTGTGTTTGCCCATGATCTCTCACTCTGAGCGTGAGTTGGTGTTCCTTCCTCTGGCTTTGCCCATGCCTTCGTCTCTCTGATCTTCCACCCATGCCTGTGCCCATATGCACGCCTCTAGTGCCATAGCTGTCTCAGTCTGTTCATGTCCCTGTTTCGATACACGTGCTCTGGGTTGCTGTTACTCACTTACTTGTTAAGGTTTGTGTCTCTGAGTTGGTCTGTGCCTGCGTTCCACCCTTTCCTCCATTCCTGCATCAAATGCTTCCACACCTTGAACTGGGACTTTTTTGTGAGTTCCGTTGTCTTTGTGAGCAACAAGAAATGCTTTATTGCAGGTGGAGTTAGCAGTGACACACATTTGGAAACAGAGGAATAGGCATGCACTTGTGGCAAATCACCGACAGACAAGAATATCTTGGTGGAGGTGAGAATATCAATTACGGCCCCCAGAGGGTGATGAGGACATTGAGGGAATGCATTTGCCAGGGAAGCTTCCAGGAGGAGAACGTTTGGGGTTGACTTGTTAGTGTTTTGTAAACACTAGTGCGGGAGTGAAGGAAGATGACTCTTATTCCTCCCCATTTTATTCTTGCGTTGGTCATTAAACCGACATTTTGTGGGCACAATTTCTTCATGAGTTTTAATAAAGTATCACCCGAACGATAGGAATTGGGGCTAGTCTTCCTGTGAAGAGAAAAGTTGTTAGAGAGTCCTTGCCCTCGGTGACCTCCTATGACCCAGTGAGAGGGGGTGCATGAACAAAATACGGGCAAACCGAATAGAAACTCGTGGCCCAAGCACCTCACCCAGAGGATCAGGTGGTGCTGAAGGAAGGTGAGGGCTTCAGGAAGAGAGAGGTATGAGTAAAGGAAATGTGACGTGTAGATTCATGAGTTTTGCCATACCTGGAGAGTGTGAGGGGCATGATTTCTTGAAATACTTGTCCTGCCCCTTTCTCTCCTGTCTCCACCTGGGACTGCAAATACGTAAGCCTCGGATTGCTCAGTGGAGTCTGGCAAATAATCTAGGCTGTTACATTTTCTGCATTATTTTTGTTCTCCTTCTGCTCCTCAGCCAGGATGATTTCAATTAACCTGACTTTGGGTTTTGTGATTCTTCTGCCTGCTCAAACCTTCCTTCGAAGTCTCTACTGAAGGTTTTGATTCACATGCTGTGGTTTTTCAGCCCATAATTCCTATTTGTTTCTGCTTTAAATGTCTCTTTGTTGAGAGTCTCTATTTCGCTAGACCTGGGTCTCCTGGTTTCTTTTAGTTCTTGCTCCATCGTTTCCTTTGTCAGGTGAGCGTAGGTATGACTCTTGATTGAATGTCTGCCTACAGAGTTAAAGTACTTGGTTTCCTCATGCACAGTTTCTATTAGTTTGCTATCTGACCTGTGATGGGGCAAATACACACTTGTTTCATTGCATGCCTTGTAAGTGGTGTTGAAAACTGGAGATTTTGAAGTTTGGAATGCAGTAAATGGGGAGAAGGTTCTTCTCCCTCGTATTCATGTGTGGCTGCTGGTTGTAGTTGATCCTTTCCGTTACTATGCCGAACTATTTTTGGTTAGACGGCTTTCTTTGCCGTGTGCTGTGTAGCCACTGGTGTTTCTGTTCCACGACGTGGGTGGACACAACCGATTATTATTTTTTTAAACCGCCGGGGTGCTGGGTCAGGGGGTTTGGGGAGGTAGCAAGGAAACACAAATTTCAAAAACCACTCTCCTGGTCTCTGCAGATTACCTTGGGGCTGGGTGCACAGCTTCATCACCGTATACACCGTTTTCATTTTCGCAAGTTTTCCCACCCAGTACACCTGGAGACTAAAGATCAGCCAGAGGTGAAAACTTAGGGTCTCCTCAAATCTTTTCTGAGCCAGTGAACATGTGTGACCTTGTCTAGCAACACGGGGACGGGCAAATTTCTCCTTTACCCCTGTTGAGGTCCTTTTGGCTCTCCTAATAATTATGTGGACACAAGACAGATTAACAGGAAAAACAAACCAATTTAATTCATGTACACAGAGGTCTCAGAAATGGGACCGCCTGAAGTGACCAAAGCCCGCTGAATGTATCTAGTTTTGGACAAAGAAACATTTTTGTACATTCGACAAAACAAAGAGGCTTGTGCTTGGGCAAGCAGCCTAATGAAGAAGTGTCAGCGTTCGTTTATCCAGCTTTCTTAGCCTTGAATTTCCTAACTGTGGTGACAAGGATGCTTTCTAGCCTCCTGCCATAGGGAGGATACCGTCACATGGATTTAGTTCGCACTTTGGGGGAAGGCAGGGGGCCAGAGTATTTTTGTTGTGGTTTTCAATCATTTCCCCTTACTGACCGTTTCCCAGAGGGCGACCTACATGCAGATGCAGGGCCAAAGCTGAACCCCAGGAGCTGTGCAAACAAAGAAGAGAAAGGGAAGTCTCTCCCCGAAGCCTCAGGAGCAGAGGATTAAAGCTCCACAGTCAACCTGATGTACCTGCATCTGTGGAATACCTGAATAGACAATGAATCATCCCAAAATTGAGGCGGTGGACTTTGGGAGCAACTGTAGACTTGGGGTGTGCTGTATGCGACTACTAGTTTATGATTTTTACGTGTATCCTAGCACAGTTTTAGCCCTTGGTATCATTGGTGGATTTGTTTATTGGTTTGGTTGCTCTCTTCTTTTTTTCCGTGTATTACGTTTTTATTATTTTTAATTTTTTAATTTTAATAATATTTTTAATTTTTTATTTTAATAACTCTAATATATTTTATTTATATTTTCTTTCTTCTTTTTGTCCCTTTTCTTCTTTTGAGCCGTGTGGCTGGCAGGGTCTTGGTGCCGCAGCCGGGTGTCAGGCCTGAGCCTCTGAGGTGGGAGGGCCGAGTTCAAAACATTGGACCTCCAGCGACCACCCGGCCCCACGTAATATCAATCAGTGAGAGCTCTCCCAGAGACCTCTGACTCCCTGCTAAGACCCAGCTCCACTCAACGAGCAGCAAGCTCCAGGGCTGGACGCCCCATGCCAAACAACTAGCAAGATAGGACCACAACCCCACCCATTAGCAGAGAGGCTGCCTAAAATCATAATAAGTTCACAGACACCTCAAAACACACCACCAGATGCGGCCCCGCCCACCAGAAAGACAAGATCCAGCCTCATCCACCAGAACACAGGCACCAGTCCCCTCCACCACGAAGCCTACACAACCCACTGAACCAACCTTACCCACTGGGGGCAGACACCAGAAGCAATGGGAACTATGAACCTGCAGCCTGAGAAAAGGAGACCCCAAACACAGTAAGATAAGCAAAATGAGAAGACAGAGACATACACAGCAGATGAAGGAGCAAAGTAAAACCCCACCAGACCAAACAAATGAAGAGGGAATAGGCAGTCAACCTGACAAAGAACTCAGAGGAATGACAGTAAAGACGATCCGAGATCTTGGAAATAGAATGGAGAAAATACAAGAAACCTTTAACAAGGACCTAGGAGAACTAAAGTGCAAGCAAACAATGATGAACAACACAATAAATGAAACTGAAAATTCTCTAGAAGGAATCAATAGCAGAATAACTGAGGCAGAAGAACGGAGAAGTGACCTGGAAGATAAAATAGTGGAAATAACTGCCACAGAGCAGAATAAAGAAAAAAGAATGAAAAGAACTGAGGACAGTCTCAGAGACCTCTGGGACAACATTAAAGGCACCAACATTCGCATTATACGGGTCCCAGAACAAGAAGAGACAAAGAAAGGGACTGAGAAAATATTTGAAGAGATTATAGTTGAAAACGTCCCTAATATGGGAAAGGAAATAGTCAAGTCCAGGGAGCAGAGAGTCCCAGATAGGATAAATCCAAGGAGAAAAAACACCAAGACACATATTAATCAAACTATCAAAAAAGAAATACAAAGAAAAAAATATTAAAACAGCAAGGGAAAAGCAGCAAATAACATACAAGGGAATCCCTGTCAGGTTAACAGCTGACCTTTCAGCAGAAACTCTGCAAGGCAGAAGGGAGTGGCAGGACATATTTAAAGTGATGAAAGGGAAAAACTACAATCGAGATTACTCTACCCAGCAAGGATCTCATTCGATTCGACAGAGAAATTAAAACCTTTACAGACAAGCAAAAGCTAAGAGAATTCAGCACCACCAAACCAGCTTTACAACGAATGATAAAGGAACTTCTCTAGGCAGGAAACACAAGAGAAGGAAAAGACCTACAATAACAAACCCAAAACAATTAAGAAAATGGTAACAGGAACACACATATCAATCAGTACCTTAAATGTAAATGGATTAAATGCTCTAATCAAAAGACACAGACTGGCTGAATGGATACGAAAACGAGACCTGTATATATGCTGTCTTTACAAGAGGCCCGCTTCAGACCTAGAGACACAGACAGACTGAAAGTGAGGGGATGGAAAAAGATATTCCACGCAAATGGAAAGCAAAAGAAAGCTGGAGTAGGAATTCTCATGTCACACAAAATAGACTTTAAAATAAAGACTATTTTTCTTTCAGTAAAGTTACATGTACCTTTATTATATTAATATATATACTACCAAATGATAAAGACGATTACCAGAGACAAAGAACACTACCTAGTGATCAATCCAAGAGGAAGATATAACAGTTGTAAATATTTACGCACCCAACATAGGAGCACCTCAAAACCTAAGGCAAACGTTAACAGCCATGAAAGGGGAAATTGACAGTAACAGAGGACAGGCATCTGTGTTCCTCCCAATCCCCCTAGTCTGTTCTAATGGCAGGTAACTAAGATCACTGGGGCACAAGACCATCTGATTTAGAACATCTAGGAGGCTCCTTTTGTCTCTATTAGGGATCTTTACCAGCATGCATCTCTAAAAAAGGAATTTTTTTAGGCAGAAAACACTCATTGGAAATACAGTTTACCCAGTTGGCCTATTCTTTGCTATAGTATTTTCTTACACGGAAACAGGCAAAGAGTACCTGAAATCACCTGAAATGCTCACCAAGCAATAAAATAAGACTTCCACTATCTTTCTGATGGAAACTTTGTATTTTCGTAAAACTGTACAGCCCACGAGACCTGTGAGGACAAATACAAACTATGAATAATGGGCTTAATTCTCCTCCATTAAATAAGGAGAGAGGTTTCCACCTCTGCCTTTTGCTCAGAGCAATTATTTTAGAAAACTTGTCGTTAAGTACTCTCTCCTAGTTTTGAAATGTGTATAAATCTTTCTGATGGGACTTTTCTCAGCTTAGTGACCCAGAAGTGTCCTTCTCAAGGACCTGGGGACTATCTCTTTGAAACAAAACCAGGAAGGGAGAGGGAGCCCATCTCCCAGGCTCTGTGGGAGGTGAGGGGATGAGCTTCTGTAGGCTCCTGGCCCCAACCTGCAAACCTACCTCTCGTCACAAAGACAGGAGCGGTTCGTCTTTCCTCTGGACGAAGCTGATTAGCTACCACAGACGGTCCCTGCAATTCGCAGGTCAACTCAGGATGGCTGTGTATGTGTATAGTACACGCTGCTGCCAGGTCTTGCTGAGGCCTAGTCAGTGCTCATCTTGAGAACATTCACAGAAGGAGCTCTAGCTGCCTGGCCACATAAAAGGGTGAGATTTTCCTTCTGTCTTTGCCTCTCTTGGCGAATTCCCTGTGGTGTGCACCACATTCTGATTTAACGCTTATCTGATGATAAAACTGCTGTCTTTCTCTTCTGCTTTGTGGAGAGGTTTGCTGGGGGTTGGGAGGAGATTTGCGTTTAAGTATATTTCCCAAATGAACCTCAAATCCTTTGTGGAATAGGTGAAATACAGAAACATAAGCTACTATATACATAAGCACTGACACACACACATATATATATATATATATATATATATATATATTTCCTTTTCATCTACTGCAATGAAAACTATGTTAAATTTTTATAGCATATGCTAGTCATTAAATTTCCACTGGCTATATCATCTATTCTCTAGGCTACAAAAAAATTCTACGGTAATTTATTGACAAATAAAAGTGTGGAGCAAATGTATTACGTATTTGACACTAATGGAACTATTATTCCCTGTTCATCACACAAACACATCCCAGGAACTCCACCATCTGATTTCTAGGGTTTCCAGGAGCTTATCCTGGTTAGTTACGTTCACAAATTGTGCTTCCATCTGTGCTTTCAATGTAGATTTAGAAAAAAATAGCTCTATTATAAATCTTCAGGGGCTTCCCTGGTGGCGCAGTGGTTGGGAGTCCGCCTGCCGATGCAGGGGACGCAGGTTCGTGCCCCAGTCCGGGAGGACTCCACATGCCGCGGAGCAGCTGGGCCCATGAGCCATGGCCGCTGAGCCTGCGCGTCCGGGGCCTGTGCTCCGCAACGGGAGAGGTCACAACAGTGAGAGGCCCGCGTACCGCAAAAAAAAAAAAAAAAAAAAAAACTTCAAAACATGGCTTCTTATTTTCTTTGTGTAAAATGCTACCAGCGGGGCTTCCCTGGTGGCTCAGTGGTTGAGAGTCCGCATGCCGATGCAGGGGACGCGGGTTCGTGCCCCAGTCCGGGAAGATCGCGCATGCCGCGGAGCGGCTGGGCCCGCGAGCCGCGGCCGCTGAGCCTGCGCGTCCGGAGCCTGTGACCCGCAACGGGAGAGGACACAACAGTGAGAGGCCCGCGTACCGCAAACAAACAAACAAAAATGCTACGAGCAAAGGAGAAATACCTTCAAAATGATGGAGTTAATTCATCCATTTGTTCCCTTATTTTAAAATATGTATAAAGGTTGCTAGGCATTAGGAATAACAAGAGGAAATGTCTCCTGTCCTCAGAGTGAGCACAGTTCCTTGGGGGCAAAGGCAACCTCTAAAGTGTCAACTAAAATTGATGCGATCTATGGGAAGTAGAGGAAGAAACCAGCCTGGTTCAGTGAGGGAAGCCTGTGCAATTTCAGATGGAATAATTTTGAAGTGACCCTAACAGTATGAAGTGGTTTTACTTGAATAAAAGAGAGGGACGACCCTCTCTATTAACATTCTATTTTTACAATACCAACAGAAATGTAAACTAGGTTATTTCTAGTACTGCTCTGACGGACAGTCTTATTCTGAGGGTTCCATATTGACTTGCGCTTCAACTCCTGTCTTCAAGGCTCTCTGGGGAGGGGGCGTGCTCACCGTGCCCGGGGGATGGCCCCAGATGCGGGACCACCCGGCTCTTCCATCTTCCTTGGGAAAGCCTGGCCTTCACCCCAGAATCCCACACTGTTCAGTGACTTTGTGCTCATTAACTTCTTAATCTGGTCCATTCTAATAACGCAAAGCAGTTTTACTTAATTATTATTCTGAAAGTCCAGTTAAGAATTTAATCATTTCTAAGCAAATCACTTAAATACTAGTCGGACTAACCATGGTGCAGCACTTAACGAATTACTTGGTCTCTCTCTGTAGGAATATTATTTAGTCAGAATTGGACATCTCCTTTCTCTCAGCCAGCCCTCCTCTTAAACGACAATGGTTTTAAAATTCCAATTTTATGACGTAGTTTACCACTCTGCACTGGCATTATAAGAGGCATTTTCTAAATTAAGTGTCTGAGGTCTTTTCCATGCCGCTCAACTCGGAGACTCAGAGTTTGAGCTTATGGGTAGATGTACGATTGTATACTGGATATTTCGGAGAGACAGTCCTCCAAGATTTCTACTAAAGTGCACCTGTTTCTTTGGACAACTGGAATTGCCCTCCTCTACTTCTGATAAGTACTACACCCTATTAATTTTATATATTTAAACATTTTTTCCCTCCTATACTGAGTGTTAGCTGGAAGGTAGGAAACTCGCTCCTGACTTAGGAAAAGGAGACATTCTAGTCCTATTCAGTGCTCTATAACTTGTCCTAAAATTTCCATCTCTGTATCTATCTGCCTTTCTAACTACCTATTTATTTTTTTCCTTTTCTTCCTTCTTCTCCTCTTCCTCCTTCTTGTCTCTTTTTCTGTCTCTGTCTTTGTCTTTATCTCAGACACACACACTCCTCATGTATATCTGGGGAAGATGCTGATGAGATTGCTATTCTTTACAATCCCTAAGTCTGTAGAGATGTCAATCTTTAAAAGACAGTGTGCGATCTCTCCTTTGAGAACCTGAAACCCTTCTGGGAAAGCAGTATACTTGCTGCTTAGCGATGATGAGATGTCCCAGAAGCTACTAAAACCTGACTCCTGTGTTTTTTCTTGAGAAATTTAATCATCAACACAATTGCTAATTCAAACCCTGTAAGTTGTCCTTCATTTTATGTTACAGGAATGTTCAAAGCCAATAAATTGAAGTCGCAGGTGCTCCACTCTCAGAGTTATTAAACATGAAAACTCTTTTATGTCCCTGAAGAGTCTGCTGAATTCATTGTACTAAGTACTTGCTTGCATTCCTGGAAATGAAGGGCAAAATTGTATCAATTGGTGGGTGTGGATTTGTGTGTCCAAGTCCATTTATCTGGTAGAAAACTGATCCTGTCTTTATTTAAAGTCTTAATATCTTGTTCATCATGTATTCTGCATCACTTCTCATTGTTAAAATAATGCATTAAATATTATTCACCTCGATTACTGAATTTTTTGGTGCACCCCTAAATTCTGTATCCAATGTAACAGCCTCACTTGCCACCCTGTCCCAGTCTGGCAGGACAACCTGACGTTAGTTTAAGTTCTGAAGTGATTGAGGACTTCACTCTTGCTTTTCTTTTGCTTTGTTTTTTTACATAGTAAGTAGTGTTAAGGGTATGAACACGATAAATCGCCACTAACAGAGAAATATCGATAGAGACATAAAATGTGTCCTTGCTTTTATGTGCAAAATATCCAAACCCTGGATGGGTATATTCTGGTCCATCTCAGTTTTTTGGTGTACATTTAAGTTTAACCACGTTAAAAATACTGATAAAAAGTAGCAAGTTGCGATAAAATACAAATGAAGTGAGTCAATGCATTAAGGGCATATTCCAGCTTTATCGCACTCTATCCACATGATCCCAACACCTTTAAACCTCAGCCATGCCATCCCCTTGTGGGGACAATACATATCAATTTTGTGAAGAAGGTTTTCATCCACGATAAAATAGAAGCAAGCGTAATGAGGTAGGAAGTGTGGACTAGGTTATATTTAAGAAGAGAATATGAGTACGTTACAATCTGTGATGTACAAAGTTCTATAGGTATTAGTCATTAGTTTTTCAGTTTTCACACCAGAGGTAAAACCTGGAGGCGGCGGCTGTGCCCCCGTCAGGAGTGTGGCGTGTGGACTCTACTCTCTGAATTACTCCAAGCCCACTCAACCTGGTCACCCAAGAATCCCCGCATGAGACCACCTGCTTGCTTTTTGTTTCTTGTCTCCATGGCTCAGTGCTTTACTGCCAGAGAGACATGGGATTCCTCCTTTTCTTTTTCTGCTTCACGGAGACAATTGCCAGTGACAGAAACCCAGGAAAACTTAGCAAAAACCGAGTCTAAAACTCCCAGAGAGGAACTTTCTAAAAGGCCATTAAGTTTCCTAAATGATAACGTAAGTGTGAAAAACCTCATAGGTTGGTGCTTTCCGTTTCCTGACATGTAAAAATGGTAATAATCATCACAGCCAGTGAACGACACCGACAAATGACACTCCTAGTCTCTCTTAGTTCTAAGCTCATTCACATGTGTCGTTTCATCTTTGTCCTCACAAGGAACTTGTCTGATTTCCATCTCAACGTCCTCATGCGAGTGAGGATAATGTCAAAAAACTTACAGAGAGACTGTGACTTACTCGAGATCACCAAAAAGAAATCTGAATTTAAGGTTCCTGTATCTTAGTCCTTTTCTATTGCAACCACGTCTCGCTGTTTTACTTAAAATTACGTTCATTTAAGTAACTGCTTCAGTAAAATGAAATGATAGAAGACTAGGAACCTTTGTAGGCCAGGTTACACAGTGCTCTAAACACTTAACCTACGTTATGGTTTGGTCTGACCATTACAAATTCCGTACACTGCGGGCTTCGTTCTGGAGGTGTAACTTACACACAGCTTACATTAGCGTCAGGGGTACACGGTAATGCCTCGACGTTGGTATACACTGTGAAATCACCACCAGAATAAGCCGAGTTAAAGTCTGTCACGACACACAGGTGCACTTTTCTTCCTGCAGTGAGACCGTGTTTCATTCAGTTACTGAGAAGTAACTGACGTCCGCCACTGCGTTAAGTCTACGGTGTGCGCAGCACATGGTTTGATTTAATGGTGAGAACCGCCCCGTAGAGTTCCAATACTACGCAGCACAGTATTGCTAGCCGTGGTCACTGTGCGGGACATCACACCCCAGGGCTTCTTTCTGTCACAACTAGAAGTTTGCACCTTCCGACCCCTTTCCCCCTATCTCCTCCACGCCCCGCCCCCACCTCTGGCGACCACCACTCCGTTCTCTGCATCTAGGAGCTGGTTTTCTGTCTGTCTGTGGCCTGGATCCCACGGAGAAGAGAGGCCGTGTGCTGTTTGTCTTCGTCTGGCTACTTTCACTCACCCTACGGCCCTCCAGGTCCATCTGCCGTCACACGTGGCGGCACGCCCTCCTTTTTCACGGCTGAGTGGCACCCATCGTGTGCACGTGAGCGCCCCTCCTCTGTATCCGCTCTCCGCTCACGGACCCGCAGGGGCCCCCGCTGCGCCTACTGCGAAGAGCGCTGATGCGCCGCTGCAGACACCTGGTTGAGTCGGTGCTGACCCTGAGGGTTTGCCCAGCCCCGTCAGTGGCCCCAGGGGCACGGTCTCGCGAGCACCAGACTCCGGCTGACCCTCAGGCGGAAGCTCTGCACGGAGGCAAATGTAGGCAGTCCTGTGGGACCTCAAGCCTCAGCCCCTTTGGCCACCAGGGTCCGGCCGTGTCCCCCGGTGGCAGTTAAAACTGGGGCCACAGCCACTGACGTAAATCCGGGGTCACTGACGTAAATCCAGGGTCACCGACGTAAATCCAGGGGTCAGCGACGTAAATCCGGGTTCAGCGACGTAAATCCCCAGTCAGCGACACAAATCCGGGGCCTTAGACATAAAACCGGGATCAGTGACGTAAATCCGGGGCTCTGTGACATAAAACTGAGGTCACTGACGTAAAACCGGGCCCCCAGAGGTAAAGCCGGGGCCTCAGCCGTAGAGCCGGCGCCACGGACGTAAAACTGGAGTCACTGACGTAAAACCGGGCCTTCAGAGGTAAAGCCAGGGCCTCAGCCGTAGAGCCGGCGCCACGGACGTAAAACTGGGGTCACTGACGTAAAACCGGGGCCTCAGACTTAGAAAAACCGGGGCCTCGGACGTGATGCCGGGGCTGCAGGCGCCTGTCAAGCCCAGGCGGGGTCCCTGGTGTGCTGGGCGGCGCGGGGGCCGCAGGAGGCTCGGCTCTGACCCCGAGGACACCAGGCCGCCCTGTGCGCCTCAGGCCACAGCCCTGCCCCTCCGGCTTCTCCGGGTCCCCATCGCCGCGCAGCAGCCAGGCGGTGAGTCCCCGGGCCTCTGAGAACGGCTTCCGGGGGCCTTGTGGGCCCGGCCCTGGCGGTTCTCAGAGCCAGGGGTTCCGGGGCTGCACGCGGGAGGAGGTCTTAGAAGTCGGGGTGCCGCGTGTGGGGTTCAAACCCTGCTCTTCAGGGAGCAGCCCAGGGTTATGGCGAGCCCGCGTCCCAGAGTAGGCATCGCCGGGTTTCGGGGGTTTTCAGAGGAAGTGGTTCCAAGTGTAGCTGTAGATCCCGTATTTGCGGGGTGCAGGGGAGCGAGTTCAGCATCCTCCTCGGTCCCCATCCTGAACGTGAACCCTGTGGTTCTCATTTACCCGACATTACAGATCAGGAAACCGAAGCCCACAGAAATTCCGATTTTCGCTCGTAGTCACTCGCGGTGAACAGGGACTCGTGGACTCAAGAGTCAGGCAGCCCAGGACCCCATGCCATCCTGCCTCCCAGGAAGCTGCGCAGACACTCACTGCTTCGATGCAGTGCGACTGCATTCCTGCTCATGCACCGGTCTGCACAGGGGCTCGCGCAAAAACCACAGACTGGGTGGGTGGTTTCCAGGCCAGAGGCGTGGTTCCTCCTACTTCTGGGAGCTGGAAAGCTACGATGGAGGTGTTGGCTATTGTGGCTCGTGATGAGGGGCCCCTTCCTGGCTTGTAGGTGGGTGGCTGCCTGCCTACTGCTCACGCGGCCTTTTCCAAGCGCAGAGGAATGGAGAGAGGGGTGTCTCTCCTCCGCCTCTTACCGTCTTAGGGCCCCACCCTTACGAGTTCATTTAATCATAATCACCTCCTAAGAGCCCTGTCTTCAGACACTGTTGCCTTGGGTGTTAGGGCTGCAACATAAGAGTTTTCGGGGGACACAGTTCCGTCCAGGGCATATTAGCAAGCACAAAAATAAGTGATTACTAGATATTTGGAAGCCTTTGCAATTCTGTGCCTTATGTTTCTGAGGGGCTGCACTGTCTTCCTTTCCGTATTGCATATTAATTTCTCATTGCTTCTGTAACAAACTACCACAAATTCGGTGGCTTAAAACAACGTAAATTTATTATCCTGCAGTTTTAGGGATCAGAGGTCTGGAGTCAAGGTGTTGGCAGGACTTTGTTCCCTCAGGAAGCTTCAGAGAGCGTGCGCTTCCTTGCCTTTTCCGGCTTCTGGAGCCGCCCTGCATTCCTTATCCCGTGGCGCCTTGCCCCACGCAGTGTCTTCCGCACACTGCGTCTCTCTGACAGTCCTCTTCTGTAGTGGGATCCCCCTTTGCCCTGAAGGACAGTTGCCATTCTGCTGGGTCTGCCTGGCTAATCCAGGGCTCTGCCATCTCAATATCCTTAACTTAGTCACATCTTCACTTTTACCACGTAACATAATGTATTCACCGGTTCCAGGGATTTGGATGTCCGTGTCTTTGGGGGGCCATTACTTCGCCTGCCACGTGGTGAGTACTACATTGAAGCAAACTGCATTCTAATATCATTATGCTATGCTAATCAATAAATTACTAACTTAATATTCTAAAGTTAGAGTCACATGTTTCAGCTTACTAAAGTGGCAAATGGTAGGCACACCTTGGAAGACACACTTACAAGGAGATATTTCAGTTTCTCATATAATTAGCCTATTTTCCTTGGAAATCAAATCAGGACTTGCCAGTTGTTGAAATGGGCTATCACCAGAATCATTTACTTTCTCAATAATTTAAAAGTATGTGGTGAACTAACATGTGCTTAAAGATCCTGAGTCTGAGTAAACAATTTGTTAAGATCCCTTCTAAAATTCTTCTCATGGTTTCCCAAGGATACAGATAGATGGTCAGTTATTTTCTGCAGCATTTCTCCTCTGATATGGGATATACTTGGGAAGCATCTCTTAGGGTTAATGTTGAAAGTGTTGCTTATTTATTCTAAGTATTCTGCACCTATTTCTAACAAAACACTTTCCTTTGTATTCTGTGTCAGTTTTATCGTCTTCAGTGTACTTGAAAATTGCCACGTAAGTCCAGCAACTTCATCAGCCTTCATCCTCCTCCTTAAGAGTAACGAAAGGAAGGATTCTTACTTAATTTGGGGAGTACCCTTCGGGGAATTTCATTGGCTAGGTTATTATGTAAGTGGATGAAAGATATTACATGAAGATTGGCCATTGCCCAACTGGAGGAAAGAAAAGAGTTCATCGTAAGCCTGCCTTAAGGCCTTCACAAGAAAACTACTAGGTACCTATAACCATAGAGAGTGAGTCATGTCAGAGAATCTCATAGCTGAGATTCGTTTGTTTGTTTGTTTGTTTTCCTTGAAATCTGCACTCCCTGCCCGCAGAGGGAAGTCTGTACTTGTCGGTGAGGCATCAGGGTCGTTCTCAGTAGGTTTTCAAAATATATTGGATTTAGGAGCCGAATCACTTGCCTCCTCCCCATGCCCCCAGCACCGCTCACCCCTGCTCCAGAGTCTTCTCGGTGCCTTCCTGATATTCAACACTTGGCCCCTCTCTTGATTTTTAGGAAAACTCTGGGTTAGTTCTAAACCCCAAATGTTTAAACCGAGCCTCCTCTGTCTAGCTCACCCCCAGACATCCTACAGATGGTTTTGTTTTGCTTTTGGTCCCAAGTCTGTGGTCCTTGGACACGTGCTCTTGGTGACCAGTTATCTGGTCCTTCATGTTTCAAGCTCCATTAATATCTCATTTCCAGAAAGCGCCATTCATAACTAGGTGTCATAAATGATTAACTCCAACAGATAGTCATGGCTATCTGACACATACATAATTTTTTTTTAACATCCTGAATCTCATTCTGATGAAGTACAGTAAATAATTCAGCTCCTATGGTCGAACGTTGAGAGTGAGCTCAGTTAGATGAATGAAGCTTGAAGATAAATACTGTTCCATTACCAGAAGTTTATAATAATGATTTATCTAAACGTCTATTTGAAACGAAACAAAAAGCACTTGGGGTGGTGTCAGCAGGAAGTGCATAAAGAATCGCAAAGTCAGTTCTGGGCCCCTCGGCTCTTAAACACGTGCAGCCCATCGACAGAAGCAGGAATGTAGAGATATCCACGTTCCTTTCTCGATCCTACTCTGAAGTCAGCAGGGTGGGATGCATGGCTGAAATTTTGAGGATGCTTTAAATGTTGAGTAATCTCCGTACATCTCATGTCTTCCTGGTCTTTGTCATTTGTTCTCAAAATGACAACATTTGTTCTCATTTGCACCAAAATACGTAATTCTGGTAAATTGTGATGTACAGTTGATGCTCGTTAAGCACCATAGGATTGATTGTAGGGTTACAAATCAGTTTTGGATTAGGCAAATTCCTATACAGGGATTCTGCAGGTAGTGAGCATCAGCTGTGATTGGTGAATCTCTATGACCACGTTTTCTGTTTGCTCTTGTGTGTGCTTATAGGCTCATTTATATGAGGGTTTATCACTGACTCTTAGGCAATGATAACGGTGCTGAAAAACATGGATGTGGAACTTGGAAGGCATCCACATGACACAAGAAGTCATTCAGACCCAACTATTAGAAAGAGTGAGTGGGCTCTCAGCAGAATGGCGAGAAATAAAATGAAAAATTGCACTTGCTGCAAAATATAACTACCGGTCATTTATCAGACGCTACGAGTGTGATGTGACAGTGTCACGAGTAACCTGGGTTAAAGAGACGATGAGCGACCTGGGTAGCTAGTGCATCTCAGATAAGCAACTTTGGAGATTAAACAACAACCATGTTTTGGTTGTAGCTCATGACTTCGCGGGTTAGGTGTTTGGAGAGAACTCAGCTGGGCCCTTGTGCTCCACTTGGCACTGAGGGAGGTCTCGCAGCGGTGTGCAGATGGCAGATGGGGTCTGGAGGGTCCAGGGGGCTTCCACTCACAAGTCGGTTGCCCTGGTAAGTGGATGGAAGTCTGGATTCAGCTGGTAATGCCCACCCGAGAAGATTCCAAGAGGCCCTTCCAAGAGGAATTCCAAGGATTCCAGGATTCCAGATGCTGTCAGATTTCTGTGATGTAGACTTGGAGACCCAGAATGTCCCTTCAGTTGGTCAAGCAGCTCAGTGCAGAGAGGAATGTAGCGCTCTCTTTCTCTCTCTCTCTCTCTCTCTCTCTCTCTCAGTTGCAGAAACGGCAAAAAGTGCACCCCGTGAAGTTATCCTTTCTACCCTTCAAAGTAAACGAAAAAACAAGAGGTTAAGTTAAATGACAGAGAACTGAGCCAGTAAAATCAAGTTTCCCTGCAGAAGAGTGTGCTCAGCAGCCAGCCAGGAGAATCTGTGAATAGGAAACACATGCACAAGCTTTTCCGTCACCATCGAGGCCCCTCCCCTCAGTAGATGTCGGTTATGTGGGATCCTTCAGTTTTAAACCCAGGAATAATCTGTAATAAAACATTAATGAAAACCAGTTTGATAAAACAGTAGAGAATTATAATTTGGTTTCTATCATGACAACTTCTCTTACCACAGCAGCGTCTCATATTTTTTGTCTTTATAAAGTTTTGCATGTGTGTAAAAGTAACCCACGCTTATCATAAAATGTAAATGTTGTAAACGTCTGTAACACAGCCAAGTGGAAGCACCACGTGACACTACAAACAGAGGAGTCCTGTCGTCAGTAGTTTGTACCAGGCTCGCGTTTAGTTCCTTTTGTAACGACAGTCATCCCCAGAGTCAGCCAGGGGTCCAGGGTAGAGAAAGGAGGGAGAGCAGCCCTGGAAGAAGGGGACCTGAGTTCCACTTGACTCTCTGTCTTATACCTGCTCTAAGTATGTGGTGATTTCCTGTAAAATGTACTTAGCAGCACCTGAAGTGACGATTCTCAAGTCCTGATCAAGGTCCTTTACCCTCTGAAGAGTCAAAGAGGCCCAGTGAATGGTCTCACCACCCAATACTTTCTCCACATAGCAGAGAGAGACCTCTGAGGACCACTTCAGCTGCCAGCAGACAAGATGCAGAAGACTTTTAACAGACTGACTGAGACACCACCATTGTCCAGTGGTGGCAGCAAGATTTTCTGTGTAGAAGGGTTTAGGGTTGGTATTCTAGCTGGAGTATAGGGGCCAAGGGATGTGAATCAAGCCGCTTCTTCTCAGCAGATCCATTGTATTTCACGTAACTGAAGTGTTCATTGCACATAACTTCTAAGGAGTTGATGGAATTACAGGAGGAAGGACCCCATACCCACCCACACCCATCTACAGCTGTAGAATCTAAAGACCTAAAGTAGAGATATATATTTTAAATTTGAGATGAGGCATATTAGTGTATACACAGGATATGCAGTACAGATTGAACATTGTTTTGGTGTGAGTAATGCTATCCACATGGGGCTCTGGGAAATTTTGAGCACAGGGGTATTTGAAGTGAACGAGACCACGCTACCAGAGCAGACAAACCCATTACATTTCCCACTGTGTCCTTTCTACTGTGTGATTCACCTTTCTTTTCTTTCTTAGAAAAAAAGGCAAGGTTGTTAAATTTTATTTTCATCATCAAACACAAGTTAGTTCCATTGGCCTAGAATAAGTGACATCTCAGATAGGTAGGGAGAAGTTATTTGTTCAACCACTATGCTTAAAATGTAAAGTCCTGCGTTTCTATAGGAAAAAGAATTAAGTCAGGCTCCAGAATTGGGACTTAGTTTCTCACCGATCAGTAGGAAACCACATAGGTGGGATCATACTTCAGCTCGTGAACACTTAGAGTCAAACATCATTTCAGAGCTGGGACTTTTTTTTTTCCATATGTGGGACTAATTAGTATATGGGACTAATTTCCATATACTGTCAAGGGCATTGGTGTGTAAAAACTTGGGGAGTATTGGTAGCTGCATGCATTCTGATAAGGTAGGATTGCGGGCAGTGGGCAAGAGAAAGGCTGAGAAGAAGGTAAGCAGGAGTAAATCACAGAGGGTTTCATAGGTTTCAAGAGTTTCTATTAGAGTCTGTGGACAGCGATTCGGAAATTGTGCTGTGTTTAAGAATCAGCTTGTTAATTAAATGGTGCCTCCAGGGTTTCCCTTTAAAGAGTCTAATGAAGTCGATCTGGGGTAAGACCGAGAAATGGCTTTGTACTCTTTGAAGGATATATGTTAGTGGAAAGGAGCTAAAATTTGCTTTAGATGTCTGTGACTCTGTGTGTGTGTGTGTGTGTGTGTGTGTGTGTGTGTGTGTGAGAAACTGTTGTGGTGCGCCCATCTCCGTGTTAGTGGTGCCAAGGAGAGTCTAGTATTAGGTTCGTACCTGACAAACACTTGATGAGTAGAGGAATGGATGTTTAGGATCACGCATTTTAGTCTCGGGTGAACCCAAGCCTCGCCACTTCCTAGCTATGCAATCTTGAGAAAGTCATGGAATCTCTGTTTTTTTAAAATTCATCTGATAAATTGAGACATTACCACCCGCCGTACAGTGTTGTTGAAAAAGTTGCATGCAGTCCTGCTTATAAAATCATGGTGCTGGCACGATTGAAGTGATCGAGAGACAAGATACACAAGTTTCCTCACATCCTGCCGTGTCAGGTCCGAAAACCAATGTCGGTGGAATCCCACCCATGTTTTGCTTTAAGGGAAATTCCTTGAAGTACCTAAGCCTTTTAATTTCTTCAAGAAAACCATGACCAAATTCAACTTTGGATTGTTAGACTAAAAGCAGTTTATCAATCCAGTGCCTGAGAGAATGCAGTTGTTTCAAAACAGTAACAGACGGCCTTGTTAAAGCATTCCAAAAATAGTGTTCCGGAGGTGGAAGGAATTGGACACAAAACAGATCCTTGTCCTCGTTGTTGAATTCACCGGTGGTGAGAGGTTGGCTTCCGGGAGTTAGATATTTAATTAGGCCACTGATTCATACCGTGATAATAAAAAAAGTGAATCGTCTTAGTTTCATACTGAGAATAATGGTTTTATCTTATCCAACTACATTAAACATCGTGCAGCGGCTGCGTGTCAATTACAAAGATAGTGTGTATCAGAGAATGAGAGATCTTTCTGGGTATTTTTTAAACTTAATTAATTGATGTATTTATTTATGGCTGCGTTGGATCTTCATTGCTGCGTGGGCTTTACTCTAGTTGGGGCGAGCGGGGGCAACTTTTCGTTGTGGTTCGTGGGCTTATTAAGGTGGCTTCTTTTGTTGGGGAGTGCGGGTGGGCTTCAGTAGTTGTGGATCGTGGGCTCTAGAGCACAGGCTCAGTAGTTGTAGCGCACGGGCTTAGTTGCTCTGCGGCATGTGGGATCTTCCCGGACCAGGGCTCGAACCTGTGTTCCCTGCATTGGCAGGCGGATTCTTAACCACTGCGCCACCAGGGAAGTCCCTTTCCGGGTATTTTTTATCATATAAATATGGAACTTTTTTTTTAACCTGCTTATTGTCTGTTCTCTGAACAGAATTAATATCCGTGAGGCCACAACCCATGTCTGTTTTGTTTACTTAAACAGTGCATGGTACACAGTAAATTCAATCAAAGTTTATTTTTAAAACATTTGAATGAATGAAGTCTTTCACCTGAAAAGTGAATGGAATATTTGATCTTTGATAGAGATATCCCTGAGGCATGCAGAGGAGAGAAACTGTATTAATCCTTTCTTCCTCAGGTAGGCTAAATTATTTCTGTGAATACAAAGCTGCTACCTTCTTGAGTTATCCACTGCAGTGTGTAGTTTAGAGGAGAGACCCATCTGAAGAGAGTGTTTCAATTATCACCTAACTGGGGAATTTCTTTCACAGCAGGACTAAACTAGATGGGAGAGGTGACATAATAAAGAATGACTGAGAGTTTCTGCATGTTGAATAGTCAGAGGACATTGTCCAGAAGTGCCTGGGTGATGGGAAGAATGAGCTAGACCCCAGGGAGACAAGCGTTCCAGGCAGAGGGAGGAGCACAAGTAAATGTGTGATGTGAAAACAGACTTCTGTTCAGAGTAAAAACTAGCTTACTTGTCTGGGAGTGTAGTCAGTAAAAGAGGAGAGGATTTAAAGATAAGGTAGATTTTATTTACTTAACTTTTATTGTTTTCACTTTTAATCCAGGCCAGGAAATTTGCTTTTTATCTTAAGCGTTTGGTGTATTTTAAACAGAGTAGTGACACTGTCACCTTCACCTTTAAATGCTTTTTAGAAGATCACTCTGGCTCCTTGTGTGGCGAAAGCATTTTAAAGAGGATGTAAAAAGAGGATTCAGGCGACTGTTACACTCAAGGATTATAAGGATTTGGAGCAGTGTGGAGTTCAAGAAAGTAAGACACATCTGGATGCATTTTGTACATCGAATGGACGGGAATTGAAAATGGTGGATTGAAAATGGTGGATTGAAATGAGGAAACAAAAATCAGAGCTAATGGTAGAAAGAATTTGGAGCTTCAGCAATTGAATTGATAAATGGTGACCTTTATAGATCTGGAGAAGAAAGGAAATGGTATAGGATTGAGGATGGGTTGGAATTCAGAGTTTGTTTTGAGATCCTGATGTTGAGATTCCCATTACACAAGTAGGAGGAGATGTCGCATCTGAACTTAAGGGATTTGTTCCCATATACGTGGTATTTAACAGTATTAAACTGTGCAGTTCCACGGCAGACATTTGTAAGGTAGAAGGGAAAAGGACCCCAAAGAGATCCCTAGGAGTTCTATAACATTTAATTATTGAGCCACCAGGCAGGGGCTCTTAAAGGAGACGGAGAAGGAGAAAGGAAAGCCAACCAAAAAAAAAGATTCGAAAAGCAGAGAGTGTTTACCCCCGTGGAATGCTGCTCAGCCATCGGTCCTGACATGACACGTCTGCAAGAGCAAAGCAGTAATCGTTGGATTTGAGGACTAGCAGGGGTGCTGCCCGGGAGCTTGAGAGGTTTAGTGTAGCTGGGATGGTGAGAAGTAAAGCCAGAACTGTGTGGGAGAATATGGAGTTAGGAAAACAGAGACTGAAGGTAGCCCATTCAGTATGTTTTGATTTGACGGGAGAACCAAAGATGTGTCCTCTCGGGAAGAAGACGTGGTGGTGGTTAGGGCACTGTTGGATGGGCCTGGTAATTGTGCTGCCGCACTTCAGCCTTCCACCAAAATGGGACCAAGCTCATCCAGAAAGACTCTTGGACGTACCTACAAGTCATGTTTGATAAGGTCACCCTTGACCAGTCAAGTTGACGTGCAAACTAATCAGATCACAGATGTGTTCCTCCATCCATTTTCACTGCCTGCCTTTCCCTTACAAAGCCTAACTTGTATCTAAAGCCATTCTTGAACCCACCTTATCTGACACTCAGACTTCCCCAACCACAAAGCTTCCTACTGGCCATTCAGCTTGAAATCTGCAGACAGGAGATACAGAACCTCTTAAAGCAAGCGGGTCCACCTTTGGGATCCCTGCTGTCAAATTCTTCCTAATGGATCGTCCCTCAGTAACTCACACTTGTTCTGGTTCTGACTGAATGGTTAGGAATACATGAAATCCCTACTCGATATATCTATCCTTCAAATATTTGAAAACTGGTATCTTACTTTTTGGAGTTAACTTTTCTTCACTTTTGTGTATTATGTTTTAACAATACAAATTCTTGCAAGGCTCAGTTCAGCTCTACTGTTCTCTAAGTGTATGGGCTTTGCTGTTGCTGATCTCCTCAGAATGTGTGATGTTCACCACAGAATTCGGACAACAGGAAGGGACCAACTGGTACACATATAGTGGTCCATGGCCCCCACCATAATTTCTACACAAAAGTGAAGCCCTAGAAACAGAGGAAATACAGCTCCTAAAGATACTTGTAAGCAATAGACATACTGATTTCTAGAAAGATTTAACATTGCTTTCAGGGTTTAGAAGGCCAAAATAAAGTTTTTTAAACTCTGCAAATAATATGTTGTGGGAATTAAAAAGAAATCCTGAAAATTTATATGCTTTGAGGAGTCTTATATGATGTAAATGAAATCAGTTCCCGACCAGGCTGGGTTCCACTGCCAGTCATGTTTGCATCCTGCATTGTCCCCAGAGTGTAACCCAATCTTTGAATTGGGAGACCCTGAGCCTTTGGAAGTGAGAACTGTGTACAGTGACAGCATGTGTGGTGGCACATGGAGGCTCTGTTGACAAGTAGTCAGTTCAGTAGCTATACTTTTGTACATAACCTAAGAGAATCGGTTTGTTAAAAATATATGTATTTCTGTGTCAAACGACATCTTGAGTATAATAAAAATATGTTAGGCAGGCAAAGAAACATAAGGAACAGGCTTGTTCTATTTCTGTAATACGAGTATGGCCCAGGAGGACGTATGACCAGGGACTGGAACTGCTCTAGATGTTATGCTGTAGGACGTATTTTTCTTGGCATGGGAGTGAAAGCTGTGCTAGGTAATACTTAACTCTGACTCATCTTTGCAGTAATTGGAAGATTACTAAGAAGATGTCCATGTGGCGTAAACTTCAGACAAGCGTGTAGGTGAAGCCAGTGACTAACGTTTATAAGTGCACGTGTGGCTGAGAACGCTAGTGGTCTGCATTGGGAGGATTATAGATCTGTAAGAGCTTTGACAGCACAAAACAGTTTCTTCTGGGAATAAACAGTGGGAAAAGTCCCATAGTTTATGCTTTTAAAGAATATAGTAAATACAAGGGAAACAAGAAGGAACATTAGAAAAATATATATTTATATCCAAGCTGCCAATCATTATTGAGTATAATTTTTGCAGTCAAATGTTGTATGTATGTATTTTGGAAACACATAGAAGGTTCATTCTGCTGCCTATGGAGTCCTCTTAACAAATTGCATGTAGAACTTTGGCAGGAATGTTGTACTAAATTGTTCAAGTGGGCAATTCAGTGAAAAAGAATGTGGCCTAATTAACATATTGAGGTATCTTCAACCTTACTAAAATTTACAGAATCGATAACTTAAACAACAATAAAATGTCACCTCTGGAGTATTCATTTTTTTAAATATGGAAAGGTAATATCCTTACTGGGAAGTTGCAGTGAGATGGTCTCTCTTCTACAATCTTAGTGGAAGTGTAAATTGATACTACATTTTAGAAAGCATTTTGGTAATGTCTAGTAAAATTGTAAATATTATGTGCTTCATAACCTGGCATTTCTTTTGTTTTGTTTTGTTTTGTTTTGTTTTGTTTTGTTTTTTTGCGGTACGCGGGCCTCTCACTGTTGTGGCCTCTCCCGTTGCGGAGCGCAGGCTCAGCGGCCATGGCTCACGGGCCTAGCTGCTCCGCGGAATGTGGGATCTTCCCGGACCAGAGCACGTACCCGTGTCCCCTGCATCGGCAGGTGGACTCTCAACCACTGCGCCACCAGGGAAGCCCTGGCATTTCTGATTTTAGCAATTTATACTCTAGAAATATTTCCTCAAGTCTAAAAAAACATATACAAGAAGTTAACACTGTGTATATTAGCGACATGTTAGGAATAACTCATCAAATATAATAAATTGCTGCATATTTTTATAAGAAACTACTATACCGTGCTTAAAAAGAATGATGGGATAGTTGTATTTCTTAACATGGAATATTGTGCAAGCGGAGTAGCCAAAAGAAAGCGACATTTTGCCATACGTGGGACAAAAATTTTAGAATAGCTAAAATAAAACGTCAATTTTTGTACAAGGCATAATTTACTTTT
The DNA here is from genome assembly GCF_964270905.1 of Leucopleurus acutus. Lineage (NCBI taxonomy): Eukaryota > Metazoa > Chordata > Mammalia > Artiodactyla > Delphinidae > Leucopleurus > Leucopleurus acutus. The sequence goes on from NC_139164.1 coordinate 11,102,715, forward strand.
TATAAAAATTTTATACACACTTGTATATTCAGCAGGAAAAATCAAAGAAATATTCAGAATGTTAGGCAGTAGTAATTTATTAGGTACCGCACCAATTTGGGAGACTTCCACTCTTTTAATACGTGAGTGGATTTTGTAATGCTTGAATTTGGATGGTTTTTATACACTCTAATCAGGAGAAATGTAACAATGTTAGAAAACAATAGGAATTAATGGAAGAATAAATTAGTATATTTTTATTTCTATCCAAGTTACCTCTGGGACGGTGTCCACAGCCCTCTGGCTGGTCTGGTGATTCTCCTCCTTCTGATCTTATCTCTCACTTTTCCGTCCATGAATCTTGGTATTTAGTCAGGCTGCTCTGACCTACTCTGTGTTTAAAAAATCGGATTTGCACAAGCTCCCATCCTTATTTCTGTAGGTGCCAGGCTCTCCTTAACACATGGTATTGACTGAAGGACCAAGGGTGACATAACACTCATCGACATTCGTCCACTGGAATACATTAGCACTGTCACATCACTGATGTAAATTCCTAGGACTCTTACAGACTAAACAACAGCAATTACAACAAGCAGACGGATTTCACAGGCCAGTGTGTGCTCGGATCCATATCTGCGTTGCTGACAGGTCAAAATACTGTTGAGTTTCTATGCTTCCACAAACTGGGAAACTAAAGAGTTTCTTTTTTTTTTATTTTTCATACCACCATGCTTGGTTCACACTTGGTATTCCATGTAACGGATTTATCTTAGAGGTTCCAAATCTAAGTCAGTGGAGGGAGGAGAGATACAGAAAGAAGCTACTATTTCTCATTTCATAACTTAATAAAATATGAGAACAGAACTTCAGTTTTTACTTTGACTCTTTACAAAGCTTTGGGAATAACCACTGTCTACTTCTGCTCTTGGCAAGTAACCCTACAGCGTCCCTGGGCTACCCTACGGCTGCCACAAACAACACTGCTTGCAAAGATCATATCCACCTTACATCTGGCCCTTCTTTTTGTTCCTGAAAGCTTGTATTCCTGATGTGCTATCCCAAATACACTCTCTTTCTCTACAGATTATTATTGTTATTATTATCATTATTATTATTGCCAAGTCTCTGACATGTCGCTTTGCCGTGTAGATTTTGTTTTGTGAAGAGAAATGTGGGAAATGAAACACTCCAAGCAACAGAGACACTTAATTTTCAAGGGCATCTGGAAAATTCACTGAGGTAGGTCATATGGGGCCACACAATAAATTTCAATAACTTTAAAGGATTTAAGTCATTCAAATTATGTTTTCTGGTTACAGCAGAATTAAATCAGGTATCCAGTAATTTGTAAAGTATGCCAGAATTTGAAGTTAGACAATAAACTCCTCAGCAGTACCTGGGTCAAAAGAAATCACAAGACAAATTAGAATATGTTTTGAATTTAACAGAAATGAGCAACAATGTATGAAAATTTGTGGGATGCAATAAAAGCAGAACAGAAGGAAGTGTACAGCTTTCATTTTGCTTTTTTAATGAGAAAAGAAGGTCTCACATTAGTGAGCTAAGCTTCCTCCAGGAGAAACTAGGGAAGGAATAACAGATGAAATCAAAACCTGGCAGAAGAAAGTAAGTGAAAAAGATATTATAAGAAATCAATGAAAATGAAAACAGAAAACCACCAGAGGAAATCAGTATGCCAAAATCTGGTTTCCTGGAAAGATCAATAAAAATGATAAACTTCTAATCAGAGTGGTCAGGAATAAAAGAGAGAAGACATGAATTACCAATAGCAAGCAAGAAAGATACTATACCACTAACGATTCTACAGATGCTAGGAGGACACAATAAAAGTGTTATGCCAGTGAATTAGATAACATAGGTAAGGTAAAAATAATCCTGAAAAATTACCCAGTCAGTCAAGGGAAAAGGAGATGACCTGACTGACTCTGCCTATTGGAGACATAGATTTCGAAGTTTAAAAAATTTCCACAAAAATGATACCAGGCACAGAGAGCTACACTATTGTATTCTACCTAACATTTAGGAATGGAAAAATAATAATGCCACCAATCCTAACAAATTCTTCCAAAACTTAGAAAGGACGGGGGGAACACTTCTAAACTCAGTTTAAGACCTTTGCCTAATCTGTATTGAAATGTGAAAAGAGACATTTCAAGAAACGAAATTATCTTTATAAACATAGATGTGGATTTGAAATATGGATCAAGGGGCAATAGTGGTTGAATATTAGCTTTCCATAGGTCCCTAGTTCTGAATTAGTTTAGAAGTTTCTCCCCTCTTTCCACTAACGCTTAACAGCAACCACAGCATGAGTGTAGAAACAGATAGTGTGCTGGATGTAATCTGGGGTTAGCCATTTGCACATCAGTGTAAAAGAAATGTGTGTGTACGTGTCCTTAAAGCATACGCTGGCCTCTCTCTGCCCTTCAGTAACTCCATCCTCTGGAAGGTGGAGTGGGTTAGCTGATGGATGCGTTTGGTAAGAATCACTGAGCAGGTACAGCTTGGCTTCATCCTTCCTCCCTCGGGAACCGTCCTGTCCACAGAAAGCTCGTGCTCTCGTCTGCAACCCCAAGCTGCACATTGTAGAGAAGTCCACAGCTTTTGGAGGAAGCTCGCCCTGGTCCAGCACACTGGAAGTAGTGATAAGCCTGCAAACTTTGAATTCAGTATGAGCACGGATGTCTTTCTAACAGAAGTAACTAAGCCACATTTAATGATGATGTTGATTTGTGCACTTCTGTATCTGCATGTTTTATTTTACAGCTTGTTCTGTAACGGGTTCATGAAGAACAGTCCAACTCCTAGGGACCCCTCAGAGACCTCGGCAGTTGCTGAGAGCAGGAGTGATTTGGGACTAAGGAAGTTTATGGAAGCGTCAGGTGGATGGAGTGTTTATGAGTGATGTTTCCTCAAGAATAAGGAAGATGAGCAATGCTGGCAAGCATGAGGTAAAGAGGATCTAGATACCAGAATCTTGAGGGGGACGTGCTAAGAAGATTCTACTACAAAATGTGTGTGTGCGGGGCGTGGGTGGGGGTGGGGGTGAGGCGGGTGGGCGGTTTGAAAAGCACGCCCTTGGAGTTGAAGTTTGAGAAGAATAGGAGACTCGGAATCAGATGCTAATAAACACAAGAGATCAAGGTCTCTGAATAAGGTTCTCTCCCAGAAAATAGTAAAATAATGCCAGTAGGTGAGTGAAGTTTTGTGTCAGTTCTAAAATGGAATTATCTCCTTGGGACCTTGGCATTAACCTTTCAAATAAGAATACACGGTTATTGTTCACAGCATTGCTTCCATTCTATACTTACTTTTCACAGCTTTGGGACTTCTTTTTTGGTAGCCAGGGAAGTGAATTTAAACAATTTTTCTTTTGTTTTGCTTTTATCCTATTTTGAAAACTGGCTGTGTGTTTATGGCTTAGACTTTCAATCTGTCATTTCTCTTATAAAATTTGTACAGTGACACTGATGCCAGGTGTCAAGTCCAGCCACCTCTAAAATGCCACTGTTCAAACCAGCCGTCTTAACACAGGAGCCATAAGACTTTATTGCTCTGGGGGATTAAAAAATATCCTAGAGTCTTGGTGGGGCTTTTGAGGTCTTGCCATGAATTTGTAGTGATAGCCAAAACAAAGCGGGGATATTTCTGAAGAGTGGCACTTTAAAAACTCTTTTCCTTGCTCTGCCCCATTTTGGATAGGCATGAAAATGTTTTCTGGGATGCCTTTTTCCAGATCTTACTGGAAAACCTTTCAGTGTTTCATTGTGGAATATGATATCCGCTGTAGGCTTTTCGTAATGACCTTTGTTATGTTGAGGTAATTACTGTCTATTCCTACTTTCTTGAGAGCTTTTATCATGAAATGGAATTGAATTCTCGCAAATGCTTTTTCTGCATCTCTTGAGATAAGCATATGACTTTCACCTTCCATTCTGTCCATGTGGTTTGTCATATTAATCAATTTTCATATGTTGAAATATCCTTGCATCTCAGGGGTAAAATGCACTATATCATGGTGTAGGATCCTTTTACTGTGCTGTTGACTTCAGTTTGCTAGTGTTGTGTTGAGAACTTGCGCATCTGTGTTCATCAAGGATATTGCCTGTAGTTTTCTTTTCTCATGGCGTCTGACTTTGGTATCAGGGTAAGGCTGGCCTCATAAGATGAGTTTGGAAGTGTTCCCTTCTTCAATTTTTTGCAATAGTTGTGGAGTCAATTCTTCTTTAAATATATGATGGAATTCATATATATACATATATACATGAGAAATGTCACAGTATGTTATGTGATTTCTGGGGAAACTTTGGATATTCTAATCAAGTTTCCAGGACCTCTTTAAGAATAGCTTGCCAAATGTAAGATCAAGCTTCTGGCATCATCCAGACTTGGTCTTGAGCAAATTATTAATAATTGAAGATAGAAATGTGTGGGATTAAAAGTAAAACTTTCTGGAAACAGAGTATCTGAAAGGCATCTGCAATTATTTGAAAGCAGCCTAACACCCCACAGCGAGTGCTGAGCTGTGCTGACCATGGGCAGGAGGTCTGAGCAGTAACAGAGGGCAGCGTGAATAAGATACCAGCCACCTGCCAGCTGTATAGTGAAAACAGATGAAGGCTGCTGTGGGGATTTAGCAGAAGGCACTCAGCGCTGAAAGGGTTCCGGGCTTCAGCGTGTGCTTCACATTAAACTCTGTACCAGAGGAGACTCTCAATCCCTAAGATCAGCCAAGTAGGAATAAAGTGAAATTGTCAATAGGATGCTGAATACATGAACACATTACTACATGTCAGATATGTAAGTAGAACCCAAAGGAACATATTGTATAAATCCTCCGAGAAATGACAGTAGAGAACAATGTAAGCAATAGCATGTTAAATTAGATTTTAATTTGAGGCTGAATGTCAAGAAAAATTTATATGATTATCAAATTGAGCCTGATTTGCATAGTTCCTTAAAATTATATATATATGTGTGTGTGTGTGTGTATAATATGCATGTCTATATATATGTATAATATATATACACACATATATATATATACACACATATGTATAGAGAGAGCGCGTGAGAGAGAGAGGCAGAGAGAGAGTATGTAATCAACTTAGCTGAGTTAAATTTATAAATATATATACAAATTTTACTCAGCTAACTTGATTAAATTTTTAAAAGTTGTAGCAGGCTTTGGGAAAATGCTAAAGTTTGAAGTTCAGCACGTTGTTGCACATATAAAACAGAAACAGACATTAAAAGCCCTGATATAGATGTGTATCCCCGTGTTAGCTTCTTAACGTGAGACTCACCTGCATTATGAAGCAGGGATTATAATCATTTTTCTCTTTTACAAAACTGTCCTGAGAAGCAGACATGGTAATATATATTCAGATCCTTGGAAAAGTTCTGTGCAGTTGTAGAGGGTCACTGAAATGACCCACGACCTTGCGTTATAGTTCTGAAATTTGCCATTTTTTGCCACCCTTTTTTTAAATCAAAGTGCTTGGCCCTTCAACAGCACCATAAGCTTTGTGAGGGAGAGCCCGGCCCCTATGAAGCCACAGTGATGGGGAAGGTAACCAGAGGCCTCGTCGTCACTGATCAGTTCAGGACCTCTATCTCCGGGGGATAAGACGGTGGCTTCTTCTGGGACTCACCTCGCTGAAGCTGTCGGAGATGCAGAGTCGCTGGGCTCACAGGCTGGGCTTGAAGCTGCCGCCGACCCTCTTCCCTCATGTGAGTAAAACCTGGGTTAAGTTTTAGCCTAATGGGTGCGGCCAAAGCTGACAGCTCAGCACAGGCCTCTGAGTCTGGTTTCTAACTCTACAAATGAACTGCAGAAAACGGCAAACACTTTCTTGTCTTTTGAGTTGAAAAACAGGATCTTGAAACTTTCAGGTGAGACAGTGTGGTCTTGAATCATGTTTTTAATCCTCAAGTGTCCTGTCTTTTGAGTGTCAGAAGGCCCAGCCCTGGAAATTTGACATGAACAAGGAAAGGGGAAAAGCTGAAATGAAGGCCAACGCTGTCCTCAAATTAAATAGACTGGACGAGGGGGATCCCCAGAAGGTTAAAGGCACTGAGGCCTCGTGGTTGGTCTGGGAGATGTCAGAAGGAGCCCCAAAGCAGGAGAGACTCCTCCAGGGGATGTTCTGGGAAACTCCACACTTAGAAGAGGTGAGGCAAGGGTAGAGCAGGATCCTGTAGCTCCATGGAAAGTCTTGGGAAAGAACGCACAAAGGCACCCAAGCCTGCTGAGGTCCAGAAGATGTGTCAGGTAACATTAACAGCGCTGCCCACAGATTCCCAAGAGGAAGGTGGGAGGGTGAGGAGAGGGGTGACGTGCCCTGAGGACGCTCCCAGACTTGTGAATATGCCCGGTGAATTTTCACTGCCTAAAAGTCAAGGCTTAACAGCAACCGTAGGAATGATGTCATAGGGGGTATATGCTGAAAATTGTGGAAAGTGTTTTACCTTGTTGACTACGTGGCACCTGCTATAAGGCAGAAATAAATGCTGTGGGAAAAAATGTGTATAGTTATAGAAAGATGAGGTTATATTTTGCATTATATGTGGCTTACAAAATTATATATGCTGGGATCCAGAAAGTATAGTGGTCTGGTATTGCCTTGTTTTAAGTGTTAAAGTTGTGTTTTCACTGTGTTTCCTTTAACCTTTTAGGCACCAAATTTGAGGCACTTCTAAATTTAAAGGAGAGAACAAGAACAAATACACTGTCTTCACCAAGTGTCCAGATATGTAGTGCCAAGGTCTCATTTTTGTTCATTTCTAACACATTTCCTTTGACATTCTTTTGAAGAATCCCTGGAGAAACTGATAATTGATTATGTTAGTTTCCAAGTGCCCTTGTTCTCAGTACATTAAATGTATCTGAAAGAATGGTTTGCTTAGCGTCCCCCTCAAAGAGCCGCCCCACCAAAAAAAATGTGTTTGCATTTTTATGTCTGCCCCATGGTGAGAAGAGGGAGGATGAGGGAATACTGTCTGCTGACCGTGTAGTTCAGTGAATAATAAAGTATTAGAGACACAGACTAGTTGAATCAACATTAAGATGTAAAAAGTGAATTAAATGATGGGAGAGAGCAGGAGAGTGGGAAGTCAGGTGGAGCGGGACACAGAGACACTCAGACCAGCACGTGGCACTTCCTGTGTGACCAGGACAGTCAGCACAAGAGAAGCCGCGTCAGCCTGGACCCTGGAAAGCTGGGATTCCAGTTTGTTCTTGAAATGACTTGCTAGTTCAGATTTCCCTGTGCATCCTTCCCACGTGCATTTGAGGCTTTTTCTCTTGTTCCTCTGTGTCCTTGTAAGTGAGAGCTCAGTGTACACGTGGCTGCATTTGTCCTAGTAGCATCTGTGTGCCCTCCTTTCCTAGGGGGTCTGGAGGGCCCTTCCCAGGCGGCCCCAAGACTCGCGGGTGATTCTCTTGGAACAGTGCTTGTCGGGAGCACTGAGTTCATCAAAGGGGGTAACATTTCTCAGGGTGATGACCCTTCCTCTGTGCTTTGACTGCACGTTCTCCTGTAAAGTAAGCTTTGACTGCACTGTTCTCCTGTAAAGTAAGCTTCTCATATGATTCCATCAGAGTTAACGTGTATGCTACTCTGAATTCTCCCCCTCCTTCAGCAAGGAGACCTGAGCTGCTGCTGGGGGCAACTCAGGGACGGGCTGTACCTTGACTGGATGCATGTCCAGCAGTGTCCAAGATTAGTCTTTTATATACAAGCACAGAAGAGAATGAGTCAGAGACAGAGGCAGAAAGAGGGACCAGGAGACAGAGAGAGATGGGAGAGATAGACCAAGAGACACAGAGGGACAGAGACAGAGCCTGCACAATAAGCCTTCCTAACACCCCGGATGCCCCCTTTCCCCACACACTGGAAAATCCTCTTCCGTTTAGGTTTCATGTAGAGTTTAATTCCGAAAGGGGAAACAAACGTTACCAATACCACCTGGTGTACATATTAGTAAAGGTGTAAGATGCTCTTTTTTACTTTGTTAAGAAAACATAATCGTATACTTGTGGTTTTGTTCTGCGGTTCCCAAGTGGGGCTGGGAATCCTGGAGAGAAGTTAAGCATGTGACAACGCGAGGCGTGTCAAGAGTCTTTCTCATGAACACCTGGAGGAGGCCCAAGGGAAAGGGCTTGAGGGGTGCACCGACTTCCCTTGTGTCTTCAGCGCTCAGTGATTCTAAACCAGCCGAGTAAGCCACCTAGGACTGCTAAAAAATTGTCCAAGTCTTCCCCTCCTTCACGGCAGCCCCCTGCCGCCATGCTCTAGGAAGGTGGAGGGATCCATATACCAGCTCTTTGGAGAGCTTGTTCCTGCGTGGAGTCCGTGCATTTGAACTTCTTGAAATCTCAGCTCTCCGGTGGGCTCCAGTACAACTAAGCCTTCTGTAGATCATTCAGCATTTTCTGTTGGTTTGTACGGAGTGATGTTCTTCTGAAACGTTTCACCTCATGAATCCAAGGGCAACCCTGGGTTGGTTTTGAATTGGCAGCACATTTTGAATTTTGTCAGCATCCCCTCTGTCCAACCCTTGGTGGCCCCTGACCTCAACGTTTCAGGCCACGACCCACGAGTCTGAGGGAAGATGCCCTTGGCACCTCAGTGCACTGGCCATCGTTTCCAATTTCAACGTCCTCAGAACTAGGGAGACCTCCACTGCAGGTTTCCTTTGCTGGGGCTCGATCTTGTCCTTGATGTTGGCCACATAGAACTTCAGTACCTTCCCTGTTATCTTCAAGCAGATTTTCTTAAACATAGTTTGTCCATTTTTTCTACTTACTCACTGGAGGATTTTGTCTAAGTTAGCCCACCGTGACTGGAAACAGATAATTTTCTTTATTTTCTCATATAAGTGTTGCCGTTTTATGGGGTCTGCTACGTATACAGATGAATTTAGGAATCAGTTGCCAAGTGTCCTATTGAGACTTCCTGTCACACAATGTGTCACTTTCAGCAGTGGACGGGGAAATAAGCAAATTTTCCAGTTGCTTTTTCTTTTCTTGTCAGAAATCATCATTTGCAAAATTTAAGATACATTCAAAAGAAGAGATGCTGATAAGGGAAAAACGTAAAAATTAAAAATGTTTTTTAAGTGTCTTCTTTTCTAAATTTCTTTCAGGGATTCAGACATAAGGGCATTGTACCGTCAGTATTGTTCGTTGATACCCTAAGTAAACTCAGCTGCTGGAGATCACAGTGAGGTGCCCCCTTCCTTCACCTTTCCACACATGCTGTAATGAGAGTGGATGTCAAATCGATTCATACATTTATAATTAATATTTATATGCAGTGCATTTTAGTATTGGGCTAAATGACATGTAAAGCTTCTGCATAGTCGTAGTGGTATTGAATATTTGATCAACACCAAATGGAAACTTTGGATTGTTTATCAAGTCAGTCACTAAAGTGAGAGTAAAGATTCGAGGTAAAAGGAATCTTATACAGGTCTGGCATGGCAGAAGGAACCTATAAATAGCACTTAGATGCTCACACTAAATTTAGAGAACAGTTATCTTACATATTTGTGTTCAGTACTCATAATGGTATAACCTACAACTGACAAAAAATGAATTTCTGCTGCAAAGGAAGAAATAAACTCTCCTTGTGGCTAACAAATTGTATGTTAACTGTGAAACAAATATTGAGTTTACATTTTATTTTTTATTCTATAAGCCCCACAGTCTTAAGATCCTTATGTTTTAACTACATTTAATATTTTAAAGGTACTTAAAAACTTTATGGCGACAGTTTACATACTTCTCAGGTAGCAAAAAAAGGAAAACTTTGAAGACCAAAATATTGTCATATTCAAATGGGAAAACTTTGAGAAAAAAGTGGGTTTTAAAGTCAACAGCAATAAAATTTAGGGAGAGAACAATTATTCTTCATTTTTCTCTACTATGCAAAATGTATTTAACTCCAAGCAAGCTTTTATTTTAAAAGAGATTCCTTTGAAGTGCATCAGCTGAACAGACTTTATGAACCTCAAAGCTGTCTTCATTTGTGCTACATACAAGTGACAGGGAGTGTGCAGTGCTACACACTATCCAGGGCTTCATGGCGACCAGACTGACATGAGGCTGTCGGAAGTTCATTTGGACAAGCGCGGCTTGCAGGCAGGGGCTGTAGGGAACCCAGAGTGCTGAAGGAGGCGGTTGGTTGAGTTTCAGTTCCACCATGAAATCCACTCCCACCCCCCCTCAGAGATCTTCCCCTTCACCAGGGCGCAAGGCCCCTAAACCCATGGAAAGCCCACCAAAAAAACAGCACTGGAACCAAAAACTGCAGGAGACTTGCCTGCTAAATTATTAATTCTGCTGCAGGGCATAAGAGGTCTGAGGACAACCCTAATCCCAAACACAATTCTCTTCGCCTGGGGGATGCCAGCCTGAAAAACAAAGCACAGCCTTCCTTTTCCACCCTGATAGCTGTTTTGCAGGAACCACCGCCTCTCATAGGTAGGCTCTGTGTGTCTCTGTTTCTGTATTTCTCTCCTCTGCTTTTCCATCGTTGCAGGCCATAAATGGATGTTCCTCCTTGTCTTCTGGTCTGAGATTGAGTTATTGCAAAAATCCTGTCCCCAGGAGCCACAGGAAACAGTAGAGCCCAGGTGCAAATCTCCTGTCACTATTTGAATATTATGCAAAGAACTGTCCAAAATGCCCGTAAAAATGTGGCAGCTGCCATAGGGCTCAGCTTTCAGGCTCCCAGATAGAGAATGTGAGATGCTTCCAGCAAAAGGTATTTCCAAAGCTATTTTAGGAGAAAAGTAAAACCCAAACTTTGGAGTGTATTCAGTGCTCTCTGAAAAGCACACCACCACTTGGAGTACAACAGTGAGTGTTCCTCTGTGGGACCATCCTGTGCTCATTAAAAAACAATGCATATTCATCACTGTGCTTAGCCCAGCCGGGCTACACGTAGTCCCTCCCCACTCCTCACCTCTTTTTGTTTCCTAGTGTATGTTTTATTTTTAAAAAATCTTTATTTACTTATTTATTTTGGCTGAGTTGGGTCTTAGGGCCCTTCATTGCAGTGCGTGGGCTTCTCTCTAGTTGTGGCTCGAGGGCTTAGTCCTGACCCGGGATTGAACTGGTGTCCCCTGCATTGCAAAGCAGATTCTTAACCCCTGGACCACCAGGGAAGTTCGCCTGCTCCTCACCTCTTTTTTTAACATCTTTATTGGGGTATAATTGCTTTACAATGTTGTGTTAGTTTCTGCTCTATAACAAAGTGAATCAGTTATACATATACATATGTTCCCATATCTCTTCCCTCTTGCATCTCCTGGAGGAGCAAACGCCCTGGGGTGCTTTCCGTGTCAGACCTCCCGTCTCTTTTTCAATTGTATCTTATTCTTCATTGAATCCCCAGCCCCAAGGACATTGCTGGCCCACAGCTAATCAGTATTCAATTTTTTCCAATAAAGGAAAACCACCTAGGAGACAGTGGATTTGGAAATGCTTTGAAAATGTGAAGTTACTTTATCTCTATTCACTTCATCAAATGTTTAATGAGTGACTAATACATGTTAGACTGTCAGCAGATATCTGAACATAGTTACAAAGATAGAGAAATGCTTTCTACATAGTGTGTCTATAACAAAACTGGGGCTACATTAAAAAACTCATAAAGGACATATCCCAGTATTATCGTAGGATAACAGAATCTTAAATTTGAAACAGAGCTCAGAGTATACTGAATTCAAATTCTGCCTCATACAGTTTCTCCCTTCTACAACGTTTTGACATATTACTCTTGAAATTTTGGTTAAATACTCTATGTGAAATATTCTATATTTCTGAATAGCCCCGTAATTGGTCTAAGGCTTTGAATGTTTTACAGAGGAACTCACCTGAGGCCTGGAAAGTTACACAAGTCACAAACAGATTGTTCTCTACCAGCTTCATCCAGAAGTCACATCGTCCACATTTACTTAAAATAGGAAGTGAAGTTTGAGGTGATGCTGTCAATTCTTCTCTCCTTCAGGCACTGAGCTGAAAGGGAATGTTTTTGAAGGACATCCCCGATTTTCTTTAGGTCTTTAAGGCCAGTTCCTCCCAGAACTGAAGTGACCACGTGTCAGAGAAGAGGTGCTGTTGGAAGCCTTTGTTTCCACACAAGCCTGTCAACCTTGCCATCTGGTTTCTAGAGTGTACAGCTATCTCCTTGCCGTTAGGAGTGCTTATTTGCCAGGCTTTCAATGGAGGATGCAGCCTTGAATCATGTGCTCTTACTGAAAACTTAGATGAAAAAATTACGATTGAGGTTTAAAAGTGAGCCTAGCCAGTTGTGTTTGTCTAAGTCAACAGTGAGGCTGTGCAGATCACGGAGAGGGATGGGGACTTTCTGTCGCAATGTACCCTTTTCAGCATCTCGGTTACCCTGAGCCCGGGTCCCTCCTCTTGGAGTGCTGATCAGGTTCAGGATACCCCCCAAATGCTTGACATTCTCTAGAGTAACAGCCAGGAATCAGGTGGCCCACACTCTCTTTGAGGATTGGAGTGTGTTATTTTGGTGTGTGCTTCTAGAAATTACATCTTTTCCTTCTCACCTCGGAAGTGGCTGGATCCCTGCAGTAGTAAGCCCATGTGTGGTGGCTCTGGCTCCTTTCTTGTCTCGGGGATGTGAGTGGGGCTCCATGTCTCTACCTGACGGAGATCGCCGTGCAAAGCCCAGCCTCTGGGAAGGAGCCCGCATCCGTGTTTCAGGATAACAGCCTCAGAAGCTCTCCCTTCAACCCGCGGAGAACATTCAGCCTCCTCCCAGTTCCCTGCTTGTTTCATGCCTGGTGTGGGGGGAGGCGATCTGGCTTCTGGTCAGAATCAGCTTTACTGATCTGGATCTGGCTGAGTGTAAAAGCTGCAGAGGGGACAAAAGATCAAGCGAATCGAGCACAACTTGACCCGACCTCTTACAAACGTTGGGGCAGAGATTCTGCTCAAAGAGGGATACCTATCACCGATGCGGTTTTCTCCCTCTGTCCTCTGCAAAGTCATGCTGCTGATAACAGATCTAGTTCAAACCTAGGATAACACAATGCAGCTGCATTGCCTTAAACAGAAATAGAGGGTATTGTTGTGATTTCTTCCAGAATGGTGGCATTAACCCTGAGTGTCATTTGGCCATGCTCTCAGCTTTGGGGTTCCTGTGCTCTGAGTAAAGCACTAGCAGCTGGGTGCTCTATTCGGGGTGGTAGCGGCCAGGGGAAATCCACCCCAAAACGCTCTGCAGCCGCTCCAGCCTAAGGAGCGAGTTTTGGCGGACAATTCAGGAACTCTCCTTGTTTATCCGAAACCCCTGTGTGACTCACATCCTTTGCATGTCAGTTACTCCTAATGCTCCATAGTTTGTTAACAAGATACTCTTTCCATGTACGTGAGGAGGGGAGAGGTGGGCGGGAGGGGCAGAGAGGAGGACGGATGGAGGGGAAGGAGAGAAAGTGGAAGGAGAATGAAAGAGAAGAAGGGAATCCCGCCTTTCCTAGTTTTCCCCGGGCCACACAGCACCTTCCTACTGTTACAGAGAAAGAATATTCATGACGCTCCTTAAAGATAATGAGGCAGACTTCATTTAGGACCCTAGCGATTCGTGCAGGGACCAGGGTGATGGGATTTTACAAAGGATACGACTCAACTCCGGATGCCATGTGGGCCAGTGGGGGTCACAGCCAAGGGGCAAGGAGGGGGCACAGGTGGGACATTCCTGAGAGGGAACCTCAGGGCTTGGAGGGGCTCTGGCTCAACCCACCTACCAGTGGCGGGTGGGGATGAGAAACTGGATCAGATGTTGAGGCTGGAGGGTCCTTGTAGGGTGACTTAGCAGGGTGCTTGCTAAAGTTGGCTTTTACCAGGAGGTGCACAGGTGGGCCTGAGAGAAGTGTCAGGACCTGCATTAAAGTTTGGTCAGGCAAAGAAGCTTTGTCACTCCTCAGCCTTCAACTCACGAAGGACTGAAAATTCCTCTAACTTCCTTCCCCACTTGGAAGCCCTCTGGTTCTGAAGTTTATCTGACACCCTGTTTGCCAGTGACCTTACATATCAGAGTCCTCATATCAGTACTGTTTTCCTCCCCTTAAGTGTTGATGTTCACCCCAGTTTTGTCTTTGGGCCCTTTCTTTCCTTGCTGTACATACTCTTCACGGGCAAGCTCAGCCACCTGTTGGGTTTCAGCCTCCATCTGTAATCTAGTTTTTCCTAAATCTGCTCCGTCTGCAGGATGTCCCTCCCCTGAGCTCTGGACTTCTGTGTTTAACTGAGTATGCAACAGTTTCCCCTAGACATCAGTTCAGACATAATTCAAATGGACATTTTCTGAAATTGAACTGATTTTCTGATAGCAGTCCTTCCTTTGGAATTGCACAGATAGTTCAGGAATCTGGGCTCTCACTGGAGATCCTTCCATCCTTTTCTTTGCTACCCATTTTCTATAGGGTTACAGAACTTATATTAATTCCAAGTGTCTCTTCCTTTCTTTTGGCTTTTTATTTGGAAATAGAATAAATAGATAAATAACATAAAATATCAATAAGAAAAATAAGTAAAAGAAAGAAATGGAGAAACCATACCTGGGGAAATACCTTTTAACAATTTTATATTTGAACTATTACTTATGTTACCCACAATTGTTAAGAAAAATTAATGAGTTGAAGAAAACTCTTATCAAATAGAAAATATATAAGTGGAAAAAATTCCAATAATGTTTGCATTCAGTGCTCTCAATCACTTGACAATAAACTAAGTTTGAATGGAGTACTTTTATTATTTTAGATTTTTTTTACTGGAGTATACTTGATTTACAATGGTGTGTTAATTTTTTCTGTACAGCATTGTGACCCGGTTATACATATACATATGTATTCTTTTGTATATTCTTTTCCAGTCTGGTTTATCCCAGGACGTTGAATAGAGTTCCCCGTGCTATACCGTGGGACTCTCTTGTTTACCCACGAATGTGGTACTTTTATAGAAGACAAGCTCTCCAGCGTGTTTTTGTTGGTTTTGCTTGTTTTTCAGCGGGCCTCTGAGGCTGCCCGGATCCCATCGTGAACGGCCACGTCAGCGGCGACGGCTTCAGTTACAGGGACACCGTGGTTTATTAGTGCAAACCCCGGTTTCCGGCTCGTGGGGACTTCCGTCCGGATATGCTTGCAAGACCCCAAGTGGTCCGGACACACCCCAGTCTGTGTCCGTAAGTACACCTGTGAACTAAGTCAGCGGGTGCTTCCCTTCGTGGTGTTTTCTTTTGTCATTAGGTTGTAACACAGACACGTTTAAGCTCAGAGAAAGGATGGAGAGCTGTCGGAAGAGAGAGAACGTGGGCGCCCCTCCCCTTCCGTCTTTGGTCTTCCTCCCATTCCATGTCTTTCCGATGCCTCCTGCAGGCTCCCTCCACATGTAATTTGCTCACCAGCTCATCTCAGATGGGTCCCAGGATGAGGGATGTCAGGCATGCATTCCCCCAACGTTATCTCAGGACGACAAGGTGGAAACAGCATCCGACCAGAGGAGGATAGAGGTGCTGGGTCCGAGTATGCAGGTTGGCTTTGCAGGGGCCCCACGGTAGCCAGCCCCCGAATCTTCTGTGTTGTTTTGTGTTTTTGTCATTGCTTCATCATGAGCACAGAGAGTTTGTACGCAATCCTTCCTTTAGTAAAGATGTGAAATTGTATGTAACCATTGTCCTCAAACATTATAACTTGAGAGACAAATGCTGACTCCTATTTTTCTCTCTCTTTTTTTAACATCTTTATTGGAGTATAATTGCTTTACAATTGTGTGTTAGTTTCCGCTTTATAACAAAGTGAATCAGCTATGCATATACATATATCCCCATATCCCCTCCCTCTTGCGTCTCCCTCCCTCCCACCCTACCTATCCCACCCCTCTAGGCGGTTACAAAGAACCGAGCTGATCTCCACGTGCTACATGGCTGCTTCCCACTAGCTATCGGTTTTACATTTGGTAGTGTATATAGTCCATACCACTCTCTCCCTTTGTCCCAGCTTATCCTTCACCCTCCCCGTGTCCTCAAGTCCATTCTCCAGTAGGTCTGCATCTTTCTTCCCATCCTGCCCGTAGGTTCTTTGTGACTTTTCGTTTGTTTGTTAGATTCCATATATATGTGTTAGTATACGGTATTTGTTTTTCTCTTTCTGACTTACTTCACTCTGTATGACAGACTCTGCGTCCATCCACCTCACTACAAACAACTCAATTTCGTTTCTTTTTATGGCGGAGTAATATTCCATTCTATATATGTGCCACATCTTCTTTATCCATTCATCTGTTGATGGACACTGAGGTTGTTTCCATTTCCTGGCTATTGTAAAAAGAGCTGCAGTGAACGTTGAGCCCTCTTTCATGTGTTTGGTGGCGATCTGTATATCTTCTTTGGGGAAATGTCTATTTAGGTCTTCTGCCCATTTTTGGATTGGGTTGTTTGCTTTTTTGATATTGAGCTGCATGCTCCTTGTATACTCTGGAGATTAATCCTTTGTCAGTTGCTTCATTTGCAAATATTTTCTCCCATTCTGAGGGTTGTCTTTTCATCTTGTTTATGGTTTCCTTTGCTGTGCAACAGCTTTGAAGTTTCATTAGGTCCCATTTGTTTATTTTTGGTTTTATTTCCATTTCTGTAGGAGGTGAGTCAAAAAGGATCTTGCTGTGATTTATGGCATAGAGAGTTCTGCTTATGTTTTCCTCTAAGAGTTTGATAGTGTCTGGCCTTACATTTAGGTCTTTAATCCATTTTGTGTTTATTTTTGTGTATGGTCTTAGGGAGTGCTCTAATTCCATTCTTTTACATGTAGCTGTCCAGTTTTCCCAGCACCACTAATTGAAGAGGGTGTCTTTTCTCCAATGTATATCCTTGCCTCCTTTATCAAAGATAAGGTGACCATGTGTAACTCGGTTTATCTCTGTGCTTTCTACCCTGTTCCATTGATCTATGTTTCTGTTTTTGTGCCAGTACCATACTGTCTTGATGACTGTAGCTTTGTAGTATAGTCTGATGTCAGGGAGCCTGATTCCTCCAGCTCCGTTTTTCTTTCTCAAGATTGCTTTGGCTATTCCGGGTCTTTTGTGTTTCCATACATATGTGAAATTTTTTGTTCTAGGTCTGTGAAAAATGCCAGTGATTGTTTGATAGGGATTGCACTGAATCTGTAGATTGCTTTGGGTAGTAGAGTCATTTTCACAATGTTGATTCTTCCAATCTGAGAACATGGTATATCTCTCCTTCTGTTTGTATCATCTTTAATTTCTTTCATCAATGTCTTATAATTTTCTGCATACAGGTCTTTTGTCTCCTTGAGTAGGTTTATTCTGAGATATTTTATTCTTTTTGTTGCAATGGTAAATGGGAGTGTTTTCTTAATTTCACTTTCAGATTTTTTATCATTACTGTATAAGAATGCAAGAGATTTCTGTGCTTTAATTTTGTATCCTGCTACTTTACCAAGTTCATTGATTAGCTCTAGTAGTTTTCTGGTAGCATCTTTAGGATTCTCTGTGTATAGTATCATGTCATCTGCAAACAGTGACAGCTTTACTTCTTCTTTTCTGATTTGGATTCCTTTCATTTCTTTTTCTTCTCTGATTACTGTGGCTAAAATTTCCATAACTATGTCAAATAATAGTGATGAGAGTGGGCAATCTTGTCTTGTTCCTGATTCTAGTGGGAATGGTTTCAGTTTTTCACCATTGAAGAGGATGTTGGCTGTGGGTTTGTCATACATGGACTTTATTATGTTGAGATAAGTTCCCTCTGTGCCTACTTTCTGGAAGGTTTTTATCATAAATGGGTGTTGAATTTTGTTGAAAGCTTTCTCTGCATCTGTTGAGATGATCATGTGGTTTTTCTGCTTCAATTTGTTAATATGGTGTATCACATTGATTGATTTGTGTATATTGAAGAATCCTTGCATTCCTGGGATAAACCCCACTTGATCATGGTGTATGATCCTTTTAATGTGCTGTTGGATTCTGTTTGCTAGTATTTTGTTGAGGATTTTTGCATCTATGTTTATCAGTGATATTGGCCTGTAGTTTTCTTTCTTTGTGACATCTTTGTCTGGTTTTGGTATCAGGGTGATGGTGGCCTCGTATAATGAGGAAGAGTTTGAGAAGAATAGGTGTTAGTTCTTCTCTATTTGATAGAATTCACCTGTGAAGCCATCTGGTCTTGGGCTTTTTTTTTTTTTTTGCGGTACCTGGGCCTCTCACTGTCGTGGCCTCTCCCGCTGCGGAGCACAGTCTCCGGACGCACAGGCCCAGCAGCCATGGCTCACCTAATAAGACTTTAAATGTCATACCTAAAGATTACTTCATTTATCCCTTTAGGGGTCTTCAGTTTTACATCTAGCAAAGCTTGTGGTCTTGCGTCTAACAGGTTCTACATCAGGCTGCATTACAAAATGGAAATAGATTATTTTGCTTTTCAGCATTCTACTTGCATTAGGATACACATGATGTGGCAAGAATTGCTTTTAAATACTATCTTGCACACAGTGTGTTCAATTTACAGAATTTTCAAAGAAAAGTGAAAATAAAGTGATATAGATATACTTAGTATAATTTCTCATTGATGTCTAATATTTCTGTTAATGTGTGTGTGCTGATTCATTTCCATAGTACATCCTGTCTGACATTCCCAAAGGTAGTATTGTTATTATCATTAAGATAGTCAAGACTTGGCAGACCTCTGAAAACAAAAGTTCCCCAAATTTCTTTACTGTTAAGCCTGATTTAATAAAAATTAGTCGTTTAAAAAAAATGCTAACTTCTTTCTGCTACACTAAATGGTGAAAGTTCAAATCATAAGTTAATATGATTATATTATAAATATAAATTCCATAGAACTCTCACATTATTAATATATGGTATAAATAATTGAATTTTTCTAAATCCAATGATCTTTTCCAAATTCACATTTTGATTTTTGAACTAAATGAAGTGGTATTTTAAAAGAGAAGTGGTTCTATATACTGTTGTATTGGTCTCTTAGCTCTCCAAGGCAAAGTGGTCTGATTAGATTTATTTTTCTGTCAATTGAACAAGTTTCTTTTCTTGAGATGTTTGCATCAATATTTCAGGCCTGGTTTTGCTTATCTTCCTTCACTTTCTCCTCCTGATGAGATACGAGTCAGTATAATTTTAAACCTCTGTGATTCTGAATTTTAAGTGGTTTAATAAGCCATCATTTCCTGAATTTACTCAAGCTGCTATAAATTTACCAAATGATGAATACTTTATTATGCCACTCAGCTATTATACAAAAGCTGTGAACATTTGCTGGTTATATTTTTGAATATCTTTATGGGTTTTGTTAATGCTAAATTCTAGCAGCGCCTTCCTTAAAACCAGGAGACACCTCTGCTACCAGGAAATTAAAAGTAAATTAACAATTAAAAGCCTTTTAGAGAACACAGAGCCTTTTCGTAGGAGTTTCCTACCTTCCCTTGGGTCACGGTGACTCATTATCAAGGTTCCCAAAATGTAATTCCTTGTTAATATATAAGGCAGTTTCACACAAGAAGTTTTCTCACTTAATTTTGTGCACTTCCTTGGAAGAAGGTTGACCTAGAAAATCTTCAAGTTTTCTTCCGACGCTAAGAGTTTGGAATCATTAGCTGACCCGGTGTCACAGAAAATCACGTACCTGTGACATGTTCTAAGGAATGGACAACTTGTGTGTGCTTAGGTGGGAGTTTTCCTGGGAACTCAGCTCCTAGATCTACTTAGTAGAAAGAAGGAGGAAGCCAGAAGTACCAGATGGGAACAAAGATGCTCAAGGACCCAGTCAAAGAAGCTGGTGTTGATACAGGCTTCCCAGGATGCACTGTTTAAAGAGTGTGACTGCAGTCAGGTGTGGAGAGGGGAGGGGAGCCCGGCATTACTAACAAGGAAGGCAAAGAATGACATGACCTGTCAAGCACATATGAGCTTCAAGGCTCACCCTGGTACTCAGGGGGTTTTCGGGGAGGAGTGTTTTATCACAGGCTTCTATAGACTGTGGGGCTGATGCGACTTACACATTGGAACAAAAATTAAATTCGGTTTAAAAGCATGGCCAGACTTTGGCCTGTTATTGGGGCTTGTAGATCTGTGCATCTGGGATAGGTAGAAATAAGACAGGATTTAACCAAAGGAATCATCATTAATTGTAAATATCACTTCAGACTTCTATGTGTGTGTGACGGCACATCCAAAAGGAGAGGGTAGTTAGAATATGTTTGTTTGTGCCTGATAGTACTTCCATGTTCAAAAATAATCTATCATAATAATTAGTTATGCCAGTTATTGGGGGTACAGCATGACCAGAGCCTAATAATGTCCTTGCAAACTATTCCAAATAAAATTGTTATTCCAACCAAATTCTGTTTGGTTGATGCAGTTCCTCTTGGCCTCTTTTCTCACTCTTTAGTCACTCCAGTCTTTCACTTTTTCTTCATTTCCAACTTCAGGGAACTTGTCAGATAAACAGACTCTGAAAGCTCTGACAAATTCCTTGAATAAATGTGTTCAGGACCTCACATGGGAGCGAGGGCACCTTGACAGGAAATGGGACAGCGCAATGCAGGTCCAGATATCATACTAACGTCAGGTCCTTGGTGGTCCCCCGTGCTACATCCTTCAGAATGCAGTGGGCAGCTTCTGGAAAGACCTTGGGTTCACGTTGTATCCCTTGAATATCCAGATAAACTAAAGCCACTTAAACAACAGCACATGTTCATGATTATAAAACCTCCTGACTCTCCCCATCCCTGTATACAAATATGCTGTCAAGGGAAAGGAAAGAGAGTGGAAGCTGCATGGGTCGGTCCACGTTGAAGACCCCAAAGGCCCTGATTTAGAGATGAAGGGACAGAGGAGGGCAAGTCAGAATGGATTACATCAATACCTCTGTCTAGTGTGTTTGTTTATTCTGATCCCACTGAGATCTTGGACATGTAAACCAAGTTCAATCTGTCACTTGAGAGGAGGTATATTTTTAAAGTTCCCAGACTATCATCATCCTTCTTATAAATGGCAGAGACATTTAAAGCTGCATCCCACTTGAGAGCTTTGGGCGTTAATTGTTAGACTTTGGAAATTATAAGGGTATTAATGTAAGGAGAGACAGAGAGAAATAGAGTGGGAGGGAGCGGGAGGGAGAGGGGAAGAGAAAATTGGAATATCCAATCAAGGTGAAATGATGTGAAGCAGTTGACTTCCATACTTTGTACCATTGTAGGGACTGCTATTATTGGCCAAATTATCTAAGCAAATAGAAGCAATTACAATTTTCAAAGTAAAATCAAACAAAAGTATTTTTTAACTTTAAGAATTGTCAGTAACATCAAGGATATATGTTATTAAAACTAAAAATATTCACATAAAAATCAAATACCAGTGGGAATGCATCCCTTCTGAACCCTATTCTTTCAAACTGCATTTCATTAGAAATACCATGGTTATAGGGAAGACATACTATATCTCTGTTATAAGGGTTCATTTTCTTTCAGATTATCTTCAAAATCATACTGTATTGAAGATGTTGGTGATGCTATAAAATACTAATAGTATTCATTATAATTGTTATTTATTGCCATTTTGATTATTATTATATTTAACTTTTGGATTGTCCTAATTTTTAAAAATTACTTTACAAAGGCAAATAAAATCACTGTGTGCTCTCAGAGACTTTCTAGTCTGGAAGATAAGAGACACATATATTAGGTGCATAATCTAATTAATATTCTTTCCTTTTAGTTTCAACATGGAGCCCAGCTATGATTTCCTACATATCTATGAAGGAGAGGATTCCAACAGCCCTCTCATTGGAAGTTTCCAGGGCTCTCAAGCCCCAGAAAGAATTGAGAGTAGTGGAAATAGTGTCTTTCTGGCATTTCGCAGCGATGCTTCTGTGGGCTTGTCGGGGTTTGCCATTGAATTTAAAGGTACTGCGACCAGCTTAAGTTGTGAGGAAAGTAATTTGTATCGAGATTGCTTTAATCATAAGCATTTATTTATAAAGTCTTGCCTATCTGTTTAATGCATAAAATTCTGACATCTCTCTCAATCATCTGGGGAACAGGGTCGCTGTCGCCAGTGGAGAAGAAATTTCCAACACGCATTTCTACCTTAGCTGAAAGAAAAGAAAGTGGGGGAGGGAGATTTCTTTTTCCAAATTCATGGCCATTTAAAGATAAATTATGATTTGTACAATAAATAATTTGAGTATATGTGTTTTGCTATCTTAATTTGTTTATTCAGGATGACTCAGTTTAAGTACATAAATAGCTTAGTCTGGTTTTTGTTTTTTGGGTTTTTTTTTTGTTGTTTTTGGGTTTTTTTTTTTTTGGCTTGCAGGATCTTAGTTCCCCAACCAAGGAATGAATCCGAGCCCTCCACAGTGAAAGCGTGGAGTCCTAATCACTGGACTGCAAGGAATTCCCAATAAATAGCTTAGTTTTATCTCAATATTTTTCAAGATGTGAAATGTCGATTGCCATTTCCCTGTCCTGACCACCCATGGTGGTTGGTCTGATGGGGAGAAAGCACTGATCCTGGTCGGCACTTTCTTCTTTGGTCACCTCATGGTGACTCCCACTACTTTGGGATCCACCACCCCCTGCCACTAGCATGCAGAGAAAACAAACAGACAGACTCACAAACAAAGATCACCCCAACCTAAGCATTTTGCTGTTGGGTTCATGAAAGTAAACATATATATTTTTCAAATCTGTTTCTCATGTGAACAAGGAAAACACGGGGTATATTACAAAGAATCAGAGCAAAGGATTTATCAAAACATTAATTGGCAGTAGTGAGTGCTTTATAAAAAAATAATGAAAATATATACATTTATTTAAACTTTTGAGTTAGTTATTAGTTACTAGAATTATAAAATAAAATATAGGGTATGTTTCATCTATGTTAACCCTTTAATGGACTTGTATTTCTTGATATGTTTATTTTTTTTCACGGTATGTGGGTCTCTCACTGTTGTGGCCTCTCCCATTGCAGAGTACAGGCTCCGGACGCGCAGGCTCAGCGGCCATGGCTCACGGGCCCAGCCGCTCCGCAGCATGTGGGATCTTCCCGGACCAGGGCACGAAGACGTGTCCCCTGCATCGGCAGGCGGACTCTCAACCAGTGCGCCACCAGGGAAGCCCTTGATGTGGTTTTTAAGTAGGAAATTAATCTACTTCCTCAAAAACACCGAAATCTACAAATTTACTGATCTTTGGTACAATATACAATTTTAAAAATTTAAACAATTCAGCAGTTGAAGGAGTTGCTGTGCTTTTTGGGTGGGATCCATTAATGTTCACGAATAATTAACAGCAGTACTTTTAAGTATTTGCCATATCATTAGTTTCTGTATTAATAAGAACTCATTGACGTACATGTCACCATGACAACGCCCATTCTATACTGAGTAAAAAATCACACGTTTCATCTAAATATAAGACTGTAAGGAATGGGAGAGATTATTTGCAAATGATGAGACTAACATGGGGTTAATATCTAAAATATATAAACAGCTCATACAGCTCAATACCAAGAAAGCAAACAATGCAATAAAAAAATGGACAGAAGACCTAAAGAGACATTTTTCCAAAAAGAAAGACATACAGATGTCTAACAGGCACCTGAGAAGATTTTCAGCATTGTCAGTTGTTAGAGAAATGCAAATCCAAACAACAATGAGGTATGACGTCATTCGAGTCAGCACGGCCATCATGAAAATGTCTAAATAACAAATGTTAGCGAGGGTGTACAGAAAAGGGAACCCTCCTACACTGTTGATGGGAATGTAAATTGGTGCAGCCACTATGGAGAACAGTATGGAGGGTCCTCAAAAAGCTAAAACTAGAGTTGCCATATGAGCCAGCAATGGACTACTACTCAACCATAAAAAAGAATTAAATTCTGCTATTTGCAGAAACATGAACGGACCCAGAAAAATTATGCTTAGTGAAATAAGTCAGACAGTGAAAGACAGATATTGTGTAATATCACTTGTATGTGGACTCTAAACATAATGCAAATGAATGTACATGCAAAACAAAAACAGACTCACAGACAAACTTACAGAAAACAGACTTATAGTTACCAAAGGGGAGAAGGAAGTGGGGAGGGACAAATTAGGGGTATGGGATTAACAGATACAAACTACTATGTATAAAATAAATAAGAACAAGGATATTTTCTATAGCACAGGGAATTACAGCCATTATCTTGTAATAACTTATAATGGAGTATAATCGTCAAAAATACTGAATCACTATGCTGTACAAGTGAGACTAATATAACATTGTAAATCAATTATACTTCTATGGAAAAAAAAAAAGACTGTACATCTGTCATCATCTTGTATTCCCCAGGGCATCCTAGGGTAAGAGAATCTGCGGATGAGTGAGTAAATGCAGTAGAACTTCTGTCCCTCATGATAGGGGGACAGGGCTGCCTCTTTGGTCTGGTTCTTTGGGGGCCAGCAGAACCTTCTAAATGGGTGCTAGAGCTCTCATGCTTTAAAAGTTCTCCAGTGGAGCCTGTGAAAAAAAAAAATCATCAGAAAACAAGGAAGGACACAGCAATGATACAGCATCCAGCAAGTACAAGGCCCCATACGGTGAGGGAAGCAGGGAGTGGACCTGGCTCTTGGGCTTGACCAGAAGGAGCCATGGGGCAGTCCTTCCGAGTGACCCCAGGGCCCCGGCGGCTTCGGCGCAGGCATTCTGGTAGGCGTCCGTAAGCAGAGCCGACAGGAACCAGGGCGGAGCACACCGCATAATGAAGTCATCTCATTGGTAAATGTGACAACTTGTAAGCAAAAAGCGTGCCATGAGTTATCACCAAACATCCTGAACTGACAACTGAGTAAATGCAACTAAAAGCTTTGATGCAGTGCATTTGGAGAAGTGAATAAAAACTGGCCATCAGAGGTCTCAATTTGCAACACAGAGCAGAAAATCGTGGGAGTGGTATTTAACCAAACAGTACACTAAACCAACAGACACTATAACAAAAAGTGATCAGAAAGGCTGACCAGGCAACAGGCATGTAGTTTTTTCTCCATCATTTTTTAAAATATAATTTTAGTTATTTTATTTTTTATTTTTGGCTGTGTTGGGTCTTCACTGCTGCATGTGTGCTTTCTCTAGTTGTGGCGAGCAGGGGCTACTCTTCGTTGCGGTGTGCGGGCTTCTCACTATGGTAGCTTCTCTTGTTGCAGAGCATGGGCTCTAGGCGCGCAGGCTTCAGTAGTTGTGGCTCGTGGGCTCAGTAGTTGTGGCTCGCAGGCTCTAGAGCACAGGTTCAGTAGTTGTGGCACACGGGCTTCAGTAGTTGTTGTTCGTGGGCTCTAGAGCGCAGGCTCAGTAGTTGTGGTGCATGGGCTTAGATGCTCCACAGCATGTGGAATCTTCCCGGACCAGGGTTTGAACCCATGTCCCCTGCATTGGCAGGCGGATTCTTAACTTCTGTGCCACCACGGAAGCCCTTTCTCCATCATTTTATAGGAGAAAAATATACACCATAGACCAGTGCTTGTATTTATTAGACACTCAGTACATTCTGTTCGATGACAGAGTAAATGACATCCGATGGAAGGATTGTTCTCGTGCCCACATTTTTATTTATTCATCCCTTATTTGCTTAAAATAAACAATCTGTGTTCTCTATGGGATCTAAGGCAGCAGTAAAGAATTATCAGAATGTCACCTACTCCTTGAAATATCCAAATTGGTTTTCAATAATGTGATTAGAGTGTTGGTCCCAACACAGTACACAACTATTGCTGTGAGTCTCTAACCAGAGCAAAAATAGAGGACCTGGAGGGGTTTCCACAATTTATATATATGATATAATATATTCATGATATATATGATAATTAATATATTATACATGGCATATGATACATATGATGTATGATAATATATAATACATATATTACAGATGCTATATGATACATCTGATAATATATGATGTATGATATATGATATATATGATAATATGTATGATACACGTGACAGTATAATGTTTATATATTTAAGTTGCACTTTAACCAAAGTATATAAATAAAATATTCTAATAGCTGGCTATAATAATTAGTCCAAGAGTTGCCAAAGAGATCTCTGTTTGGCTGATGTTGACACATAGGTCATTAAAAATATAATGAGAGATATTGAACAAATACAGTTAAAAAGGCCTTCTCAGTCCTGCCGGACGTCACAGAGTTTCTGCTTTTCCCTCGTCCACTGTTTGTTATCCATTCCGAAGAGGATGTAGGATGTAGTTTTCAGAGCCCATTGCATCTTTACCCTTTACCGGCTTACCTGCCACAATCTCCCAGGAGCATCTCCTTCCTAACACTACTGTGTGGATTTACTCATTGGCCATAGGTAGACACTCAGGAAGGGAAAAATTCTTAAAAAGGAGCAAAATCCACATTGATCACAACCCCCAAAAAGGTAAAATGCAGGCTTCCATTTATACTTTCCAGAGATTTTTTTACGTATTTGCTTAACCCTGGGGCAAAGATTGTCAAGCCAAATAGAAAGAACTGAAACATATTTATTTTATCCACTCAAGTTATCCTTGAGCCTATATTGACATTAATAACCCCATTCATGAATAACACATTCATGACAAATAGCATTTTCTTAACTTTAGGCCAAAAAGTGAAGAAAAACATTTCAGTATAACATCTATATTGATCCCTTGAAGATTTGTAAAATTCAGTTCAGAGCCTTCTGACATTACAAGGGGCTTTGCTGATGGAGTGAAGGACGTTGATAAGCACAAACAGAAAGCAATTCAAATGATGGAATTGCACACAACAGAAGGAGATATAGATACATGATTTAGAGACATTTGGAAGGTCTGCTGAAATATGACATTTACAATGTTAAGGCTACCAAGACATAAGTGGAACTATGTCCTGTACCACACAGCTACAGGACTGTGAGAAAGAAAGAAGAGAACTTTGTATTTATATCTGGGAAAAGAGAGGCTTTTAGCCAATGCCTCCGTTAGTGGCCCACAGAGCTGGACAGATCTCTGCAGTGTGTTTTTGTGAAAGTTATTTAACCGCTCTTGAGCTTCAGATTCTCCAAATGTAGAATGGGGCCACAGATCATCCTCACGTTGCAGAGGTGGGGTGAAGATTTGCATGAAAAACATGCAGTGTACCCAGCTCAGCGCCTCATGTATAACATGACCTCAATTCCTTTGAGCAGTTATTAGAATAGAACTGTGTTGAGCAACTATTACATCCCAGACACAGGGCTTGACCCTTATGGATCAGGGTATATTCTTGCCTCCTTTATCAAAAATAAGGTGACCATATGTGCATGGGTTTATCTCTGGGCTATCTTGTTCCATTATCTATATTTGTGTTTTTGTGCCAGAACCATACTGTCTTGATTACTGTAGCTTTGTAGTATAGTCTGAAGTCAGGGAGCCTGATGATTCCTCCAGCTCAATTTTTCTTTCTCAAGATTGCTTTGGCTATTTGGTGTCTTTGATGTTTCCATATAAACCATGCAATTTTTTATGCTTGTTCTGTGAAAAATGCCCTTGGTAGTGTGATAGGGATTGCATTGAATCTGTATAGTCATTTTCGCAGTGTTGATTCTTCCAATCCAAGAACATGGTATATCTCTCCATCTATTTGTATCATCTTTAATTTCTTCCATCAGTGTCTTACAGTTTTCTGCATACAGGTCTTTCATCTCCTTAGGTAGGTTTATACCAGGGTATTTTATTTTTTCTGTTGCAGTGGTCCATGGTAGTGTTTCCTTAAATTCTGTTTCAGATTTTTCCTCATTAGTGTATAGGACTGCAAGAGATTTCTGTGCATTCATTTTGTATCGTACTACTTTACCAAATTCATTGATTAGCTCCAGTAGTTTTCCTGTAGCATCTGTAGGATTCTCTATGTATACTATCATGTCATCTACAAACAGTGACAGCTTAATGTCTTCTTTTCCGATTTGGATTCCGTTTATTTATTTTCCTTCTGTGATTGCTGTGGCTAAAACTTCCAAAAGTATGATGAATAATAGTCGTGAGATCGCACAACCTTGTCTTGGTCCTGATCTTAGAGGAAATGGTTTCACTTTTTCACCATTGAGAACGATGTTGACTGTGGGTTTGTCATATATGGCCTTTATCATGTTGAGGTAAGTTCCCTCTATGCCTACTTCTGGAGTGTTTTTATCATAAATCAGTGTTGAATTTTGTGAAAAGCTTTTTCTGCATCTATTGAGATGATCATATGGCTTTTCTCCTTCAGTTTTTTAACATGGTGTATAACATTGATTGATTTGTGTATATTGGGATAAACCCCACTTGATCATGGTGTATGCCCCCTTTAATGTGCTGTTGGATGCTGTTTGCTAGTATTTTGTGTAGGATTTTTTCATCTATGTTCATCAGTGATATTGGCCTGTAGTTTTCTTTCTTTGTGACATCTTTGTTTGGTTTTGGTATCAGGATGATGGTAGCCTCGTAGAATGAGTTTGGGAGTGTTCCTCCCTCTGCTGTATTTTGGAAGAGTTTGAGAAGGATAGCTGTTAGTTCTTCTCTAAATGTTTGGTAGAATTCTCCTGTGAAGCCATCTGGTCCTGTGAAGCCATCTGAAGCCATCTGGTCTGGGCTTTTGTTTGTTGGAAGATTTTTAATCTCAATTTCAGTGCTTGTGAGTGGTCTGTTTATATTTTCTATTTCTTCCTGGTTCAGTCTCAGAAAGTTGTGCTTTTCTAAGAATTTGTCCATTTCTTCCAGTTTGTCCATTTTATTGCCATATAGTTGCTTATAGTAATTTCTCATGATCCTTTGTATTTCTGCAGTGTCAGTTGTTACTTCTCCTTTTTCATTTCTAATTCTATTGATTTGAGTCTTCTCCCTTTTTTTCTTGATGAGTCTGGCTAATGGTTTATCAATTTTGTGTATCTTCTCAAAGAACAAGCTTTCAGTTTTATTGATCTTTGTTATCGTTTCATTCATTTCTTTTTCATTTATTTCTGATCTGATTTTTATGATTTCTTTCCTTCTGCTAACTTTTTGTTTTTCTTTCTCTAATTGCTTTAGGTGCAAGGTTAGGTTGTTTATTCGAGATGTTTCCTGTTTCTTAAGGTAGGATTGTATTGCTATAAACTTCCCTCTTTGAACTGCTTTTGCTGCATCCCATAGATTTTGGGTCATCGTGTCCCCATTGTCATTTGTTTCTAGGTATTTTTTTATTTCCTCTTTGAATTGAGTCACTGAGGTGTATGTGTGTATGTCTGTGTGTGTGGTGCTACAGACTGTGAAATGAATCACTATGAGGTGTGTGTGTGTGCGTGTGCTGGTATAGACTGTGCATTGAGTCACAGTGAGCCGTGTGTGTGTGTGCTGCTATAGGCTGTGCATTAAGTCACAATGAGTTGTGTGTCTGTGTGTGTGATGGTATAGACTGTGCCTTGAATCACAGTGAGCCGTGTGTGTGTGTGCGTGCATGCTGGTATGGTCTGTGCATTAAGTCACATTGAGCCATGCATGTGTGTGTGTGCGCTGGTATAGGCTGTGCATTGTGTCAGAGTGAGATGTGTATGATTGTGTCTGCTGGTATAGGCTGTGCATTGTGTCAGAGTGAGCCATGCATGTGTATGCTTGTGTCTGCTGGTATAGACTGAGCATTGAGTCACAGTGAGCTGTGTGGGTGTGTGCTGTTTGTGTGTGTGTGGTGTAGGCTGTGCACTGAGTCACACTGAGCCATGTGTGTGCCTCTGTGCGTATGGGCATGTGGGCTGGTATAGTCTGAGCATTGAGTTAGAGTGAAGTGTGTTGTGTATCCGTGTCTGTGCTGGTATGGAGTGTACACTGAGTCACAATGAGCTGTGTGTGTGTGTGTGTGTGTGTCTATGTGGTGGTGTAGAGTGTGCATTGAGTCACAGTATGGTGTGTGTGTGTGTGTGTGTGCTGGTATAGGCTGAGCACTGAATCACAATTAGGTGTGTGTATGTGTCTGTGAGTGCTGGTATGGGCTTTGCATTGAGTCACTGAGGTGTATGTGTGTGATTCTGTGTGTGTCCTGCTACATGCTGTGCATTGACTCACAATGAGTTGTGTTTGTGTGAGTGCTGATATAGACTGTGCATTGAGTCACAGTGAGCTGTGTGTGTTTGTGTTTCTGTGTGTGTGCTGCTACAGGCTGTGCATTGAGTCACAATGAGTTGTGTGTGTGTGTGTCTGTTATGGTATATGCTGTGCCTTGAGTCACAGTGAGCCGTGTGTGTGTGTATGTGTGTGTGTGTACTGGTATAGGCAGTGCTTTGAGTCACACTGACAAGTGTGTGTGGGAGTGGGGGTTTGCTATATGCTGTGCACTGAGGCACAGTGAGCCGTGTGTGTGTGTGTGTTCTGGTATAGACTGTGCAGTGAGTCACAGTTAGGTTCTGTGAGTGTTTGCTTGTATGGGTTTTGCATTGAGTCACAGTGAGGTGTTTGTGTGTGTGTGTGTGTGTGTGTGCGTGTGTGTGTGTGTGTGTGTGTGTACTGCTACAGACTAAGCATTGAATCATAGTGAGCCATGTGTTTGTGCTGGTACAGGCTGTGCAATGAGTCACAGCCGTGTGTGTGTGTGTCTGTGTGTGTGTCTGTGTGTGTGTTGGTATAGGCTGAGCATAGAGTCACACTTAGCTGCGTGTATCTGTGTGCGTGCTGGTATGGGCTTTGCATTGAGTCATTGGGTGTGTGTGTGTGTGTGTCTGTGTGTGTGCTGGTATAGGCTGAGCATTGAGACACAGTGCACCGTGTGTATGTGTGTGTGTTTAGGGGCTGCTATAGTCTGAGCATTGATTTAAGGTGAGGTGTGTTGTCTGTCTGTGTATGTGCTGCTATGGACTGCACATTGAGTCACAATGAGCTGTGCATGCCTGTGTGTATGTGCGCTGGTATATGCGGAGCATTAAATCAGTTAGGTGTGTGTATGTGTGTGTGTGTGCTGCTGTGGGCTTTGCATTGTGTCACTGAGGTGCGTGTGTGTGTGTGGTGCTACAGACTGTGCACTGAGTCACAGTGAGCCTTGTGTGTGCGTGTGTGCTGGTATAGAGTGTGCACTGAGTCACAGTGAGCCGTGTGTGTTTGTGTGTGTGTATGCTGGTATGATCTGTGCATTAAGTCACATTGAGCCGTGTGTGTGTGTGTGTTTGCTGGTACACTCTGAGCATTGAGTCACAGTGAGTTGTGTGGGGGGTGTGTGTGTGTGTGTGTGTGCTGGTAAGGACTGTGCTTTTAGCCAAAGAGAGCCATGCAAGTGTGACTTGTGTGCACTGGTATAGGCTGACCATTGAGTCACAATGAGCTGTGTGTGCCTGTGTGTGTGTATGTGTTTGTGTGCTGGTGTAGGCTGTGCATTGAGTGACAGTTAGCCGTGTGTGTGTTGGTATAGGCTGAGTATTGATTCACATTTAGATGTGTGTATGTGTGTGTGTGTGTGTGCTGGTGAAGGCTGATCATTGAGTCACTGTGAGGGGTGTGTGTGTGACTGTGCTGGTATAGGCTGTGCATTGAGTTACAGTGAGCCGTGTGTATGTGTGTGTGTGTGAAGGTATAGGCTGTGCATTGAGTCACAGTGAGCTGTGGGTGTGTGTGTGTGTCTGTGTTTGTGAGTGTGGGCTGGTATAGGCTGTGCATTGAGTCACAGTGAGCTGTGTGTTGTGTGTGTGTGTATTTTTGCTGGTATGGATGTTGCATTAAGTCACTAAGGTGTGTGTGTGTCTCGGTCTGTGTGTGTGTATGGTACTACACACTGTGCACTGAGTCACAGTGAGCCACGTGTGTGTATGTGTGTGTTTGTGATGCTATAGGCTGTGCATTGAGTCACACTCAGCCGTGTTTGTGTGTGTGTGTGTGTGCTGGTATAGGCTGTGCATTGAGTCACAGTGAGCCTTGTGTTAGTGCTGGTGTAGGCTGTGCATTGAGTCACAGTGAGCTGTGGGTGTGTGTGTGTTTGTGTGTGGCGGTTGGTATAGGCTGTGCATTGAGTCACACACAGTAAGCCGTGTGTTTGTGTGTGTGGTATACACTGTGCAATGACTCACAGTAAGCTCTGTGTGTGTGTGTGTGTGTGTGTGTTTTTGCTGGTATGGCCTTTGCATTAAATCACTGAGGTGTGTGTGTCTGTGTGTGAATGAGGTACTACAGTCTGTGCATTGAGTAACAGCAGTGTGTGTGTGTGTATGTGTGTGTGTGTGTGTGTGTGTGTGCTGGTATAGGCTGTGCATTGAGTCACAGTAAGGTGTTTTTGTGTGTGTGTCTTTGCTGTTATGGGCTTTGCATTGAGTCACAGTGAGGTGTGTGTGTGTGTGTGTGTGCTGGTATAAACTGTGCATTGAGTCAGAGTGAGGTGTTTGTGTGTGTCTGGCTGTGTGTGCTATTCTAGGCTGTGCATTGAGTCACACTGATGTATGTGTGTCGGCTCAATATGATTCTAAGCAAAATGCTTATGATAAAATGGTAAAGAAAAGAATGGGTAAGAAACCTACACATATCAAGATTGGTGCAGAGGGAGTGATCAAGATGACAGAGTAGTAGGACATGAAGCTCACCTCCTCCCACGAATACATCAAAAATTGATCTACACGTGGATCAATTCTCACAGAATATCTACTGAACGCTGGCAGGAGATCTCAGACCTCTAAAAGGGCAAGAAAATCTCCACATAACTGGGTAAGACAAAAGAAAAAAAAAAAAAGAAAGTGAGAATGGAATCAGGACAGGACCTGCACCGCTGGGAGGGAGCTGTGAAAGAGGAAAGGTTCCTGCACCATGGAAGTCCCCTCACCAGCGGAGAGATCAGCCAGGACAGGGGAGAGCTAAGGAGCCTTGGAGGAGAACGCAGCAACTGGTTTGCAGCAGCCAGAATGGAGAGAAACCTGCACAGACGGTCAGTGTCACTGCTCTGCACTCCCCAGCCTGAAATATGCGTCCGCCAGTGCCGGTACGATCTAGGTGTGGAAGCTTGGGCTGTGGAGATTGGACCCATGGAGAAGACTGGGGTGGGCTGTGCAGAAATAGCCTGAAGGGGCTGAAGCCTGATGCAATGGCATCTGAGGGTGTACACGGAGGAAGCCTGGGCCACCTTAGAGGCCAGGTGCCACTGTGTAGGCGACGCACACGGGACGGGTGGGACCTGCCATTACAGCTTTTTTCCCTGCATAAGCTCTCAGGAGGCAGGACATCACCTAGACGAGCTCCAGGAGCCGTCATGAGCCACCTCTGCTCCCATCGTGTGCTCTGGGGGCGTGCATGAGCCACCACCGCCAGCAAGAACCCCACGACCGCGCACCAGCCACCACATATGCATACGCCCTATCAAGGGGATAAGAGCCAGCACACACTGAGGAAAGAGGCAACAGGCATCCATACTAAAAATGGCCCTTGCACCAAAAATACTAAATCCACACAAGCTACATAGGGACGCTGCCACATACAAATATCCCTCCAAGACCACAGGAGATAAAAGTGTTTCTCCTAAACTCACAGAATAAGAGAAATATAAGTAAAATGAAGAAGCAGAGGAACCACTCCCAATTAAAAGCCCAAGAGAATTCCCCTGAAAGAAACAAACTATGAAACGCACCTCTTTGGTCTAATAGACACCAGTAGCTCAAAGGAGATAATGAAAATACTGAAGGAATTAAGAAAGACTATTGACAGATATGCAGACTATTGTAAAAAGGGACTAGAAACTATAAAGAGCAACCAAGAAAAATTAGAATACTCATTTGCCAAAACAAATACTGAACTAAAGGCAATGAATAGCAGAGTAAATAGTGCAGAAGAATGAATAAGTGACCTGGAAGATAGAATAATGGAAATCACCCAATCAGGAGAGCAGACAGAAAACCAAATGAAAAAAAATGAAAGCAATATAAGAGACCTGTGGGATAACATAAAGCATGCCAATCTACGCATAATAGGGATTCCAGAAGGGGAAGAAAGAGAAAATGGGATCAAAAATGTGTTTGAAGAAATGATGGCTGAAAACTTCCCAAACTTAAAGAAGGAAACAGATATCCAGGTACAGGAAGCACAAGGGGTCACAAACAGGGTAAACCCACACAGAGCTACACCAAGACCTATTATAATAAAAATGGCAGAAGTTAAAGAGAGGATTCTAAAGGCAATAGGAGAAAAACAAAGAGTTAATCACAAAGGAACTCCCATAAGGCTATCAGCTGATTTCTCTACAGAAACATTGCAGGCCAGAAGGGAGTGGCAAGATATATTCGAAGTCCTGAAAGGGAAAAATCTGCAACCTAGGATGCTCTATCCAGCAAGATTATCATTTGGAATAGCAGGAGAGATAAAGAATTTCTCAGCCGAGCAAAAACTAAAAAAATACAGCAATACTAAATGCTAAGGGAAGTACTGAAAGGTCTTCTCTAAATACAAAAGAAGTCAAAGTATATAGGAAAGAGAAAATCACAGTTGGAAAGCAAATCACCTAAATAAGCCAGTACCCAGATTTTTTAAAAAAATTTCTGTGAAAGTGATGATAACCACCATGAACAGCAAAAGGATGAACATGTAAAAGAGGACATCAAAATCATAAAATGTGGGGTAGGAGAGTAAGAAAAATAGATTTTTTTTTCAGTTCCTCCAATGTGTTTGAGCCTATATGACTACCAGTCTAAGGCAAGCAGATATAGGATGAGATTAACATACTTGAAAAACAGGGTACCACAAATCAAAATCATACAATAGAATCACAAAAAACAAAAGGAGAATATCAATATAATATAAAAGAAAATCATCAAACCAGAAAAGGAAAAAGAAAAATAAAGGGACAAAAAGGAAATATAAAATCAATGGGAAAACAAGGTTAAAATGGCAATAAATACATATCTCTCAATAATTACCTTAAACATCAATGGACTAAATGCTCCAATCAAAAGACACAGAGTAGCAGATTGTAGGCTCTTGTTTTCTAATCCAATATGCTGCCTAGAAGACACCCACTTAACGGCACAGGACACACATAGATTGAAAGTGAGGTGATGGAAAAAGATATTTCATGGAAATGAAAAGAAACCAGGGGTTGCAATACTCATATCAGACAAATAGACTTTAAAACAAAGGCCATAAAGAAAGATAAAGAACAACACTATATAATGATAAAAGGATCCATCGATAAGTGGATTTTACACTTGTAAACATATATGCACCTAATATAGGAGCACCCAAATACATTAAGTAAATGCAGACATAAAGGGAGAAATTGACAGGAATAAAATAATAGTAGGAGGCTTTAACACCCCACTCACATCAATGGACAGATCTTCTAAACAAAATATTAATAAGGCAACAGAGGTCCTAAATAATACAATAGGACAGTTAGGCTTAATTGATATGTTCAGGACATTATATGTAAAAAAACCTGGCATACACATTCTCTTCAAGTGCACATGGAACATTCTCTAGGACTGACCACATACTAGGGCATAAAACAAGCCTCAACAAATTTAAGAGGATAGAAATGATTTCAAGCATCTTTTCTGACCACAATGGCATGAAATGAGAAATCAACCAGTGAAACAGAAACGAGAAAAAAATGATTACACAGAGACTAAACAATATGCTCCTGAAAAGAAACCAATGGGTCAACAATTAAATAAAAGATGAAATTTAAAAATAACTTGAGACAAATGACAATGAAAACACAACCATACAAAATCTACAGGATGCAGCAAAAGCAATTCTTAGATGGGAGTTCATAGCGATACAGGTCGTCCTCAAAAAATGAGACATATCTCAAATAAACAACCTAACCTACCACTTAAAAGAATTAGAGGGGGCTTCCCTGGTGGCGCAGTGGTTGAGAGTCCTCCTGCTGATGCAGGGGACACGAGTTCGTGCCCCGGTCCGAGAAGATCCCACATGCTCTGGAGCGGCTGGGCCCAGGAGCCATGGCTGCTGAGCCTGCGCATCCGGAGCCTGCACTCCGCAACGGAAGAGGCCACAACAGTGAGAGGCCCGCATACCGCCAAAAAAAAAAAAAGAATTAGAAAAAGAACAAACAAAACCTAAAGTCAGCGGAAGGAAGGAAATAATAAACATCAGAGAGGAAATAAATAGAGATTTAAAAACAATAGAAAAAAATCAATAAAACCAAGAGCTGGTTCTTTGAAAGGGCAAACAAAATCGACAAACCTCTGGCCAGGCTCACCAAGAAGAAGAGAGAGAAGACCCAAATAAACAAAATAAGAAATGAAAAAGGAGACATAATAACTGACACCGTACAAATACAAAAACCATAAGAGAATACTAGGAACAATTATATGCCAATAAATTCGACAACCTAGAAGAAATGGACAACTTTCTAGAAATATACAGGCCACCAAAACTGACTCAAAAGGAAATAGATAATTTGAACAGACCAATCACTAGAGATGAAATAGAATCTGTAGTTTAAAATCTCCCCCACAGGGCTTCCCTGGTGGTGCAGTGGTTAAGGATCCACCTGCCAATGCAGGGGACGTGGGTTCGATCCCTGATCCGGGAAGATCCCACATGCTGCAGAGCAACTAAGACCATGTGCCACAACTACTGAGCCTGTGCTCTAGAGCCTGTGAGCCACAACTACTGAGGCCATGTGCCACAACTACTGAAGCCTGTGTGTCTAGAACCCGAGTTCCGCAATGAAGAGTAGCCCCTGCTCACCACAACTAGAGAAAGCCTGTGCACGGCAACAAAGACCCAGTGCAGACAAAAATAAAATAAATAAAATAAATAAATTTATTAAAGAAAAACTCCTCCACAAGCAAAAGTCCAGAACCAGATGGCTTCATAGGCAAATTCTACCCAACATACAAAGAAGAACTTATACTGATCCTTCTCAAACTCTTCCAAAAACCTGAAGAGAAGGGAACACTCCCAAAGACATTCTAGGAAGCCACCCGTCACCCTGATACCAAAACCAGACAAAGAAACCACCAAAAAAGAAAATTACAGGCCAATATCTTTGATGAACATAGATGCAAAAATTCTCAACAAAATATAGCAAACTGGATCCAACAACACATAAAAAAGATCATATACCACAACCAAGTGGGATTCATCCCAAGTTCATAAGGATGGTTCAACATATGCAAATTAATCAGTGATACACCACATAAACAAAAGTCAAAAACCACTTGATCATCTCAATAGATGCAGAAAAAACATTTGACAAAATTCAACATCCATTCATGATAAACACTCTTACCAAAGTGGGTATAGAGGGAATATATCTCAACATAATAAAAGCTATTTCTAACAAACCTAGAGCCAATATAATACTCAATGGTGAAAAGTTGAAAGCCTTCCCGCTAACATCTGGAATACGACAAGGATACCCACTTCCACCTCTTCTATTTAACATAGTATTGGAAGTCCTAGCCACAGCAATCAGACAAGAAAAAGAAATAAAAGGTATCCAAATTGGAAGAGGTAAAATCGTCATTATATGCAGATGACATGACTCTCTATATAGAAAACCCTAAAGACTCCACACAAACACTAGAACAGATCAGTGAATTCAGAATTGTAGCAGCATACAAGATTTACATACAGAAATCGGTTGCATTTCTTTACACCAACAATGAAATATCAGAAAGGGAATGTAAAAAAACAATACCTTTCAAAATCACACACTCAGGACTTCCCTGGTGGTCCACTGGCTAAGACTCCACAATCCCAATGCAGGGGGCCCAGGATCCATCCCTGGTCAGGGGACTAGATGCCACATGCCACAACTAAGAGTTCAAGTGCGGCAGCTACAGATCCCGCATGCCGCAACTAAAGATCCCGCACGCAGCAATGAAGATCCCGCACGTGGCAACTAAGACCTGGCACAGTCAAATAAATAAATGTTGAAAAGAAATGCACCCCCAAAAATAAAACACTTAGGAATAAATCTGACCAAGGAGCTGAAAGACTTGTATGCTGAGAACTATAAAACGTTAAAGGAAATTGAAGATGATTCAAAGAAATGGAAAGATATCCCATGCTCTTGGATTGGAAGAATGTCTATTGTTAAAATGACTATACTACCCAAAGCAATCTACAGATTTCATGCAATTCCTATCAAATGACCCATAACATTATTCACAGAACTAGAACAAAAAATCCTAAAATTTATATGGATCCATAAAACACCCAGAATTGCCAAAGCAATCCTGAAGAAAAAGAACAAAGCAACAGGCCTAACCCTCCCAGACCTAAGACAATACTACAAAGCTATAGTAATCAAAACAGCATGGTATTGGCACAAAAACAGACATATGGATCAATGGAACAGAACACAGCACACAGAAATTAACCCACACACCTATAGTCAATTAATTTTTGACAAAAAAGGCAAGAATATACAACAGGAAAAAGTCTCTTCAGCAAGTGGTGCTGGGAAAGTTGGACAGCTTCATGTAAATCAATGAATTTAAAACACACCCTCTCACCGTACACAAAAATAAACTCAAAATGCCCTAAAGACTTAAACATAAGACATGACACCATAAAACTCCTAGAAAGGAACACAGGCAAAACATTCTCTGACATAAATTGTACCAATGTTTTCTTAGGTCAGTCTCCCAAGGCAACAGGAATAAATGCAAAAATAAACAAATGGGACCTAATCAAACATACAAGCTTTTGCGCAGCAAAGGAAACCATTAACACAACGAAAAGACGACCTACAAAATGGGAGAAAATATTTGCAAACAATGCAACTGAGAAGGGCTTAATTTCCAAAATATATAAACAGCTTATACAACTCTACAACAAAAAAAGTAAATGAACCAATCAAAACAGGGGCAGAAGATCTAAAAAGACATTTATTCAAAGAAGAAATACAAATAGCTAATAGGCACATGAAAAGATGCTCAAAACCACTAATTATCAGAGAAATGAAAATCAAAACTTTAATAAGGTACCATCTCACACTGGTCAGAATGGCCATCATGAAAAACTCTACAAATAACAAATGCTGGAGAGGATGTGGAGAAAAGGGAACCCTCTTACACTGTTGGTGGGAATATAAATTGGTACAGCCACTTTGGAGAACAGATGTGGAGGTTCCTTAAAAAACTAAAAATTGGGCTTCCCTGGTGGTGCAGTGGTTGAGAGTCTGCCTGCCAATGCAGGGGACACGGGTTTGTGCCCCGGTCTGGGAAGATCCCACATGCCGCGGAGCGGCTGGGCCCGTGAGGCATGGCTGCTGGGCCTGCGCGTCCGGAGCCTGTGCTCCGCAACAGGAGAGGCCACAACAGTGAGAAACCTGCGTACAGAAAAAACAAACAAACAAACAAACAAAAAGACTGAAAATTGAATTACCATATGATCCAGCAACCCCACTCCTGTGCATATACCCAGACAAACTCTAATCCAAAGAGATACATGCACCCCTATGTTCATAGCAGCACTACGCACAATAGCCAAGACATGGAAACAACCTAAGTGTCCACTGACAGATGAATGGATAAAGAAGATGTGGTACATGTATACAATGGACTAGTACTCAGCCATAAAAAAGAACAAAATAATGCCATTTGCAGCAACACTGGTGCAACTAGAGATTATCGTACTATGTGAAATAAGTCAGAAAGAGAAAGACAAATACCATATGATATCACTTATATGTGGAATCTAAAATATGACACAAATGAACATATCTATGAAACAGCAACAGACCCATGGACATAGAGAACAGACTTGTGGTTGCCAAGGGGGAGGAGGTTGGGGGAGGGATGGAATGGGAAGTTGGGGTTAACAGATGTAAACTATTATACATGGAATAGATAACAAGGCCCTACTGTATAGCACAGGGAACTATATTCAGTATCCTTTGATAAACCATAAGGAAAAAGAATATAAAAAGAGAATATATATATATATATATATATATATATATATATAACTGAATCACTTTGCAGTACAGCAGAAATTAACACAACATTGTAAATCAACTACACTTCAATAAAAAATAATAATAAAATGACCGAGAGAAAAAATAATGATTGGTGTATTTTACTCTGTGTAAAGTTTACATTCAAAGACAAGCACTGTAAACAAATACGGCTCACTAGTTAATGTCATGCTTGCTGAAATCCTTAAGGAGACATGTACTGATGTCTGCAATTTACCACAAAATGCATCAAGGGATAAGATGGATTGGGGCTTTCCTGGTGGCGCAGTCGTTAAGAATCCACCTGCCAATGCAGAGGACACGGGTTCGAGGCCTGGTCTGGGAAGATCCCACATGCTGTGGAGCAACAAAGCCCGTGCAGCACAACCACTGAGGCAGCGCACCACAACTACTGAAGCCCGCGTGCCTAGAGCCCGTGCTCCGCAACAAGAGAAGCCACTGCAATAAGAAGCCCACACACCACAGCGAAGAGTAGCCCCCGCTCACCACAACTAGAGAAGGCCCGCGCTCAGCAACAAAGGCCCAACACAGCCAAAAATAAAATAAATAAAATTTAAAAAAAGAATAATGAAAACCAAAATGCATATGAAGCATAATTCCAACTTTAAAAATATGAGCTGAAGTATTTACAGTAGGCAGGACATTGAAGCAACCTAAGTGTCCATAGACAGATGAATGGATAAAGAAGATGTGGCACATATATACAATGGAATATTACTCAGCCATAAAAAGAAACGAAATTGAGTTATTTGTAGTGAGGTGGATGGACCTAGAGACTGTCATACAGAGTGAAGTAAGTCAGAAAGAGAAAAACAAATACCATAGGCTAACACATATATATGGAATTTAAAAAAAATGGTTCTGATGAACCTAGGGGCAGGACAGGTATAAAGACACAGACAGAGAGAATGGACTTGAGGACACAGGGAGGGGGAAGGGTAAGCTGGGACGAAGTGAGAGAGTGGCATGGACATATATACACTACCAAATATAAAATATAGACAGCTAGTGGGAAGCAGCCACATGGCACAGGGAGGTCAGCTTTGTGACCACCTAGAGGCGTGGGATAGGGAGGGTGGGTGGGAGGGAGACGCAAGAGGGAGGTGATATGGGGATATATGTATACGTATAACTGATTCACTTTGTTATAAAACAGAAACTAACACACCATTGTAAAGCAATTATACTCCAATAAAGATGTTAAAAAAAATGAGCTGAAAAAAGATGGAGAGGAAATGGGCTAAAATATTAACTGTGGTGGAATTAAACATGGTTTTTATTCACTGTTTCATATTCCATGCACTAATTAACCAAGTTCTCTTTTTCCAATATCCACATGCTATGTTCTCCATAATAAAAGCAGTATCGCCTGCCCTCTTGCCCAAGGGAGAAAGGCCCACTGGGCAGCAACAGCTCCCCACTTGTGCTCCCCTCCTGTGACGGCGGCTTTGAGCACCTGATGGGGCCCCCAGAGGACTCTAATCACAACTGTAGAGATGTGTCCTCGTTGGCTTCACACGGATGACCAAGCCTACGCCTGACTTATCTGCTTTGGTTCCCAGGTGCAGCCCCACCCACCCTGTCTTCATCTTTGCCCATCACGGGTGCTAAACGCCTCCCAACTTCTTCCAGCCACACCCTCTAGCTTCCTAGCGTCTTGTCGGTTATCTGAATTTCTTATTTTAAGTCATCTTTGTCCAGAAGCTAAAAAGGGAAACTTTATAAAATTTTCCATGTAATGATGTAAAATCCCTGCATGCCAAAAATAAATAATAAACAAACAAGGAATTATAAAATGACAATTGAGAAATACTTGGAAGATACAGGACAGAGGGCTGATTCACCTAATTTATGCAGAACTCAAAATCAAAAGTTAAAAAAAGAAGATGAAAAACCCAATAGAAGACAAAGATGAAGTAAGCAAAGGGTACAAAGAAACACCAATCACCAAAAAACAGGGGGAAGTGTCGAACCTCACTGGTAATGAAAGAAATGAAAGCCCAAACAATAATGGAATATAATTTCTTAACCTTGCAAATTGCTGAAAGGTCAATGAAAAACTTGGATATCCTCCAGTTTGAGGATGGGCGATTGGAAATGAATGCTCATGCATTGTTGTGAAAGCACAAAGTGATGCAACTTTCTGAAGGACAATTTGACCATATCTAGTAAATTTATAAATGCATGGAGCCACTGAGCAAGACCCTGTTTGGAATTTATATTGTAGAAATATTTATAATTTCACCAAGACTAGATATATGATGTTCATTGCAACCTTTTTTTAATAAAAGTATGAAAGAAAGAAAGGAAGGAAGAAAGGACAGACAGAAAAAGAAAGAATGAACTTGAAGCAGTCTCTGAACAAGGGTCAAACTACTAGGTATTTGTAAAAGTAGAGGCTTGAAGGTGGGTAAACAAAGCAAAAATCGTGTATCAAAAGCAAATTCTAGGGACTTCGCTGGTGGCAAAGTAGTTAAGAATCCGCCTGCCAATGCAGGGGACACGGGTTAGAGCCCTGGTCCAGGAAGATCCCATATGCCACAGAGCAACTAAGCCTGTGCGCCACACCTACTGAGACTGCGCTCTAGAGCCCGCGAGCCACAACTACTGAACCCGAGAGCCAAAACTACTGAAGCCCACGTGCCTATAGCCTGTGCTCTGCAACAAGAGAAGCCACTGCAATGAGAAGCCTGCACACCTCAACGAAGAGTAGACCCCCACCCCCGCTCGCCGCAACTATAGAAAGTTTTTTATATTGCACATGTATTAATTTTTAATAAAGTTATATAGTATCTTTATCAACATGTGAAGAACACATCTGCATTTTATAAATTGCTCTACGTTCATAAGCATTCTTCTATTTCTCCATCGGAGGGCAGCATAAGACAGTAAATAGCAAAAATAATTTCAAGGTGTTTGGTCTGAAATTGAATGCTGCTCTTCAGTTGTTTATTTTGACAGGCTACTGGTACAAATTAATCATTAGATTGTTTATTTTTCTGATAACTGACTATATATTCATTGTAAACACTTATATTGGAGAAAAGACAAGTCACCTATAATAAGGAACATCTGGCATTTATCGTCACATTTCTATGTGTGATGAAAAGAGGAAGGGTCATATTTTTTTTTAAGTCTGCTGACAAAAAGTCCCCTATACAATAATTTTCTAATCTACGCTTCACATCAAATGTCTCTTGAGCATTTCCCTGCTTCCCTAAGTTCTCTGACATGGTGGTTTCTAAAGGCCGCCTGGTGTTCCAGCCTGTGGACTCGTTGTACCTTGCTTCCCTGATTTAAACTGGTCATTTAGGTGTCTTAACTGTCTTTAAAGTATAAAAGATTTCCCATGTATAAAATATACATAGAAAACTATACCACCCAATTAATCACTACTCGAATTTGATAGATGTTAATTGTTGCCATTTTTACTTCAGATATTTTGAAGAAAGAAAGGTTTACAGGTAGGGTTGGAGGTCCCCATGTCCAATTCATTTCTCTCTTTCCATCGCCAAAGTTACCTCTGATCTGAAGCTGGTGCTTATTTTTCCTATCCTTCATCTCAGGCTTTAATTACAAAAGTATGTTCTGTAAACAATATAGTATTGTCCTGAGCTTTTAAATTCTACATATAAATGTAATCACCAAGGCATGTCCTATATTTGCTTAACATTATGATTTAACCCCTGTTGATTTAGACCTAGTTAATTTTAACTGCTTTAAGGTATTATAATTTATAAATAGAATTTATTAACACATTCCTTATTGATAAGCATTTAGGTGGTTTCTAATCGTTGAGTATCACTGCCCTTTTGATGGGGCAGGTGCACACAGCTTCTCTAGCTGTTATACCTAGAGAAGAATGAAGTTTGGGATTCCAGCAGAGGACTGGCGGGTTCGAAAGTGTCATCCCCTTCAGCTCTACTGGCTACTGCTGAATCACACTCCTGAATTACCAATTTTCAATTCAGCGGGTCGTGAATTAGTCCCATTTCCTCACTTCTTCTTTGTGTTCGAAAGTGTCATCCCCTTCAGTTCTACTGGCTACTGCTGAATCACACTCCTGAATTACCAATTTTCAATTCAGCAGGTCGTGAATTAGTCCCATTTCCTCACTTCCACTTTGTGGTAGGAGGCATGGCTTTAAGCACCTCGGAGGTTAAGCATCTCTTCGTGGTCACTGGCAACAAGGTTTTGTCTTTTGTGAATCCATTGCCTTTGTTTATTACCTGCTTGGGTTCTTTACCTTTTTCTTATCCATTTGTACAAATTGTGTATCAATGTCTGATTCAGACTGGGTGTCTAGAGAAAGCACGTGGCATGCACAAACCGGGTAATTTAAGGAGAGCTTGGG
Source organism: Leucopleurus acutus (assembly GCF_964270905.1). Taxonomy (NCBI): domain Eukaryota; kingdom Metazoa; phylum Chordata; class Mammalia; order Artiodactyla; family Delphinidae; genus Leucopleurus; species Leucopleurus acutus. Next base: position 11,147,046 of record NC_139164.1, read on the forward strand.
CTTCCCTGGTGGTGCAGTGGTTAAGAATCTGCCTGGTAGTGCAGGGGACACGGGTTCGAGCCCTGGTTCTGGAAGATCCCACATGCCATGGAGCAACTAAGCCCGTGCGCCACAACTACTGAGGCTGCGCTCTAGAGCCCGTGAGCCACAACTACTGAGCCCGCGTGCCACAACTACTGAAACCCACGCGCCTAGAGCCCGTGCTCCACAAGAAGAGAAGCCACCACAATGAGAAGCCTGCGCATCACAACGAAGAGTAGCCGCCGCTCGCCGCAACGAAGACCGAACGCAGCCAAAAGTAAAATTAAGTAAGGAGGGCTTAATACAGGGACTGTTGACAAACGCACGGACGGGTTGGGGACAGGCACCGAGGGACAGTGCAGCACCCAAGCCGGGCAACTGTGGGTGGTGCTCACCACTTCCCACCTCAAGTGCCAGGGCCAGTGTGGGCGACCACTCTCCCTAGCTTTCTGGGCGTTTCCGTGTGGATGGGAGGACAGCAGCCAGCCCAGAGAGCTGGAGAGAGCAGCTAGGACAGACGAAGCACGTGGCACTCCCGGAGCCATCCGGGTCCCTCGGCCTTCTCCTTCTCAGCCGGGAGAACTCTGCTCGCCTTCCAGGGCAACAAAGCTGCAGAGCCTCCGGCTCAGGCCCTGGGAGTTTGGCTTGCATCCCAGGGAGAGTCATCTCTCCGGAGGAGAGGAGGGCGGGCCAGCAGCAGCCCTGCTGACAGCTCGGCTCCTAACTCAGGGCTCCTGTGCTCTGCCGCGTCCCCACCACGGGCAGGTGACGGCGCTCTTGTTCCGTCGCCCCGTGGGAACCGGGGAGCTGGGTGTCACGTCAAGACACTGCTGGGGCTGCTGCCTTTTGCTGTAATGAAGTCCGTGTCTCTGACCAGGGCTGAAGGCCGGGCAGGCTGACTCGTGAGCTTGCAGGAGGGTAAAATCACAGCGCCTTCGCACTTTCTGACTCGTCGGGGACGAGCAGAGCCCAGGAACTGAGCTGTAAGCCTAGGAGCTGAGCCCTGGTGGAGGGACGGGGCCAGCTCCCTCCGCAGGGCGGGAGCCAGGGGGTCAGTCCACACCGCCTGCCTTCTCCCCTCCCCCTGAAGCCCCCACCGGGAAAGCAGCGGGGATGTTAGGCGTCCGGCATTGAGAATGGTTTTGTGCTCTGCAAACTTCTCTTGGAATGGGGTGTGCCTTTCCCTCCATAAGCATGGTCTGTCTGATATTGATTTTTTGCTATGTGTTCAGACTTGCTTTGGGTCCTTTTACCCGGGCCGTATTTGTATTAATAAGTGCTCCACGTGTGTACTGACTGGTTGTTGTGTGCTGGCTTCTACGAACGTCCATTAGCTCAAGAGAAACAGCGACAATAATAGTGAGTCATTGGAGCAATGTCGGGGCGGGGTTGGTTTAAAAAGAAAACAGAAACGCAACCACTATCCTCGACAATAACAACAGGCCAGAGGGCGTGCGTTTCTATGAGAATATTTAGGGCTGCAAGTGTCAGAAACCGTGACTCATGTGGATCAAACAATAAGGAAAGTGGAAACTTCGATCTCTTTTAATAGAAAGTCCAGATGTAACTGTCCTCAAGGTTGGCTGAATCATCATCATGATGTCGCTATGCCTGGACTTCCACATTTCTCTTTTCTACCATCCTTTGTACTGGTTTAATCAACACTTTTGAAGCAAGACATTTGCAGCAGTATCTCATCCCAACTTGTCAATGTCAAGAGGAAGAGATAAATAATATTGTCCTATGACTCTCGGTTAAAAAGAGGGGAAATTTCTCCCAGAAGTCTTCCTATCAGACTCCCCACCACACACCCCCGTCACATAGCAGCAGCTGGCATTGGGTCACACTGGTTTTCCTGAAAACATTACCAACAAGGCAGAGGTTAATAACGTCAATCATACTGAGTTGATTCTTAGGGCAAGAGAAGGAGTTGGCTTTCCCTTCAAGAAACACGCCGTGCAGTGCAGGGGTGGATACCTGACCAACATTTGGATTCCCTTAGGTAGACTGGAGAGTGAGGGGAAGCTGGGGAGGCAACCCAAAGCCTTCACTACTACAGGCGGGGCCAAACGAAAGCAAACTCTCACACTTCAACAGAAAAAACCAAACAATCCAACTGGAAAATCGGAAAAGATGTGAAGAGACATTTCACTGAAGAGGATATACAGATTCCAAACACGTGAAAAGATCTTCAACATCATTAGCCATTTGGGAACTACAAATTGAAACCACAATGAGATGTCATTACACACCTACTAAAATTTAAAACAAATAGTGACAACACCATATGCTGCTGAGGATGCGGAGAAACCCGACTAGACATCTGTAGTAGCGACACAGAACGGTACAACCGCTGTAGAACATGTTGTGGCAGTTTCTTAAACATCTAAATATACACTTACCATTCGCCCCAACAGCCCCACTCCAGGGTGTTCCCGAGCCAGGCTTGTTTGTCCGAAGCGCAGCAAAGCCAAAACGCTGAGCCGCCGAGGTTTGCAGCAAAGACAGGGTTTACTCGCAAGGCAGCCAAGCGAGGAAACGGGAAAACTAGCGTCACATCCACCTCCCTGAAGGCAAAGGGATAACTAATAATAAAGCAGAGGGCGGCTTCCCTGGTGGCGCAGTGGTTGAGAGTCCGCCTGCCGATGCAAGGGACACGGGGTCGTGCCCGGTCCGGGAAGATCCCACATGCCGCGGAGCGGCTGCGCCCGTGAGCCATGATGGCTGCTGAGCCTGCGCATCCGGAGCCTTTGCTCCGCAACGGGAGAGGCCACAACAGTGAGAGACCCGCGTACCGCAACAACAACAACAAAAAAGCAGGGGGGTATGAGGCGTGGAGAGCGCCGGGAGCACGGGGAAAGGTGATTAGAAAAAGGTGCGGTAAGTGCTCCGTGCAGGCGTAACGGGGGCTCTGCGGGGTCAAAAGGTCACTCTCGCATGCCCAGTTGGAGGGTCGGTGGTCCTATCCAGTCTTAACGAGCTCCGCTCTAACTAGACACAGCTGATTCCAAGTTCCTGGACGACAAGTCGGGCAAACATCTTATTGTTTAGGCTACCCGCTGCTTGGAGGACAGGCAAGTCCTCAGTTAAACAATTAAAACGACCTTGGTTACTGAAAGCAGATTACAGGTGAAATGGAGTTAACTAACGGTTACCCACTGTTTCATGGGCACTAATCCCAGAGAAACGAAAACCTGCACACAGTTATTCAAAGCAGCTTTATGGGTGATAGCTAAAAACTAGAAACAGCCAAAAATGTTCTATGACACATGAATAGTTAAACTGTAGTACATTTATACCATGGAATATAACTTAAAAGTAAAAACAACAGCAAAAATGAACTATCGATCCATGAAATACCTTGGATGGATCCCAAGGGCACTATATGCTGCATGAAAAAAAACCCCAAACAGTTCCATATAATGTAACCCCATTTATATAATATTCTTGAAATGACAAAATTATTGCGATGGAGAAAAGATGAGTGGTTGCCAGGGGTTAAGGATGGTGTGGGGCAGGGGACTGTGATTATAAAGCGGTAGCAGTAGAGAGATCTCTGTAGTAATGGAATAGCTCTGTATCTTGACTGTGATCACACAAATCTGTGCATGTGATGGCATAGAACTATACACACTTTGTACCAATGTTAATTTCCTGGGTTTGTAATTACATAAGATATAACCATTGGGGGCTTCTGGGACTGTGGCAGAGTAGGAAGCACCAGGGATCTGTCTTCCTACCTAAACAACATTTGCATTGGCAGAATCTGTCTGATGTAGCTATTTGGAACTCTAGTATATGGAAGGCTTGCAACTTGCAGTGGAAGGCTTGGAGGGTAAATTGTGGTTAATTTCAGTCACTTTCAGCTCTTAGTGCAGTAGCAGCTAAGGGTTCTCAACCCGGAGCCCTAAGGCAGGCAGCTGAGCAGTGTTCCTGGAGCAGCTTGCGCAGAGCTTGTGGGAGCAGAATGGATAAAAACACTTTATCCAACTATATGCTGTCTATTAGATTCTCACTTTAGATCCAAAGACACAAATAGATTGAAAGTGAAAGGATGTAAAAAGATATTCCCTGCAAATAACAAACAAAAGAGACCAGGCGTGGTTCTACTAATATCAGACAAATAGACTTTAAATCAAAAAAGTTTACAAGAGATAAAGAAGGACATTATATATTAATAGAAGTTTCAGTAGAGCAAGAAGATACACCAATTATAAACATTTATGCACCTAATGACAGGCATCAAAATAGATGAGGCAAAAATGGACAGAACTGAACAGAGAAATAGACTTTTCTACAATAATAGTCATAGACTTCAATACCCCACTCACAATAATAAAACAACCAGACAGAAGACAGCAAGGAAATAGAGGACTTAAAGAACACAATAAACCAACCAGATCTAACAGAACACTCCACCAACAACAATGGCGTACACATTCTCAAATGCACATGGAATATTTTACAGGATATGCCATATGTTAGTCCACAGATTAAGTCTCAGTAGACTTAAAAAGACAGATGTCACACAAAGTATCTTCTCTGACCACAATGAGATGAAGTTAGAAATCAATAAGAGAAGGAAAACTGGAAATTTCACAAACTTGTGAAAATTAAACAACACTTTTAAACAAGCCATGGATCAAAGAAGAAAGCACAAGGGAAATTAGAAAATACTTGGAGACAAGTGAAAATGAAAACACAACATATCAAAACTTATGGGACACAGAAAAAGGGAGAAATTTATAGCTATAAATGCTTACACTAATCAACAAGAAAAATCTCAAATCAACAAGCTAACTTTACAACTTAAGGAACTAGCAAGAACGAACAAACTAAATTCAAAGCTAGCAGAAGGTAGGGACTAAAGATTAGAGCAGAGATAAACAAATAGAGAATAGAAAAACAACAGAGAAAATCAATAAAACCAAATGTTGGTTCTTTGAGAAGATCAACAAAATTGACAAACCTTTGGTTAGATGACCTAAGAAAAAAAGAGAGAAGATTCAAATTATGAAAATCAGAAATGAAGTGAAAGTGGGAACATTACTACTGACTCTACAGAAATAAAAATGATTATAAGAGAGTACTACAAACGATTGTTCACCAACAAAATGGATAACTTAGATGAAATGGACATATTCTGAGAAACACAAAAGCTACCAAGACTAAATCGTGAAGAAACAAAAAATCTGAATAGACCTATAAACAGTAATGAGATTGGATCAATAATCAAAAATCTCCCACCACCACCAACAAAACAGCCCTGGACCTGATGGCTTCACAAGGGAATTCTACCAAATATTTAAAGAACTGATACCGTCCTTCTTAAACTTTTCCAAAAAAACTGAAGGAGAGAAACACTTCCTACTCATTCTATGAGGCCACAATTATCCTTATAGCAAAGCCAGAAAAAAGACACGACAGGAAAACTGCAGACCGATATCCCTTATGAACATTGATGCAAAAATTCTCATCAGAATATTAGCAAATTGAATTCAGCAGCATATTAAAAGGATTATACACCATGACCAGTGGGATTTATAACTGGGATGAAAGAATGGTTCAACATATAAAAAATCAATCAATGTGATACACCACAGTAAGAAAATAAAGGGGAAAAGCACATAATGATCTCAGTTGATGCAGAAAAAGCACTCACCAACTTCATTACCCTTCAATGATAAGAACACTCAAACTAGGAATAGAAAAAATCTGCCTCAACATAATAAAAGCCACATATGAAAATTCCACAGCAAATGTCATACTCAATGGTGAAAAACCGAACGCTTTTCCTCTCACATCAGGAGCAAGGCATGGCTGCCTACTTTCACCACTTCTATTCAACAAAGTACTGGAAGTTCTAGCCGGAGAAATTAGGCAAGAAAACATCCTTCCAAATTAGATAAAAAGATGATCTCTATTTGCAGATGATATGACCTTATATGGGCATACATTGGAGATATTGCAGGTTTGGTTCCAAAACTCCACAAAAAAGTGAATATCGCAATAAAGCCAGTCACATGAATTTTTTGGTTTCCCAGTGCATATGAAAGTTATGTTTGGGGACGTCCCTGGAGGTCCAGTGGTTAAGACTCCGCGCTTCCACTGCAGGGGGCCCGGTTCGCTCCCTGGTTGGGGAACTAGGGTCCCACATGCCATGCGGCACAGCCAAAAATACAAAAAATTTATTTTAAAGTTATGTTTGCACGATACTGTAGTCTATTAAGTGTGCACCAGCATTATGTCTGAAAAGCAGTGTTACATACCTGAGGTAAAAAATACTTTGTTGCTAAAAAAAATGCTATCATCTGAGTCTTCAGCAAGTTATAGTAGTAACATCAAAGATCACTGATCACAGATCACCGTGAAAACATTATAACAATAGAAAATATTCCGAGAAATATTAACAGAAATATTGCAAGAATTACCAAATTTTACACAGAGACACAAAAGTGAGCAAATGCTTTTGGAAAAATGGCACCCATAGAAATGCTTGACGCGAGGTGGCCACAAACCTTCGAATACCGCATTATTGTAAAAGCCAAAATAAGGCAAAGTGCAATAAAATGAGGTATACCTGTATGCAGAAAACCCTAAAGATTCCACCCAAAAAAGCTGTTAGAACTAATAAATGAATTGAGCAAAGTAGCAGGATACATAATCAAAACACAAAAATCAGTTGTATTTCTCTACACTAGTAATCAGTGAACTGAAAGGGAAATTTACAAAAACAATTCCATCTGCAAAAACATCAAACAGAATAAAATACTTAGGACTTGATTAAAGAGGTGAGAAACACGTGCAATAAAAACTATGAGACACAGCTGAGAGAAGTTAAAGAAGACATGGGTAAATGAAAACACATCCCACGTTCATGGATTGGAAGACTTAATACTTTTAAAACGTCCCCTTGGAGGACGCCTCCCTTGGAGAGCCCACAAGGGACAAAGTTCCTCACTACCTCTTTTGGGAGGATGAGACATTTCCCCAGTCCTCCCTTTCATAAAGGAGGCAGGAAGTTCTTGTTCCAGCTTTATGCAGCGGTCTCAATTCCAGCTTCCTGTCTTGGTGGGTCAATGTCATGTCTTTTATTTCTGTGCTGGTATTAAAACCCCAGCTCCTAATGGTGAGGGTCTATATGGGCATACATTTCCATTCTGACCCAGGAAAGTGATGCTTCTCTTTAGCTAGTCAGTGTATTTAATATTTGTATCATATTTTATACAGCAGTCTGTGTATTTGTAGAACTATGAGGAGCACGGGATGCATTACATCAATCCACCCAATTGCCAGAACTGAACGTTGGAGTCTGTTTCCAATTTTTCAAGATTATAAATAATGCTATGAGGAATATCTTTGCCCATTAATCTTCATGCACATCTCTGGTTACTTTCTTTGGATAAATGCCTAGAAATGGTCAAAGAGTATGAACGGTTTTAAAGTATTTGATATATAATGCCCCACTGGCAACCTCAAAGAATGCACCATTCTTTGGTGCATTCCCTGAGAATTCCTGTTTTCCTGCACTCTCATCAACATTTGGAAACTTAAAAAGAAAAAAAAAAAAACCATCTGCTTAGACTAAACATATAGTGTAAAAACAGTATTTTTTACATTTTTAACAGGTTAGAAAAAAATCCAACGAAGAATAAAATAGTGTGACATATGAAAATTCTATGAAATTCAAATTTCAGTAACAATAAAGACAGTATTTTATTGGTACACAACTAGATCCATTCGTTTACGTGTTATCTATGTTGCTTTCAAGTTGCAATGGCAGAGAGTAGTTGTGACAGATCTACGACTTGCAGTGCCTAAAATATGCACGGAAAAGGTTTGCTGACCCGTGTTTTAGATAAAATCCGTCTATACACAAAGACATTGTGCTGTAATCATACAATGATACTAACCATCCCACACCAAATGAACTACAACTACACACAACAGAGTGAATGACTCTCGCAAACGTAAAGTTGAGAAAAAGAAGCCAGAAACGAAAGATTACATGCAGTATGCATGTTCCAGATAGAACGTTGAGAAACAGGAGTCAGGAGAGTGGTAACCCGAAGAGGGTCAGTGTAGTAACTGGAAGAGGCCAGGAGGGGGCATCTGAAGTGCTGATCTGGCTGTCAGTCAGGTGCATGAGTTTGGTTTGTAAAAATTCTTGCAGGTTTACACTTAACGATCTGTGCACTTACAAGTCAATAAGTTATGCTTTAACACAAATTTTAGAAAGAAAACAATAGTGATGGGGATGGGCACTGCTTGGCCACATCTGGGAACATAGAGTTACATCAGAGCAGGCCAACATGTCTTTGGCATTTTCTCATTTTCTGTTTCTTAGCTCTTCTTCTATAACTCAGTTTTCGTTGCTTTCCTCATCACCTTTTTTCCCCTGCTTTAGGGGGAGGAACTCCTCTTAGGTTTAAGACCTATTCTGTGATGAATAGGAGGTAAGCGGCTGTGAGACAGGTCTGTGCATTTGTCACAAATATTTATTGCTATGTGACAAATCACCTTCAAGGTTAATGGCTTAAACAACAGTATTTTATTGTTTGCTCATGATTCTGTGGGTCAGGCAGGACTCAGCGAGGGGATTCTTTGGCTGCACGTGGCATGGGCCACAGTCATGCACGGGGCTGCGCAGCTGTCTGGGATGGATGGTGCAAGAAGCCTTACCTCCCAGAGTCTGGCCCCTCAATGCTCTTTCCACATGGTTCTCCTGGGCTGCCTGATAGCACGGTGGGCTCAAAGTCATCAGACTTCTTACATGGTGGCTGACTCCTAAGAGCAAGAAAGTTGAAGCACCCATTCTCTTAAGCCTGGGGATGGAAGTCCCAGAACTTCACTTCTACCATATTATATCAGTCAAAGAAAGCCATGGGTGTGCTCATTCTAGAAGACGGGAAATATTGCATGTATGTGATGATGTCGTAATAAAAAGCAAGATAAATAAGCTAAAAATTTTTTTAAAAGGAAGAGGGGAAATGGACTCCCTTCTTGATGTGAGGAACAGAAATGCATTTGTGACCTTCATTAATCTACCCAGAACTTTACCTAGGGTGATAGTAGCTGAGTTGGCTGGAGCTCCCCACACTTCCTGGAGCTTCCGGGGTGCTAGGGCCTCAACGGATTATGATACCCCCCACCCCTTTCCATATCATGGGAGACTTCTGTCCAGCTATTAATGTGACATGTTCATGTTCCAGTCATCCAAGTGCCATTTGTGAGAACTCAATATACACATGTAATTTAATAATTTGTAGAGACAATTTACAGAGTTAACTGAATTGCAACTTGTCATCTTTTCATGTAAAAGAAATAAATGGAACTATGTCGTCTGCTGAGCAGGAAACTCAAACAGCACAAGATCACTGCAACAGTGATTACTGTTACCTGAATTCTTGTGTAGACCAATGCTTTGTAAATGTGAACGCGCGGAGGTCCGAGTGAGGCCAGATGGTGCTACTCTGTGGACCACAGAGTGTGACTCTCACTGCGGTGGGCCACGATTAGACCACGGTAGAATTCAACCAATCAGAGCTCAGTACCTTCCAAAGCACGTACCGGCTGCAAACAGGCTTATTTGGAACCCCCATCAACACTCCCTAGTTAAACTGGCATAGAGTTAAGCTGGCCCTTTATAAGGAACATAAATTAGTTGGTTAGGAATGAAATAATTTAATCTAATGACAACCAGTCACACACACTCATGCAAATCCATGAATGGATGAGAACATGACAAAGGCAGAAAATTAGATTCAGAATATGTAAAAAGAAAAACCCAAAACGGAAACAATCATCTTAGGAGGAATGCATTTTGAATCATATCAGACCTTCTCAGCTCTATGCAGGCTCTGGAGGGCTGAGTAAGGTTTCTGAGTTTGGGTGGAATTTATTTGGTAAACAATATTGATATTTGATCATATTTTTGGCACAGGGTTGCAAAGATGGACTTGTGATTTTTTTTTAATGTAAGCACAGTAATTTGGACATTGCACAGCCCTTCAGAAGTGATTATAGCCCTCAAAAATGGTGTGTGTGTGTGTGTGTGTGTGTGTTTGTGTGTGCACAAAAAAAGATCTGCTCAGTTTCAAATCTGATAGTCAACTTATTTAAGTTATAAGTTCAAATGCCTACTTTTCCCTTAACTTTTTTTCTAACATTTTTTATGAAAGTGTACTTGCTGTACAATATTATATAAGTTACAGGTGTGCAATGCAGTGAGTCACAGTTTTTAAAGGTTATACTCCATTTATAGTTATTATAAAATCTTGGCTATATTCCCCACACTGTGCAATATATCCTTGTAGCTTATTTATTTTTCTTGGCAGCATCCCACAACTTGTGGGATCTCAGTTCCCCGGCCAGGGATTGAACTTGGGCCACGGCAGTGAAAGCCCTGCATCTTAACCACTAGGCCACCAGGGAACTCCCCGTTGTAGCTTATTGTATACATAATATTTTGTAGCTCTTAATCCCCTACCCCATATTGCCCTTCCCACCTTCCCACCCCACTTGGCAACTAGTAGTTTGTTCTCTGTATCTGTGAGTCTGCTTTTTTTTTGTTATAGTCACTAGTTTGTGGTATTTTTTAGATTCCACATATAAGTGATATCATACAGTATTTGTCTTTCTCTGACTTTTTTCACTTAGCATAATAACTTCCCAGTCCATCCATGTTGCTGCAAATGGCATTATTTTGTTCCTTGTCATGACTGAGTAGTATTCCATTGTATATATATACCTCATCTTTATTTATTTATTTCTTCTGCGGTACGCGGGCCTCTCACTGCTGTGGCCTCTCCCGTTGCAGAGCACAGGCTCCGGATGCACAGGCTCAGCGGCCATGGCCCAGGGGCCCAGCCGCTCCGCGGCATGTGGGATCCTCCCTGACCGGGTCACGAACCCGTGTCCCCTGCATCGGCAGGCAGACTCAACCACTGCGCCACCAGGGAAGCCCCTTCATTTTCTATTTATTTATTTATTTATTCTTGGCTGTGTTGGGTCTTCGTTTTTGTGCATGGGCTTTCTCTAGTTGTGGCGAGTGGGGGCCACTCTTCATCGCGATGCGCAGGCCTCTCACTGTCGCGGCCTCTCCTGTTGTGGAGCACAAGCTCCAGACGTGCAGGCTCAGTAGTTGTGGCTCACGGGCCTAGTTGCTCTGCGGCATGTGGGATCTTCCCAGACCAGGGCTCGAACCTGTGTCCCCTGCATTGGCAGGCAGACTCTCAACCACTGCGCCACCAGGGAAGCCCCCCCTCATTTTCTTTATTCATTCATCTGTTGATGGACACTTAGGTTGCTTCCATATCTTTGTTTATTGGCTGCGCTGGATCTTAGTTGCAGCATGTGGGATCTTCCGTTGCACCGTGCGGGCTTCTCTCTAGTTGTGGTGTGGGGGTTTTCTCTTCTCTAGTTGAGGCGCTGTAGTTGTGGCATGTGGGCTTAGTTGCCCTGTGGCATGTGGTATCCTAGTTCCCTGACCAGGGATCGAACACACTTCCCCTGCATCGGAAGGTGAATTCTTTTTTTTTTCTGATTAATTTATTTATTTTGGGCTGTGCTGAGTCTTCACTGCTGTGCGCGGGCTTTCTCTAGGTACAGCGAGCGGGGGCTACTCTTCATTGAGGTGCGTAGTCAGTGGCTTCTCTTATTGCAGAGCACGGGCTCTAGGCGCGCGGGTTTCAGTAGTTGTGGCACGCGGGTTCAGTAGTTATGGCTCGTGGGCTCTAGAGCGCAGGCTCTGTACTTGTGGCACCCGGGCTTAGTTGCTCCGCGGCATGTGGAATCTTCCCGGATGAGGGCTCGAACCCGTGTCCCCTGCACTGGCAGGTGGAATCTTAACCACTGCGCCACAGGGAAGCCCGGAAGGTGAATTCTTTACCACTGGACCACCAGGGAAGTCCCTTCCATATCTTGACAATTGTAAATAATGCTGCTATAGCACTGGGGGACATGTATCTTTTACAATTAGTGTTCATGGTTTTTTGGGGATATATGCCTAGCAGTAGAATTGCGGGGTCATATGGTAGTTTTATTTTTAGTTTCTTGAGAAAACTCCAAACTGTTTTCCACAGTGGCTGCACTGATTTACATTCTTACCAACAGTGTGAGAGGATTCCCTTTTCTGCACACCCTCCCCAGCATTTGTTATTTGTGTTCTTTTTGGTGATAACCATTCTGACAGGTGTGAGGTGATATCTCATTGTAGCTTTTCCTTAACCTTTTAAGTTCAGCCTAGAAAATTGATTATTCTCTTTTAAAATTCATTTTTAAGTCTAGCAAATAATAGCAACCAATTTTAAGAGGACTTTGGAAAATATTTGATCCCACTTGCAAACTCAGGTAATTAAACACTTTCATGAATTTTAAAGTGCATTTAAAACCCTTAACACATTACACCCAGTTCCCTTTTTAATCACTTCAATTGTCTCAATTAACAGATACATTCCTAGGTATGCAAATATCCTTAAAATCTAATAAATTAAACTTATAAATATAGTAAAATTTAAGCTCTTTTAAAATATTCCAATACTATATAGTTTTCAACTAAAATCACGTTTAGATGAATTACCCAATTATATATTTTACAGTGGTTTCCAAAACTCAGAAATTCTTTGAAACCTTACAAATGCATAAAATACCAAATACGCAGAGATTCCTTCTTTACCCCAAATATGAATCCTATATTTTGATTCTCTTAAAAGTTTCTGTACTTTTCCCAAATCCTCCTGGAGCTGAGAGATTCGTTCCATTACAGATGGTAATTACCATCCCATGACTGAGCCTGCATACATTCCCAGGATTTGGGCTGGCCCCTAGCTAGATTCTTGCCAGTGACCCTAATGGGACACTTGAATCCTGTAAATGATTGTTATGTCCAGGATGCTATACTTCACGGGAGGTGCTCTCAAGACCCTGACCCTTAATTTTAATTAAGCTGTACACATTACTGAGTCTTCCATGTACCCCATGGACATTTGTAGGACTGGCAGCTTTATCCTTGATTGGATTTTGCAGGTCTATGGTTCTCAAAATATGTACTTTTCTCTCTGGCTCTGAAGACCTTTGCACAGAGGAATCCTAAGATATGTCAATACCCTTTTATCTGCAAATAAGATCCTTGGAATCCATGGAATCTTTCCAGAGGCTTTGATCAGATCGGGTTTGGATTTTAGGGCAAAACTGTCTCATAGGTTGGTGGTGTTTTCTTCCCTAGAGGCACATCAGGTCTTTGGTGTCTGTCTTCTTGTGATTTCAGCAGGAACACACGCTTTTTTTGATATTCCGGATTATATTCACTTTTGGATATAATTCGGTGACTCAGCTGTGGTCACCAAATTTGAGGTCGTCTTATTGATGAGAAGGTGTAATGTATTTATTAGCAAGCTAATTGTTTATTCATTCAAGAAAGACTTCTTAATTTCTTGCTCTGTGCAGATCCATTGTGGAGAATATAACATGCTCTTTTCCTTCTGTTGCTCCTTGCCCAGGGTTGCTCAGCCTCAGTACTGGTAACCTGTGGGGCTTGGTAGGTCCCTCGTCCTCTGCTTTGTATGAGGTTTAGCAGCCTACAATACAGGGTCTCTACAAACTAGATAGATTCCAGTAGCACCGCCTCCTCCCCCACCTACCCTCCCCGACCTTACCTCCGGTCTTGACAATCAAAAATGTCTCCAGGTATTCCCTGAAAAAGAATGTTTATATATATATGCTAATCACTTTGCTGTACGACAGAAATTAACACAACATTGTAAACCAACTATACTTCAACAAAATAAAACATTTTTTAAATGTCTCCAGATACTGCCAAATGTCCCCGGGAGGCAAAATCACCCCTGTTGAAGTATGCAGAACTCATAACCGGATGTCTCTGTTTTGAACAAAAAATTGTTGGTAAATGTCGATCTGAGATACCTGGTAGGCAGAATAATCCCCCTGCCAAAAGATGTCCAGACATGTCCTAATCCCCAAAAGCTATGTTTCCTTACATGACAGATGTTACTTTACATGGCAAATGGAACTTTGCAGATGTGATTAAATTAAGGATCTTGAGATGGGAAGATTGTTCTGTATTATCCAGGTGAGCCCAATGTAGTCAAAAGGGTCCTCATATGAGGGAAGCAGGGGGTCAGAGTCAGGGAAGGAGAGGTAAGATGTAAGCCGAGGTGGAGGAGGGACATGATTGCTGGAAGAGGCCATGAGCCAAGGAATTCACGCAGCCGCTAGATACTGGGAAAGGTAAGGATGCAGAATCTCCACTAGATCCTCCAGAAGGAATGCAGCACTGCCAACACATTAATTTTATCATGATGAGACTCATTCTGGACTTCTAATGAATTTCTATACTTTCAAGTCACCATGTTTGTGGTAATTTGTTACAGCAGCTATAGAAAACCAATAGACATAACACCCAACATTCAGATTCTATCCACTCAGCTGTTCATATGGCGTGCCAGTGGAATTTTCAAAAATTTTTTATTATGGACATTTTTAAGCGTATATGAATTGTAGAGGTTTTATGATGACCCCCATGACCCATCACCAGCTTCAACAATTATCAATTTATGATGCCCTTGTCTCAAATCTACTCATTCCCACTCTCCATCACCCATGTTATTTTTAAACAAATCTTATATATAGATCACATTTCCCATAATTATTTCCAAATGTGTTTCTAAACTATATGCCCAACTAAAAAAAATAACTGGAATACCATTATCCAACCTAAATTTTAAGAAATAATTCCTTAATATCATCTACTACCAGGGAGTGTTTACATTTCCAGTTGCCTCATAAATATCACAGATGTTTTTCTCCAGTTGTATGAAGCAGGATTCAAATACGGCCCACACCGTGCTGCTAGTTCCTGTGTCTCTTTAGTCTTTTTTTTCATCTAAAGGCTCCCTTTCCATCTCTCCTTCCCCCCAACCCCCCCCCCCCAACTTAGAGTTTATTTCTGAAAGAAACAAGGTCAAATTGTTGGATATCAGCTGGGATTTTGCTGATAGCATTCCCGAGATGTTAACTATTCCTCTGACGTCTGTATTTCCTGGAAGCAGGTAACCAGATCTACAGGTTTGATCCCTCGATACAGGTTTGACTTTTTGACAAGGCTACGTCACAGGTGGTGTGTTTTTCTGAGGAAGCACATCAAGTCTGATCGTCTATCTTTTTGTGATCTTAGCAACCGTTGAAGCTCAGCACCAGGATCCAGGCAATCCCTGGGGGAGGGGTCTTCACTCTAATTCTGATTCCATCACTGCTTCTTTGGGATTAGCTGAAATGTTTCCATAAAGAGACATTATCCTCATCTACAGGTTGGATACCCAGTGGTCCAAGGTAAATCGGAACTTTGTGCAGCACATGGTAAAACTGGATACTTCCGGTCTACGTTGGATGTCAGCTATTACTGTTTACGGAGTCAAGCATGTCATACCTGGGGCTCCTGGGTTTGGTGGGATTTCTGGAGGCGGTCATGGAAGGCTTCTGTTTTCTGGGATTTCTTGGCACTGATCAGGACACTTCTATAGATTTCAGTCTTGCCTGAAGCAAAAGCAAGAGCCTAGGGACAAGTTTCCAGGAGTATTAGTTTCCTAGGGCCGCGGTACGCCAAGTACCACAGACTGGGTGGCTTGAAACAATAGAAAGTTATTGTCTCATGGTTCTGGAGGCTAGAATTCTGAAATCAAGGTGTCAGCAGGGCCATGCTCCCTTTAAAGGCTTTAGAGAATGGGACTTCCCTGGTGGTACAGTGGTTAGGAATCCGCCTACCAATGCAGGGGACACGGGGTCGAGCCCTGGTCCGGAAGATCCCACATGCCGTGGAGCAACTAAGCCCGTGCGCCACAACTACTGAGCCTGCACTCTAGAGCCCGCGAGCCACAACTACTGAGCCCATGCGCCACAACTACTGAAGAACGTGTGCCTAGAGCCCGCGCACCGCAACAAAGAGTAGCCCCCACTCGCTACAACTAGAGAAAGCCCACGCGCAGCAACGAAGACTCAACACAGCCAAAAATACATAAATTTATTGAAACATTATATATATATAATGTATATCATATATATACATAATATATATATGATATACATTATATATATATACACACATAAACACCAGGTGTTGCTGCTGGGCGGCGGCGGGGCCCGCGCCGTCATGCGGTGGCTAGGCGGCGGCCGGCGGTGGCGGCGGCGGTGGCGACGGCGGCGACAGCCGCGCGAGGCCCCGCGGGAGCCGCCTCAGCCCGCGCAGCTCCCCCGTGAGCCGCCGCAGCTCGCGCCCCCAGCCGCGGACCCCGCGCCCTCCGCACCGCCACCCCCATGGACCCGGGAGAGCGCCGAGCTGCCGCTGCCTGCCGCGTCTTCTACATCGACCACTACACGCGCCAGAAGTCGTGGATCGACCCCAGCGACCGGTAAGGTGGGCGCGGGCCCCGACCAGGATTAGGGCGCCCCATACCTTGGGCCCAGGGAGAGGATCGAGGATACGGGAGGCCTCCGGGTGTGGGCGAAGATCGTGAGTCCTCCGCGCCCGGCGAGGATCCGGGCGCCCCAATCCCCGGACCCTTGGCCGAGGGTCGAGGCTCCCCCTCTCCCGGCCTCGAGCCCCAGGAGTGCGGAATCCCCGGCCTCCACCGCGGGGCGGACACTCTGACTTGGTTCCCTCATGTCACCCGCTCACCGAAGCCTGGGAGCTGGGCCCCTGGAATTTCCTCTCCAGTGGCTGACGGATGGCCCTCTCTTCCTTTTTCCTCCGCGGTCTCGCCCATCCCTGTCGGGCCTCCGCGAGCCACCGTCCCCAGGCTGTGGCCCTACAGGCGCCCCCGACCTCGCGGTGGCCAGATGAGCTGTCATCTTGGAGCACAAACGTGCGCCCCAGCCTCGTGGTGTGGGCTCCTTGTCTGGCGGGCTGAACCTAGTTTCCATTCGAAGACTGTGCCAGATGGGACACTTCAGGGATTCCCGATTCTTTGGAGTAACCATCAAACTTGTGACGGTTACTCTTTAGCGCCTTAAAAATTGAGTTAAAATTCTGATTGAAAAAGCCTGTGTACTGCGGTCAGAATGGGCTATGATTAGACCCATATGCTTTTGGAATAAAGGGAAAACAAGAGTTGAATTTTAGGTTTCTTTTTTGTGCAAGATCCGAGTTGAGCATTAAATTGTCTTATTATTCACGTAAATAAATCCTACGGAGTGAAAAACGGATGCTTCTAAAAGCAGCACCAGATTACGATTAATTAAATTCATGTAATGACTTCTTCGTTAACTTTTTGTTCAATTGTCTGTTGGTTTTGTGGGTTCGAGGGACATTGTTCCAGCTAATGATTAAGAACTCTCCAGACAATAGGGGCTTCTTAGACAATGGCTGAATTTCCAGGATGTCCGGCCCCCTTCCGAGAAGGAGGGAGATAAACAAAATGTAAAAAAGGTGTCTGTCAAAGACCAATCAGGCAGCTGGGGACAAGTTCCCTCTCTGGTCCGAGCCTAAGCCGGGACCAATCAGCAGGAGAACACAACCAAATCTATAATTTACATACGGGGAAGTGGGAACCTATAAAACTGACATATTCGCGCCCAAAAGGGTTCCTTCTTCGACCTCCTGCGTGAGGACCAAGGAACCCCGGTGCACCGGCCTTCAATAAACCTCTTGCGTTTTGCATTGACTTCCGACTCTTGTTGTTTCCTGGGCGAGTCGAAACTCCGAGGAGACCGCGCAGGTCTAACAGTTTCAGTGGTTCAGCTGCTTTTGGGGAGAGGCATTTTTTTTGTGGAGCTGGAATTCTGTTGAAACCAAGGGATTACAGTGATTATCTGATATCTTGTCCTGTCTGGAGCAACTTCTTTCCACACTGGGCCTGAGTGCCAGAAAGGAAATACTGCAAGCTTCCCAGTGATTTTGAGAGTTGAAAAGGCCCAGCGTGGTGAGAGGCTCCTGCTTCCTCCTACCTGCACTGGAAAGGCAGCGCTGCCTGGGTTCAGATAGGGAAAAACAAAGAAAGGCAAAAGGATCATGGTTCCCTAACATTCTCTTTGAACATGGCAAGCTTCTGGACTCAGAAACTTAGAGAGATTATAGCACAGTTTATTGGCTTAAAAAGATGCATAGTTATTTTGAAAATCAGGTGAGATCATATTATAATTTTAACCAAAGGCTAGAGCCACAGCTGTCTGATCAAGCCTTGGATGGTTCTGGAGTTGGTAGAACTGCTTGGAATGTGGTGCCCTTTTATGCTGTGTGTCTGTTAAAAATCCAAACAACTGGAAAATGAACCAATTAAAAAATACTGTATTGCTTAGAAAAGGCAAAGACTCATTTTATGAGGGTAATATGAAACAGTTGTGGTTACATTGCAGTGTGGATTCATGATGAAAAGTATAAATGTAAGAGTTTCCATTTTAATGGTACAACCCAGGCCATAGGTGAGCAGACCCCACAGAAGACAGCTTTCAGAATCTTCCTTTCCATGTATTTCATACACATTTCCTATGTTCCTCTTTCCAGAAATCTGTGTTATTGAATGACATTTTATACATCACTTATGTTACAGGTTTTTAAAAAGCCCTGTTTCTAATGCTAAAATTGTCGGTGGAGTGAACAAAAGTGGACATTTTACATTTTTTTGTAAAGTAAAAATGTGTACACTTTTATGAGACACTGTTTTTATAGGGAGTGAAATTTCAGCAGGGGACAGCTTGCACTTCAGCTCCCATAGTACCTTGCCCGAAATATGTATGCAATGCTCAGCGAGCCACAGACATTTAAGTGGAGTCTACGGAAGGGTGTAAATGCTGTAATAGTCATTCTTCTTCTTTCGCAACAGAACTCTGCCGATTTTTATAGGTGACTGGTTGTCCTTTAAAGTTGTAATTGATTTTTATGATATGGAAAAAACCGTGTGTCAGAGCACAGCATTTTCTCCACGTGCATCTGACAGTTAACACCCTTTTTGAGTTGCATTCGATTCACATGACTGGAAAACGGTATTCAAAAAATGAGGACTTTCGGGCTTCCCTGGTGGCGCAGTGGTTGAGAGTCCTCCTGCCGATGCAGGGGACATGGGTTTATGCCCAGGTACGGGAGGATCCCATATGCCGTGGAGCGGCTGGGCCCGTGAGCCATGGCTGCTGAGCCTGTGCTGTGCAACAGGAGAGGCCACAACAGTGAGAGGCCTGTGTACCGCGAAAGAAAAAAAAAAAAAAAGTGAGGACTTTCCCCAAGCAGCTTCCAAATGGAGAACTATCAGGAGAGGCAAAGAAATAGGTTTTTAAAGAAAATTAAATTATGGAGGAATAGATGAATGTAGTCGGTTAGGCGAAAACTGTTGCCGACTGAAAAGATCATTTCCTGTATAATTTATTAAACCTAATAGCATAAAATATGCTGCCGTAAGCAAGGTCACCGAGGGCCAAGGTTTGTAAACAAACTCTTTTGGGTTTTATAGTAATTCCATTCAATGTTGTATTTAACAACATTGGGTCTTACCAGCTCAGGGTGTGTTGGTGAATTATTGTAGCTGTACTTTCTTTTTCAAGCTACAACAAAGAAGTTGCAAACGTGAGGAGACATCTTTACAGATGTGGCTACAGATGTGTAAAAAAAAAATGTCAATATTTTCAAAATGGAATTTCTTTAGTTGGAGTATGAACCCACTTAGGTTTAAATTCACTATGTCTGCAGATCAGTACTGTGCATATAATTTTAGTGGTTAGTTTTCTGGGAATCATACCCAAAAACTTTGTTAAAAAATATAAAGTTGGGACTTCCCTGGTGGTCCAATGATTAAGACTCCTCGCTCCCAATGTAGGGAGCCGGGTTTGATCCCAGGGAACTAAGAATCCCACGTGCTGCATGGTGCGGCCAAATAAATAAATAAATAAGATTAAAAATAAAGTTAATTCACCATTTTTGTGACTGGTAGTTTCTGTGGGTGAGTTGTATGTGGTTTACATTAGTGACACGTATGTGTTCCACATACATCAACTCAGAGTTCAATGGCCACTTTATAAAACGGTATTTACCATTTAGGTGGATAATATGGCAAGAACTTTTTTGCCTCTTTTGGAAAAATTCAGTGCCTTTGACATGTATATGTCTGCTTCTTGCAGGGCTGTATTGACATTAACCTATAGGTGGACTGACCTGTTGAAACTTAGTGTTCTGTTTCCGATAGCTCAGTTGGGGTTGTACGTTACTGGAAATGCCAACCTCGAGCAGTCTGAGTGGTGGACCATGTCACATTTGAGATCAAAGCAGAGTATTAAATGATCAGGATGATGGTGGGAGGCCCAAATTATATCATGACAAAAGCTTTTAGGGATCCATTTGTTCACGAGATGGGGCTTGACCTGTGCCACATGGAGAAATTCTGTGATATATTAAAAGTCTTTTGAACAGGCTGTTGCTTTAAGGAGAAAACAATCCATGGTTCCGGAATTTGCCAGGTTGGAGCCCCACATAACAGGGCCAGATGGCATCATTGCTACCTTCTTGGAGCCTTTATTTGGTGTTAATTAATAGGAGGCTTACTATATTTACCCCGCAGAGTCTATTTTGGGATTATATAAACTTTCTGATAAGCAAATAATGATTTTTCCATTTTTCATTCTTTAAGATTATAGGTAGTCTCTGTATACATGGGGGAGTGTCTTGTTTTTCAGGCTATAAGGAGTGGGCTTCTGTAAGAATCTTCTTCCATTTAGATGATCAACAACCACTTCTTGGTTTGTTCTGCATCTAATATCTTTCATTTCTCTCTCTCTTTTTTTTTTTAAGAGGAGTGAATGGAAAAGTCATTCATTTCCAAAAATAGCTTCCGGATGCTTGGAAATCTCTAAGTTTCCTTTTCTTCCCTTTCGCTCTGATTTTGGAAGTGGAAACTGTGTTTCACCTCTGGTAGGTTCTAGTGCATAAACCGTTGAGTCAAGTGACATGTTAAAAGTCACCGGGTGAGCCCGGTGAACTGCTTCTAGGCTGGGTCCTTTTGCTAATTGGCTGCCTTTCCAGTAAATTCAGTAAAATTAATCTGATGGCATAAAAGCAGAGCTAAGTTTTCCTGAGTTCAGTTATTCCCATTCAAATCCAGTAAAATGAAGTAATAGTTATAGATTCTTGGCCTCCTGTGTGCTGGGATGGTGGATGGAGACCAAGTTTGTCTGGGAGATGGGAGACACATAAAATGGAGACAGTGATGGTCGCCAGGCACCATTTTCATGTGGTGATGGCTTCAGAGAAAGGAGGAGGGCTCACTCGAGCCTGGGGGTTCTGTATCCTTGTCCATCATCTCCTAGGTCGAGCGTTTCTCGTGCTCTCTCAGTGCTGGGGCTGAGAAGGGGGAATGTGAGGGAAGTGCTGCGGAAGAGGAAGTGCTGGGTGCGTTTGGAATAAGAGAGCGAACCGTTCAGTTTGACTGACCCCGAGTCTTCGTGTACGGCAGGTCAGCCTCGGGCAAGAGCACGCGTGGCTTGAATCCTCCAGCTTTGTTCTTGGAAGAGCCAGGGCCTCTTCCTTCAAACCCCTCATCTTGTATCTGAGGGCTGTAGCCAAGGCGTGCACCCCACCGGCTGTGGGAAGGACAGGGACTTGAGCTGAGTCTTCTCACCCTGATGCAGTGCTCTGTCCCGTACGCCACCCCACTGCCCAGTCCCTACTCAGTTTAAGCATACCGCCTCTGTTCATTTGTTCATTCGATCACCCATTCATTCATTCAGTAATTGTTGCACAGCCTCTCCATCTCAGGCACGCTTCCGGGTTCAGGACTCCAGTGGTGACCGCCAGCAGACAGGTCCCTGCCTCCATGGCGCTCACACGTGCCCGTGTCCTCTTCCCTGAGGCCTCACCGTGCTGTTCCTGCCTCCTGTTCTCCCCGCTGGGATCCCTTGGGTCTTAGGACCACGTGGAGTGCTTATCATGTGCCAGCACTCTAGGCACTTGGTGGATGCTCTCCCTGAAAGCCCACGGGGGCTGCATGAGTTGTAGGTGGACAGGTGGTGGAGCTGAGGCCAAGGGGGTTGACTTAGTAACCTCGCTTCCCAGAGCCAACGAGGAGGCGTCTGTCTGACTCCGGAGTTGAGCCCAAATCCACTACCTAACCTGACCTTCCTTCCCTTGGCTAGGTAACCGTGTGCCCCTTGTACTGTGTTATACCCACTGGTTACTTTTATCTTATATTCACTGTTGTTTGATATTTAACAGACACCTCCCCCCCGCCGCCCCGATAGAATAATGGCCCTCCAAAGATGGCCATGTCCTAGTCTCCTAAACCTGTTAGTAAGTTACCTTCCAACACAAATGGCATTTGTAGGTGGGATTAAGTTAAGAGTCTTGAAATGAGGTGATCATCCTGGATTATCTGGGTGGGCTCAGTGTCATCAGAAGAATCCTTACAAGAGGGCAGCAGGAGGGTCAGAGTCAGAGAAGAAGATGTGACAGCAGAATCAGATGTTGGAGTCATGTGGCCACAAGCTGAGGAATGCAGGCAGTTTCTGGAAGCTGCGAGAGCCAAGGAGGTGTATTTTTCCAGAGCTTGCAGATGGAACACGGCCCTGCTGACAGCTTGATTTTGGCAGAATGAAACTGATTTTTGACTTCTGACCTCCGGAACTGTGAGGTAATAAATGTGTGTTGTTTCAGGCCACCTGGTTTGTGGCAGTTTGTTACAGCAGCAGTAGGAAACCGATTCGCCCCATGTGTTGTTCTCCCAGAGACAGTGGAAGCATGTGGTCAGCTTGGTGTCCGTTGATAACAGCCACGCTAGCTGGTATTTGTCGGGCGCTCAGGGGGACTGCGCCGGGCGTTTTATATCCGTTCTCTTGTTGCCTCCTTACGCACTCCTGCACCTTGTGGACTGAGCTTAGAGTTTCACTCACGTTAGGCACCACGTCTTATTTGTTGAGCTAGGCAAATATGAGTGATGGACAGGGTGGAATTCTGAGATAAGAGGCCACTTGGAAATTGTCGGAGGTTTCAACAGATACTGACGGGCCTAAGTTAGAGATACCTGGGGCAGTAGGACTAGAAAAGTCAGGGATTATATCAGAGAAATTGTGAAGGAGACAAGTAGTGCACAGGACTTAGCTGATGCTTGAATTAAGGCAGGTGAAATCAAGAGCGGGGTGGGGGGAAGGTGTCAAAGGAATCTTTCCGACACCTTAGGAGTAGCTGGGACTCACCAGGGGCCAAGCTGAGGCCTCCTGTTAACCCCACTCATAAGCCTTCACTGTTTTTGCCACTGTTGTGGTTGATGGTGTATGTTCAGTGAGTTGGTTACATAGAGAAACATGTGGAGTCATTCAACTTACTGTATTGCTGACAGGCAGTGTCCTAAGAGGTATCCAAACTGGGCAGGTGTTACTTTAGAGCAGGGTTTCTCTGCCCTGGTACTATTAATATTTGGGGGTGGGTAATTCTTTATTGTCACGCTGTCCTGTGTAGTGTAGCATATTTCGCAGTGTCCCTGGTCTCTACCTAGTGCCTGCCAGTAGCACACCCCTCCAAGTCATGACAACCAAAAGTGTCTTCCAACATTGCCAAGTGTCCTCTGGGGGCCAGATGGTCTGATGGAGACTCGCTGAGCTCCTTCTATCTACCTGGTTGCAATGATTCACATTTAGGAGCTGAATTTGTTTCGAGCAGATTGGTGGTTACTAAGATGTTCCGTAACAAGGGGTAAGACCACAGAGACCTGCTGTCTGTTTTTTCCATGAAGAACGGATGTTAAACATATTTATGTGAAAACCCCTGAATTTACTAACCATGCAAATGGTGATACGAGTACATGAAACTTTGGAAAAGTAGTATGAATGTATTCTTCAATTTGTAGAATATTCTCAATCAATGGGTAGATACTGAATGTCAAGTGTATACAAGTGTATATGCAGTGGAACAGAAGAAAATGAACCTTGGGACTTCCTTGGTGGTGCAGTGGTTAAGAATCTGCCTGCCAATGCAGGGGACACGGGTTCGAGCCCTGGTCTGGGAAGATCCCACATGCTGCGGAGAAGCTAAGCCTGTGCACCACAATTACTGAGCCTGTACTCTAGGGCCTGCGAGCCGCAATACTCCCAGTGGTGCAACTACTGAAGCCCCCATGCCTAGAGCCCATACTCCGCAACAAGACAAGCCACCACAATGAGACGCCCGTGCACCACAGCAAAGAGTAACCCCCGCTTGCTGGAACTAGAGAAAGCCCGCACACAGCAACGAACCCAACACAGACGAAAAAAGAAAATGAATCTGTTAACACTTCAGTGTTCTGCAGTAACCCAGAGAGAGCTGGCCTGGCCTTCTGCGTGTGTGTGTCTGTGTGTGTGTCTGTGTGTGTGTCTGTGTCAGAGACAGAGAGAGAGAGAGAGAGAGAGAGACAGGGATCAGGTTACCTGGGATGCCCCCAAGAGACATCCCCATCCCTCTGTGGACGGAGCCACTGGTGAGAGGATGGCCTCTGCCTTTGCTCAGAAGCTGTAGAAAGACAGGGCAAGGGCATCCTGAAAGGTTGCTTGTGGAGCTGTGGAATCCTCAACATTTTCCATCTGGAGGCCCCTCTTTTTATTTCCTTAAAGCTCAAGGGGTTCAGGGAGGGAGAGGGAAAGAAGAAGGGAGCTGGCTGGGCCAACCCCTGGGGGACAAGCCCCACAGTTCAGTGTGCGGGACATCGAGCCAGGCAGAGGGCTCCTGTGTGCCAGCCTCAGTGCTGTCAGGAGATCGGGCACTGCCCCGGTGAGTGTGACATTTCCAGGCCACCTGGAGCTCGGGCAGGACACCAGAGAACCACTGCAGGAGGTGAGCTCCGTCCTGTGCAAAGGTGCCTGTCTGCAGTGTGGGGCAGCCCTCTAGTGTACGGGTCAACTGGGTTTGTCCTGAAAATTACCCCGGTTTTTAAAAATTGAGATATGCTTCACATACCATAAAATGTGCCATTTTAAAGTGCCCTGCTTAGTGGTTTTTCGTGCACTCACAAGGTTGTGCACCCATCACCACTATCTAATTCCAGAACATTTTCATTGCCTCAAAAAGAAACCCTGTTCCCTTTAGCAGTAACTCCCATCTCCCTCAGCTCCTGGCAACCACGAATCTGTTCTCTGTCTCTATAGATTTGTCTGTTCTAGACATTTCATGTACATGGAGTCGTGCAATCTGTGGCCTTCTGCGTCTGGCTTATCTCACTCAGCATCATGTTTTCGAGATTTGTCCGAGTCGCAGAGTGGATCAGGGCTCCATTCCCTTTCGTTGCCAAATACTGTTCCCTGGTGAGGCTGCACCGCGTTTTGGAAGCCGCTCTGAAGCGCTCTCCCTGTCCAGGTGTCCTTGCAGAATCTAGGAAATAGCCATGTCTTTAATTCCACGATGTCAGAGAAAACTGACCATTCATAGGTTTAAAGTGTCAAGATAGGTCTGTGTGTTTATTTCTGTCTTACCCCTAGGTTCTTCATGACATTTTTGTCCTTAAATTCTGTATATATGTGTTAGTATACGGTATTTGTCTTTCTCTTTCTGACTGACTTCACTCTGTATGACAGACTCTAGGTCCATCCACCTCATTACAAATAGCTCAATTTCGTTTCTTTTTATGGCTGAGTAATATTCCATTGTATATATGTGCCACATCTTTATCCATTCATCCGATGATGGACACTTAGTTTGTTTCCATCTCCTGCCTATTGTAAACAGAGCTGCAATGAACATATTGGTACATGACTCTTTTTTTTTTTTACATCTTTATTAGAGTATAATTGCTTTACAATGGTGTGTTAGTTTCTGCTCTATAACAAAGTGAATCAGTTATACATATACATATGTTCCCATATCTCTTCCCTGTCGCGTCTCCCTGCCTCCCACTCTCCCTATCCCACCCCTCCAGTCGGTCACAAAGCACCGAGCTGATCTCCCTGTGCTATGCGGCTGCTTCCCACTAGCTATCTACCTTACATTTGGTAGTGTATATATGTCCATGCCTCTCTCTCACTTTGTCACAGCTTACCCTTCCCACTCCCCATATCCTCAAGTCCATTCCCTAGTAGATCTGTGTCTTTATTCCTGTCTTACCCCTAGGTTCTTCATGACTTTTTTTTCCTTAAATTCCATATATATGTGTTAGCATACGGTATTTGTCTTTCTCTTCCTGACTTAATTCACTTTCTATGACAGACTCTAGGTCCATCCACCTCATTACAGATAATTCAATTTCGTTTCTTTTTATGGCTGAGTAATATTCCATTGTATATATGTGCCACATCTTCTTTATTTATTCATCTGATGATGGACACTTAGGGTGTTTCCAATTGTGGGCTATTGTAAATAGAGCTGCAATGAACATTTTGGTACATGACTCTTTGAATTATGGTTTTCTCAGGATATATGCCCAGTAGAGGAATTGCTGGGTCATATGGTGGTTCTATTTGTAGTTTTTTAAGGAACCTCCATAGTGTTCTCCATAGTGGCTGTATCAATTCACATTCCAACCAGCAGTGCAACAGTGTTCCCTTTTCTCTGCACCCTCTCCAGCATTTATTGTTTCTAGATTTTTTCATGATATGGCCATTCTGACTGGTGTGAGATGATATCTCATTGTAGTTTTGATTTGCATTTCTCTAATGATTAATGATGTTGAGCATTCTTTCATGTGTTTGTTGGCAGTCTGTATATCTTCTCTGGAGAAATGTCTATTTAGGTCTTCTGCCCATTTTTGGATTGGGTTGTTTGTTGTTTTGTTATTGAGCAGCATGAGCTGCTTATAAATTTTGGAGATTAATCCTTTGTCAGTTGCTTCATTTGCAAATATTTTCTCCCATTCTCAGGGTTGTCTTTTGGTCTTGTTTATGGTTTCCTTTGCTGTGAAAAAGCTTTGAAGTTTCCTTAAGTCCCATTTGCTTATGTTTGTTTTTATTTCTATTCCTCTAGGAGGTGGGTCAAAAAGGATCTTGTTGTGATTTATGTCATAGAGTGTTCTGCCTACATTTTCCTCTATGATGTTGATAGTTTCCAGCCTTACATTTAGGTCTTTTATCCATTTTGATCTTATTTTTGTATATGGTGTTAGGGAGTGATCTAATCTCATACTTTTACATGTACCTGTGCAGTTTTCCCAGCACCACTTATTGAAGAGGCTGTCCTTTCTCCACTGTACATTCTTGCCTCCTTTATCAAAGATAAGGGGACCATATGTGCGTGGGTTTGTCTCTGGGCTTTCTATCCTTTTCCATTGATCTATCTTTCTGATTTTTTGCCAGTACCACACTGTCTTGATTACTTTAGCTTTGTAGCATAGTCTGAAGTCAGGGAGCCTGATTGCTCCAGCTCTGTTTTTCTTTCTCAAGATTGCTTTGGCTATTCGGGGTCTTTGGTATTTCCATAAAAATTGTGAAATATTTAGTTCTAGTTCTGTGAAAAATGCCAGTGGTAGTTTGATAGGGATTGCATTGAATCTGTAGATTGCTTTGGGTAGTAGAGTCATTTTCACAATGTTGATTCTTCCAATCCAAGAACATGGTGTATCTCTCCATCTATTTGTATCATCTTTAATTTCTTTCATCAGTGTCTTATAATTTTCTGCATACAGGTCTTTTGTCTCCGTAGGTAGGTTTATTCCTAGGTATTTTATTCTTTTTGTTGCAATGATAAGTGGGAGTGTTTTCTTGATTTCACCTTCAGATTTTTCATCATTAGTGTATAGGAATGCCAGAGATTTCTATGCATTAAATTTTGTATTCTGCTACTTTACCAAATTCATTGAGTATCTCTAGTAGATTTCTGGTAGCATCTTTAGGATTCTCTGTGTATAGTATCATGTAATCTGCAAACAGTGACAGCTTTATTTCTTCTTTTCTGATTTGGATTCCTTTTATTTCCTTTTCTTCTCTGATTGCTGTGGCTAAAACTTCCAAAACTATGTTGAATAAGAATGGTGAGAGTGGGCAACCTTGTCTTGTTCCTGATGTTAGTGGAAATGCTTTGGGTTTTTCGCCATTAAGGATGACGTTGACAGTGGGTTTGTCATATATGGCCTTTATTATGTTGAGGAAAGTTCCCTCTATGCCTACTTTCTGGTGGGTTTTTATCATAAATGGGTGTTGAATTTTGTCGAAAGTTTTCTCTGCATCTATTGAGATGACCATATGGTTTTTCTCCTTCAGTTTGTTAATATGGTGTATCACGTTGATTGATTTGCTTATATTGAAGAGTCCTTGCATTCCTGGAATAAATCCCACTTGATCATGGTGTATGATCCTTTTAATGTGCTGTTGGATTCTGTTTGCTAGTATTTTGTTGAGGATTTTTGCATCTATGTTCATCAGTGATATTGGCCTGTAGTTTTCTTTCTTTGTGACATCTTTGTCTGCTTTTGGTATCAGGGTGATGGTGGCCTCATAGAATGAGATTGGGAGTGTTCCACCCTCTGCTATATTTTAGAAGAGTTTGAGAAGGATAGGTGTTAGCTCTTCTCTAAATGTTTGAAAGAATTCGCCTGTGAAGCCATCTGGTCCTGGGCTTTTGTTTGTTGGAAGATTTTTAATCACAGTTTCAATTTCAGTGCTTGTGATTGGCCTCTTCATATTTTCTATTTCTTCCTGATTCAGTCTTGGCAGGTTGTGCATTTCTAAGAATTTGTCTGCTTCTTCCAGTTGTCCATTTTATTGGCATAGAGTTGCTTGTAGTAATCTCTCATGATCTTTTGTATTTCTGCAGTGTCAGTTGTTACTTCCCCTTTTTCATTTCTAATTCTATTTATTTGAGTCTTCTCCCTTTTTTTCTTGATGAGTCTGGCTAATGGTTTATCTATTTTGTTTCTCTTCTTAAAGAACCAGCTTTTAGTTTTATTGATCTTTGCTATCGTTTCCTTCATTTCTTTTTCATTTATTTCTGATCAGATCTTTATTATTTCTTTGCTTCTGCTAACTTTGGGGTTTTTTTTGGTTCTTCTTTCTCTAATTGCTTTAGGTGCATGGTTAGGTTGTTATTCGAGACGTTTCCTGTTTCTTAAGGTAGGATTGTATTGCTACAAACTTCCTTCTTAGAACTGCCCTTGCTGCATCCCATAGGTTTTGGGTCATCGTGTCTCCATTGTCATTTGTTTCTCGGTATTTTTCATTTCCTCATTGATTTCTTCAGTGATGACTTCGTTATTAAGTAGTGTATTGTTTAGCCTCCATGTGTTTGTATTTTTTACAGATCTTTTCCTGTAATTGATATCTAGCCTCATAGCGTTGTGGTCGGAAAAGATGCTTGAGACAATTTCAATTTTCTTGCCATTCGATTTTTAACTGGCAGAATGGCAGTGTCACCAGGGCTAGTGTAAGGCACAGTAAGCCCTTTCTTAACGTAAGCTGATATCAAAAGTTCTGTTTCTTCTGTGGCTTCCCGCCTCGATAGGTATTGACTGATATTGGAGAGGGGTTTATTTTGGCCTGTGGTAATTTTAATGGCTGCTGCAGATGTATTTTCCCTATGTCAGTAGGATCAAGTGACCCCAATTCTTCAGGTACTAAGCCTGGCAGTTTCTTGTTCAGCATCACTCTCAGTCACAAACATTATATGATGAAGAACTCTGAGTAATCTTTTAGGGCTAAAACCATTTCTTCCTTAACAGTAAAAGAAATATGAACATCATAAGTTCCTAATAAATCTATACCTTTCAGGTTCATAGGGGTATATTCTACTAGGAAAAAGGAGTTCCTTTGTTTAAGTTCTCCTAGTTATAATTCTAAAGGTAATGATCTGAGCCTCTTAATATTTGCATTAGAAACCCCTACCATCTGTCCTGAGGTGTTAGAGAGAGAGAGCCTTTAATTTTGATAGGGTTCAAAATGTAAAAGGTAGCTCCTGTATCTATTACTGCTTTAATTGTTTTCTCCTCATATAATCATTTCTATTTCTTCCAGGGTGTTAGAGAGGAGAAGGTTCCCTCAGATCAGCCTTACTCTTGTTTAACTTGAAATTACAGTCTGTATCTGGTTTCCCTTCTAGGTCTCTCTTTTCTTGTCTTGCAGTTTCCCCAGTAATGACCCGGTGTTGTTCAGTAAAAGCAAATTTCAGAATTTACCAGTCGCGGATTGAATAGGGTTGGGTTAACTTTAGACTGACGTTGATTATTTAATTGTTGCAACTGAATGTTCATAATTTTTATAGAGGCATCTTTTTCTTTTTAGTACTTTTGAAAAGTTGGTCAGCCAGCATGACAAGGGCATTTGTATGTGATACAGACAAATCATGTCTAAATGATTAACATGCCTAAATCGTGTCGTTTAGAGCAGCCGATTCCTCATCCAGACCTTCTAAAAAGATGGAGTTAAGCAAAGAATCATCTTGGTGGTTAAAGAATGATTCGGGTGTCATGCCGTAATATTGTTTAAAAGTTTCCTTGAACCTCTCATAGTGATCCAGGATTGATTCATCTCGTGTTTGTTTACTTGCTGAATCTTTGACCAGTCGGCAGTTTTTGGAAAAAGCTCTGTGATAATTCTGAGTAATTTATGAGCTAACTCCTTGCATTCACCTTGAGCCTGTGGGCTGTATAAATCAAAATTTGTTAAGGGGTCTCTCCATCCTGCTTTCTCTACTTATTCCTTTGTTTGACTTTTAGAAACTAATAGCTGTATTACTTGATATAAATCGGAAAACCTGAACTCATAGGTTTGGACGATTAGCTCAAATTCCTTAGCAAATCCCAATGGATCTTGACTACATTCGAGAAAGTCCTTAGCTAAATTAAGTTCTGCTCGGGTCCAGGATATGTACGTAAGCGCAGAGTACAGTTCACCTCTTCCTGTAATAGGTTTCTCCTTCAAGGGAGCTATGAGTACTTCTGATCTTATGTCTTCCTTTCCCGGGGAGGGGGAAGCAGCAGGAGAATGGGTTGGTGGAAGAGAGAGAGAGCGCGTCTGGGTTAGGCAGTTCGGATAAAGGAGGATATAAAGAAGGAACGGAGTGAGAGACAAGGTTAACGCTAGTGGCTTTTAAAAATTCTAGTATCATTTTGAGCAACCTTTTGTTGATTTTTTGCGAAGAAGTTACTTTATCATTTCCCCTTTTAGAAGCTTCTAAATACCAATTGAAATAAGCATTCCATTCCTGTTTGATCTTTTTCTAGCTGCATATGCAAAAAAAAATCCCCCGGTTTTCAAATGTCAACACAGACCCAATTGGGCCATTTAAGGTTGAGATCTCTTAGTGTAATTGCCCTAATTCGGTTGGTCCTTGCAAGCGTGAGCTCCATACGTATTGCACGTGAATCTGGCTAGAGTGTTAGCGTGGAGGCTGGCTTTCTGACACGCCATGTTTCTCTGTTTGAGAGTATCTGTTTCCCATTTTAAAGTTGAATTTGTTGGGGATAAAATTTTCTAGTGAAATTGTGGGGTGGGCCAGTGTGCTGCTTGTGAGTCTAACTCCTCCGGGATTTTGCCCTAAAGTCGTTTTAGCTCCTTTTACGTGTCTTGGGTTTTCCCTCTGGTAGTGTAAAACCACCACAATGCTCAGAACTTATCCGTGCTCCCAGCAGAGCAAGCTTTCGTTAAAATGAGTGGGTTTCCGCATAGGGATGGTTGCACAGTACAAGCACTTGCCTCCACCACTGCTGCAAGTTAATTATAGAAAACCGGACATCTCAAGTGAGTGAATGCAGCACTTTTCTACATAGGGGAAGATACAGGAGTCTGGGCTCACTGAAAGCATTCCTTTGATATGCACCTTAGCTATCTAGGGTCAGAATCATGTTCTTTCCCATCCTGAGTCCCCTCTGGGTGCACCATCGGGGGCGGCTGTAGTGGCTGAGGGCTTGATGGTGGGCTTCCTGTTTTTATCTTGAGTTCCCTCAGGGCTCAGCACTGGGGGCAGCTGTAGTGGCTGATGGCTGTTGTTCACTGATATGGCAGGTGGCATCCTTAGTCCACAGCTTCATAAGTATTTTTAAAAAGTTAGGTATTTCCTTTGAAGTCCTATTTGTTTATTATTTAGTTGCATTTTGGTTTGTTTCTTTTGTTGTTTATTTGGGATCCAGTTAACAATCAAGTGTTCCATTTACTAAACATGATATAATTTCTTTTCTGATTTGAGAATACCTTATAGATACCATACCCTTTTCCAGTCAAATTCTTCAGTGTATTTTCCTAAAAACAATGATTCTGCCTCATTACCACAGTAATCAAAATCAGAAAATTAACTAATTAGTACTATTTTCAAATCTATAGACATATTTAAATTTAACCAATTGAAACACAAATGTGGTTTAAAGAAAAAGAAAAAAAATTTTGTCAAGGTTCCAATAAAGGTTTATGCTTTGCTTTTACTTCTCAAGTCCCTTTATCTTCATTATTCTGGAACATTTTTGTCTTTTATGACCTTAACATGTTTGACAAATTCAGGCCCATTATTTTGTGGGATGTCCCTCCATGTGGCTTTGTCTGATTTTTCCTCATTAGATTCAGGTTTGTGTTTTTGGCAGAAATATCTAGAAGTGACGTTGAGTCATATGTATACTATCAGGAGACACATGTTGTGAATTTGCTATACTGCTAAAGAAGTCAGCTTTATTTATGTTGTTAAAATGACGTCTGTCAGCGTTTCTCCACAATAAAATTAATATTTTTCCCTTGTAGTTAATAAGTGTCTTGGGGGGAGATCGTCCCCCTTAATTTTTAAAAGTAAATTTTTTGTTATAAGTTTGGAATCACAGCTTTGTTTTCCTGTCGTCTGTATCATAATCCAACACTGTCATTTATTTTGATGCTAGTTTTATGCTTTTAAAAGAAAACATGAAGTTGTGAGTTTCAGTCTTCGCTAAAAATCCTGAAGCAGTCCTAGGAAACCATGTCCCTAGAGAGCAAACAGTTTATAGATCTAAAAATCAAAATATCGGTCAATTTTAGTCCTATTTGATTTATGTGAATGGATCCATAGTACAAGTGTCTGATTTTAAGTTTTTTTTACATTACTGTATTGTAAACTCCTAGATTTAATCATGCCATTCTCTTTTCACAGCCAGTTCTTTAGCCTAGGTCTGAGGTCCTCAACCTGATAATCATATGCCAAACAAAGTATATGGATTTTTTTCTTGGGGAGAGGATCCATAGGCTTCAGTATATCTTTAACGGATCATTATGGGAACTTTTTGCATAAATTGCCTTTATTTTCCACCCACATTAGTTTATTTTTCATTTCAGCCTCAGATTGATTCCCTTAAACATCTTTCCCTTAGATCATCGCTTTGCTTAGGATGCTGTATCTTTTTTTCTGACTCATCAGTGCAAACCTAGGTACTTTACCCTAACTTGCAGACCTGCTAATAGCTAAATAGATCTATTTAGCTATTAGCTAAATAGACCTGCTATTAGCTAATAGGCTTTTTATGGCTTCCCCCAACCCCCTAGTCTTTTTGGTGCCACTTTAAAGTTTTCTCCTGAATTTTTACATTTGCTTTGTGCCCACTCTATGCCATTTCAGACTGCGTTCTTTTTCCTTTTATGTCACACATTACTCAGATTTTCTTCTTGATGATTTTCCCGTAGTAATTCATCCTGAATTCCGTGAGTATTTACATATTACAGTCAATACTACACTGTTGCATATTGTTTTCATGTTTCTTTGGAATTCTTCAGGTATTTAATGCGTGTAACTGATCTGCTCAATGGATGATACATTTATTGATAGCAGGGACAATATATAGTTTTCTTTAATTTTTGTAGATACCAGTACCTACTCTCCATATCTATTCTTTCCTCAAGCATTTATTGAACACCTGTTATGTACCACCGATTGCACATGCAACAGCACAGAAAAGAAACAGCCCCGCTTTCAAGAGCATGCATGCAAGAGACCAAATAAATCAGTAAAGTATAATACTGATTCTTTTGAGCTTTTAAAGCTTTATTAAGTTTTTTATTGTGGCAAATATATAACATAAAATTTACCTATTTAACCCTTTCAGGTGTATAATTTAGTGGCATTAAGTACGTTCATAATGTTGTACAGTCATTGCCATTACATTTGCAGAACTTTTCCGTCATCTCAAACTGAAACTCTGTACCCATTGAATAGTAACTCCCAGTTCTTCCCAAACCAGGTCTTAGTAAACACTGTTCCACTTTCTGTTTCTATGAGATTGCCTAGTTTGGCTACCTGCTATAAATGCGGTCATACAATATTTATCATTTTGTGTCTGAATTATTTCACTTAGCATATGTCTTCAGCGTTCATCCATGTTGGTTGCATCAGAATTTCCTTTCTTTTTAAGGCTGAACAATATTCCTCTGTACATATGTAACACATTTTGTTTATACATTCATCTGTCGATGTACACTTGAGTTGCATCCATCTTTTGGCTATGATGAATAATGTTGCTAGAAAATTGTTATACAAATATCTGTTTCAGGCCCTGCTTTCATTTCTTTTGGGTATATACCTAGAGATAAAAATGGGTCATCATATGGTAATTCAACAGTAAATTTTTTAAGAACCCATCATATTTTCTTCTACAGTGGCTGCACAATTTTGCATTCCTGTGAGCAGTGCACTTGAAGTTCCATTTTCTCCCAGTCTTTGCCAAAACTT
The DNA here is from genome assembly GCF_964270905.1 of Leucopleurus acutus. NCBI lineage: Eukaryota > Metazoa > Chordata > Mammalia > Artiodactyla > Delphinidae > Leucopleurus > Leucopleurus acutus. The sequence goes on from NC_139164.1 coordinate 11,181,616, forward strand.
GTTGTTTTCTGCTTCTTTCAAATAATTATCCTAATGGATGTAAAGTAGTATTCGTTGTGGATTTGCTTTTTATTTCCCTAGGGATTCATAGTGTGATCATATTTTCATGTAGCTTAATGGCTATTTGTATATCTTCTTTAAGTTCTTTGCCAGTTTTAAAATCAGATTTGTTTGTTTTTGACTTGTAGGAGTTCTTCAGATACTTTGGATATTAATTCTTTACTGGATACCTGATTTGGGTATATTTTCTCCCATTCAGTGGGTTGTCTTTGAGGTCTGTTGATTGTGCCCTTTTTACTTTTGTGGCCGGTGCTTTTGGTGTCATATCTAGAACATCATTGCCACGTTGTGGCAAGTTTTCCTCCTCTCTACTAAGACGGAAATTAATGGCTATAAACTCTTACCTTACAAAGGAAGAAATATCTCAAATCAACAAACCAAAACCTTACAACTTAAAGAACTAGAAAAGAGGAGCAAATAAATGACAACTAGCAGAAGGAAGGAAATAATGATTAAACCAGACATAAATAAAATAGAAATCAACCCTGCTGACAGCCCTCCTGACCTAGGACTTGAGTTCCATAATTGTGAAAAAATACTTTTCTGTTGTTTAATCTCCCTAGTCTGTGGTATTTTTTTTAATAGATCTTTATTGGAGTATAATTGCTTTACATTGTTGTGTTAGCTTCTGCTGTATAACAGAGTGAATCAGCTATATGTGTGCATACATCCGCATATCCCCTCCCTCTTGCATCTCCCTCCCACCCTTTCTACTCCACCCTTCTAGGTGGTCACAAAGCAGGGAGCTGATCTCCCTGTGCTATGCGACTGCTTCCCACTAGCTATCTGTTTTGCATTTGGTAGTGTATATATAAGTCCATGCCTCTCTCTCACTTTGTCCCAGCTCACCCTTCCCCCTCCCCATGTCCTCAAGTCCATCCTCTGCGTCTGCGTCTTTATTCCTGTCCTGCCCCTAGGTTCTTCGGAGCCTTTTTTTTTAGATTCCATATATATGTGTTAGCATACGGGTATTTGTTTCTCTCTTTCTGACTTACTTTACTTTGTATGACAGACTCTAGGTCCATCCACCTCACTACAAGTAACTCAGTTTCGTTTCTTTTTATGGCTGAGGAATATTCCACTGTATATATGTGCCACACCTGCTTTATCCATTCGTCTGTCAATGGACACTTCGGTTGTTTCCGTGTCCTGGCTATTGTAAACAGAGCTGCAGTGAACATTGTGGTACATGCCTCTTTTTGAATTACGGTTTTCTCACGGTATACGCCCAGTGGTGGGATTGTTGGGTCGTATGGTGGTTCTATTTTTAGTTTTTTAAGGAACCTGCGTATTGTTCTCCATAGTGGTTGTATCAATTTACATTCCCGCCAACAGAGAACTTCAGATCCCAGGGAATATTCATCAGAGTGAGGTCTCATGGAGTTCCTCATCTCAGCACCAAGACAGCTTTACCCGATAGCCTACAAACTCCAGTGTTGGAAGCCTCAGGCCAACCAACCGGTAAGACAGGAACACAATCCCACTCGTTAAATTAAAAAAAAAAGAGAGTCGGCAAAAAATTATGTCACAGATGAAGGAGCAGGGTAAAAACCTACAAGACCAAATAAATGAAGAGGAAAGAGGCAACCTACCCCAAAATGTAAGAGCAGACACTGTGGTGCTTTTTAAGAGCAGCTGTGGCAAACTAACACCTGAAGAAAAAATGATTTGACCACCGTCATTGTCAAAACACTCAAGGACTTAAGTAGAAATAAAATCCCTCAACATATTAAAGTCCATGTATTGAAAATCCATAGCAAACCTCATATTAATGTTTGCTTCACATATTATAGAGCTCTTACGTTTGGTTCAAATGTATTTATAATTGTTAAATTTTTCTGAGGAATTGACATTTTTATCAATAGACTTTTCATCAATATGTCAATATTAAATTGACATATATATCAATCTTTGCATTCTGTAATGGTTTTTGGCTTGTATAGTCTCCCTTCTCTCTTCTTCTGGTTACTATTTCCACAGAATATTTTTTCTTTTACTTTCAAGCTATCTGTGTCTTTAGATCAAAAATGGGTCTCCTGAACAATATGTTGTTGGTTTCTGTGTTATCTGTTCTGTCAGTGCCTGTCTTTGGGGAGTTTAGTCTCTTTACATTTAAAGTAATTTCTTACAAGGACGCTTTCTGTTGCTGTGTTGTTACTTGTTTTCCCTGTATCTTACAGGTTGTTTTGCCCATCGTTTCCTCCATTTCCTCTTTCTTTTACATTTAGTTGATTTTTTGGTTGTTTGACATGTTTCGTATCCCTTCTCATTTCCCTGTATGTATATGTGATAGGTTTTTTTGTGTGTGTGGTTATCATGGGGATTACATGTAGGATCCTAAAGTTACAACAACCTAATTTGAATTGACACCAACTTCACTTCAGTCGTGTACCAGAGCCACTGATAATAATCCTCAGAGTGAGAAATCAACAAGATGGCAGACGAGGAAACTCTAGGCTCTCTTCCCCCATGGAAACATCAAATATATAATATACAGGTCAAAATAGTTTATAAGAACTTTAGAAATGAGTTAAGAACCAAGTACATGTCTAATCAAGAAAGGCTGCATTCAAAACAGAAGGAAATTTCATGCCATTTCGCTCACCTTTACCCCAGACCCTTTCCAATGTAGCACAGCGTGTTTGGGAAGAAAATGCCAATTCTCATTTCTTCTCTCAGGCAAAGGTAATGAGTGGAACCTGCTTACAGTGTTCTGCCTTACCTGGGGACTACCGTAAGGGCTGGTTCTTGTCTTGCCAGACTCACACCACTAATGGTATAGTTTGGATATCAGCTTTGAGGCCACATATATCAGGGCTGCTGCCACAGTATGTTAGAGCCGCAGGGGGTCTGCAGTCCTGCTGTCAGCCAGGAATAAGAGGTTATAGGCAGATGAATATAACAGAAAATACGGTCCAGAAAAGAACCAGGGTGAGAATTTAGTTATATTAAGACGTTTAAAGGCAGCTGTATATACTGGTAACAGGAATCAAAGCAAGCCCAGTCCTAGGAAAGAAACGTCCTCAGACAACTTTTCTAATTGCCTGTGTCCTCCACACTTCTCCTTATCATCTTACTGTGGTTTCCTTAAATGTGTCCAGGAATTTCTCTCTTGCTGCTTTCAGTGTTACATCATTATCTTTGTTCAGTTTGATACTAATGTGTCTTGTTGTGGGTCACCCTGAGTTTATCCTACTTGTAGTTGTGAAGCTTCTTGTATTTTTATGTCTATTTTGTCAAATGTGGAAAGTCTTCCTATATCTTCAAAAAAATCTTTCTACTACTTTCTCTTTTCTCCTTATAAGGATCCCATAATGGTCCACTGACACAGTGTCCTATAGATCCTATGGGCCGTGTTCACTTTCCTTCAGTCCTTTTTCTTTGTTTGCTGGATTCCTTCTTTTCAGTTGTCCTGTCTTCCAGTTTGCCTCTTGTTTTTATATCTAGTTAAATATGTCATTTTACCTCTTTAGTGAATTTCTTCATTCACTTGTTTTATTTTTTTCACCTCCAGCTTTGCTTTTTTAGAAAGTAATTTATATCTTTTACTCATTATCATCATTATTATTTTATTCATATATTGTTTCCTGATTTCCTTATTTTTTGTCCATGTTTTTTTCCTTTTGCTCTTTGGACATACCTAATACAATTATTTGAAATCGTAGGTTTGTTGTCTGTGCTTGCTTTGAGATGATTTCTGTTGATTCATTTGCTTCCTTTGAATGGGCCTTCTTTCCATGTTTCTTTCTATGCCTTGTGATTTTTTTTGGTTGTTGTTGAAAATTGCACATTTGAAAAAACAGGCACTTTTCCCAGATTTTGCAGACTGTGAGCCTTGACATCACCTTGAAGTGAAAGCTTATGACCTCCCCAGTTTTTTCCGTCAGTGTGTGTTGAGTCTTTCCTTCAGCGTGTGTTGCCTGACCCTGCTTTCTGCTTTCTCAATTCCCCTATATAAATAGCTCAATTTTTGAAGGCTCAATTTTCCAGATTGTGTGTACCCAGCTTATTGTAGGGCTTTTTGTGGTCTATTGTATGTTTATACCAGTAGGTCAGTCCAGCAGCAGCTTTCAGGAGTCCCGCCTGCTGCTTCTGATCCTTTTCTATGACTAAGATGGGCCATGCTGCTTCTCCTGCACCTGAGATTCAAGTGAGGCAAAACTAGTCCAAACCTTTAGCTCCCTAACATGTAAAAATGTTACAAGTAAGGTCTACCCTACTTTTTCTAGTTTAAGGGAGGGAATTGGGAACTAGGCTGCTGTCTCCTCTGAGTTAAAAGACCATGGTCAAGGGTTAGTAAAAAATGAAATGCTGTAAACTTTCCTACCACTTGAATATTTTTTCACTTTGAATATTTTATCATTTTTCTTCATTCATTTGCTTGCTAAAGACTGCGATTCTTTGCAGAGGGTCTATTCAGCAGTGTATGGTTTTGTTTTGTTTTGAGGTATAGTTGAGTGTTTTTTGGTGTTTCCATGAAGAAACCAGGACTTAGAGCTTCCTAGTTCAGCATTTTCGCAAAATCACCCTGTTTTAAGAAAGCATTTTAACAGAGAGGCTAACGAACAAATAATATCATGAGGGTTTAGATTTTTAGGAATGGTGGTCATTTTGAGGCATCTCTGAGAAGGTGAATTTTGAGTAGAGACCTTAAGGAAGGAAGTGCAGGATCTGGGGAAGAGCATGAGGCACTGAGGTGGAAGGCCTAATATGGTCAGAGAATAGCAAGGAGCATGGGCTGGGGCGATGAGCAGAAGCAGTTGTCACAGCTGAGAGCAGAGTTAGTGAAGGGGCCAAATTATGTAGGGTCCACTCAGGACTCTTGTTTTTTTTCTGAAAGGGGTAGGAAATTGAGGAGTAGTTTTGAGCCCAGGGGTGACGTGATTGTACTTCAGTTTTACAGGGATCTCCATAATTGCACTAAGAATTGACTCAAGGGGAGGGTAGGCGTGGAATCAGGCAGGGCAATGAGAAGTGTATAGCACTAATGTGCTGAGTAGGAGATGATGGTGACTTGGATGAAGGGTTGGTGACAAGGGGTCAAAAAACGCCTGATTTTTTCTCTCTTCTCTTTATTGAGATATAATTGACATAAACACTGCGTAGGTTTAAAGTATACATCATAACGGTTGGACTTACATACATGTTAGAATGATACCAGAGTAAGTTTAGTGACCATCCATCATCTCACATAGATACAAAATTACAGAAATAGAAAAAAATATTTTTCCTGTAATGAAAACTCTTAGAATTTACTCTCTTGACCACTTTCATATATAACATACAGCAGTGTTCATTCTATTTATCATGCTGTACATACATGCTTAGTAGTTGTTTGTCTTGTAAGTGGAAGTTTGTACCTTTTGACTGCCTTCATTGAATTCCCCCTCCCCCAATCCCCACCTCTGGTAACCACAGATCTTGTCTGTTTTCAGTGAGCTTGTTGGTTTTTGAAATATAACTGACCTACAACACTTTGTTAGTCCCTGTTATACAACATACTTCTGTACATGTCAGAGTGATCTCCACAGTAAGTCGAGTTAACATGTGTCACGACACAAAGATAGTGTGCAGGTATTGGCTCCGTTCCCCACCCTGTATATTCATACCTGTGATTCATTTGTTTTGTGATTGTAAGTTTGTACCTCTTAATCTCCCTCACCTATTTCTTTCCTCCCATCACCTGTCTCCCGTCTGACAATCCCCTGTTTGTTCTCTGGATTTATGACTCTGCTGCTGTTTTGTTAGGTTTGTTCAGTTATGTTGTGTTTTTAGATTCCACATATAGGTGAATCCGTACAGCATTTGTCTTCCTCTGTGTGACTTATTTCACTAAGCCTAATAAGCTCTAGGTTCATGCATGTGCAAAATACTTGTAATTCTGAAAATTGTGCCAACGCAGTTTCTCTTGGTCTAGATAATGGAGTGTGAGAGAAAGACAGGAGTCCAGGATGACACTAAGATTTTTTTGCGTGAACAAATGAAAAACTTTTGGTAGAGTACAGAAATTCACGTTTAGACTCATTAAATGTGAAATGCCAGTTAGAGCTCCAGTGGAAATGGCAAGGTTGTTTGGTGACTCCACTAATTTAATGCTTGTGTTCTAGAAAGAGTCGTGGTAAACAATAAATTACTATCTAGGTTGATAAGGAAACCAACACAGAAGATCTCTTCCCGGAAGAGGTGGCGAGTCTGCCGAAGGGGAGGCCCGGCCGCAGGGCCCGCGGCTCGCCCTTCACGCGGAGCAGCCCCGTCGTCCGTTCCCAGACTTTTTCGCCCGGAGCGCGAAGCCAGTACGTTTGCTGAGTAAGTCGGGAGTCCTTTGCCACCTGCCTGGAAGGATTCTTCATCGGTCACGGGTGGGGCTGGGCAGCAGAGTGTTGGAGCTCCCGGCAGATCCTCACCTGCACGCAGGGTTGAGAACTCTGAGACAGGTGGAGGGGGAGACCCCACCTGCTGTGGTCCGTGGAGACAGGACAGCAGGTTGGAGGTTGGCCGGCCGTGGCCGTGTGACAGTGACGGCACGGACTAGCAGAGACGAGGAGCTGTTGAGGATAAGTGCTCACGACGCAGCAGACTGGGGCGCCGTTTGGCTCGAGCAGAGCTTTGACCCTCCCGCTCCTCTTGACGGGGCTCGTTGGAGAAAGCATCTTCCCTTGAAAGGGCTACCAAGGGGCCGCTGCATTAGGGCAAAGCCAGAGTTTGATCATATGAGAGAGGCAGACCTTCAGGCCTCCGTGGGAGACACTGAGGGGTCTCCAGGCCCACCCTCAGGCTCAGAAATTGGCTAGGACTCACGGAACTCAGAAAAGCCGTCGTATCCACGATGATGGTGCGCCGCACGGAAGGGAAGAGGCGTCGGGCAGCGCTCCGGAGAGACGTGGCGGAGCTTCCAACCCTTCTCCCGCAGCGGAGTTGTGCAGCAGCTCTCACTTCCCGGAGCAGTGGCAGCGTGCCCGGAGCACAGCCGACCAGGGACGCTCACCCGAGGCTTGGTGCCCAGGGGTTTTGTAGGGGTGGTCACGGGGCACAGCTGGTGGCCGGCGTGGCTGACCTTCGTCTGCAGCCCCTCCAGGGTCAAGCTGGTGGCCCAGGGCCCCCCTCACATTGTCAGCAGAGACTGTGCGGCCGGGCCAAGGTCCCCAGGTAAACAGAGACACTTAGAATGTTCTAGGGACTTACAGGTCACTGCCCAGGAGCTGAGCAGGGAGCCCATCTTTCTTGGGCAGGGAATCCTTTACTCACAGGAGGGAGCAACAGGGGCTGGGGCCCGGGTGGCCACGTTTGCGAGGCCTGCAGCTCCTCTCCCCACGCAGTGAGGTGTCCCGGTCGCGCTGCCCCGGGCAGCCCAGGGTCAGGCGGGGCACTCCCGCCCCATCAGGCTGCGGCCCTGTGGGGCCTGATGCTTCATCACGCGGCTGGAGGTGCCTGATCGAAGGTCATCCTTCCTTATCCTAGACTCCTGCCGAACCCCTGTGGAGCAGCCTCCCGCCTGCTTGCTGAGGAGGACGGGGCGGTGAAGGAGGAAGCCCTTCACCTCCCCAGAGACAGGCCTCCAGCCCCGGCACTGTGCTTTGCGCCCAGCACAAAGGCACACGCACTGACCGGCGATGCTTCTAGAGGCCTCTGTTTTTATATATGTTTGTGATGACTGGGAGGCACGTAAGTGCAGTGCTGCAACATTTCCTGCTATCTGGGCTTCACTGGCATGGAAAGTAAGGCCGTGAAGGCCAGGACTTTGCTTTCACACAGATACATGTTGATCCTGAAATGAAAACCTGCCGCCAAGTGAAATCCGTAACGTCTCGGCTCCCGTGAAGTCGGCATTATTTATTTTTCTTTTTAAAGACAGGCCTTTTCCCTTGACGGGCAGGGTGGGTGTTAGTGGTGTGGGCTTGTCCTCCTGCCAGGAACGAGGCTCTTATCTGGAACGCCACTCTTCCCAGCTCTTGCCAAAGCTAGAAACACAGCAAATGAGAATGACTGATAAAAAGTGAAAAGCGCTGAGGAGAGTGCGGGTTTTCATGAGCGTCACACCGTACCAAGTGGCAGTTGGCATTGATAGGACCGAAACTGTGTTGCGCGATTAGCCTGGAAAACCTCAGCTGGTTCGGTTGATGGACCTGAAGCAGGGGTGGGGCCGGGGGTTGGTCTGCTTATTTGGTTTGTCTTTGTTTGGCCTGAAACTCTTGTGTGGGGTTTTCTTGTACGCGAAACCCAAAGTCTTGGTAAAAGCTCTAAACGTCGTAACTGTTTGAGTACCTGCACGAGAACCAAAATAATCCAGTTCAGAGTACACAGAGAATCAATGTTGAACTCTTGAGGAAGTGTTTCTGAACCGCCGTCTTTTTGGTGTAGCTTTATCGTAGTGACAGCGACAGTTCAATGCTGGCCCGCAAGTCCCCCCTTGTCCGAAACACTTTGGAAAGACGAACCCTTCTCTATAGGCAGGTATGTGCCACGTAGACTAATCTGCCGTCTGTATGTACGCTGGGAGTTATTTCTACAAACCGGAAGGGGTAATATTTTAGGTAAGATTAATTGAAAGGTAATATGTTTATTTCCTTGTTTACTTAGATATAATTTTTAAAAGTGTATATAATGTCAATGTTACCAGTATTTGTTAATTTCCTAAGATAATGTCATAATCTAAGATAATACATGATCTTTACATTTTAAAATATAATAAATTAATAAACAGCCATTCTGTATAAGAGATTCTTCTTTCTTTTTTGACAAGGGAGTATATACAGTTTAGAAAATTTGGGTCTTTCACCGTGGCGTATTCTCCTACATAGGACTGTTCTACAGTTTTCCTTTATATACACCGGATTTTTTCTCCACGTCACGCCAGTTTACACAGTTTTGCTCCTTTTAATTTGTAAGGTAGTGGTTCCCTGACTTTCCCGGGCAAGAATTCTTTGAAAGAAAAAGAAATTCCCAGATCTCCTTGTGGTGGTTGTATTTAGAGTAGCCGCTGACTGAGAATGATAAGAAAATACATAACTCAGCAACAAAAGTATTTCTCAGCAGCCATGCTGTTGGCATTTTGGCCTAGGTCTGTCTTTGTTGGGGGCTGTCCTGTGCACTGTGGGCCGTTGAGCTGCATCCCTGGCCTTGACCCACTAGTTGCCGGTACCACCCCCTCCCCCAGTTGTGACGACCAAAAATGTCCCCGGAGGGCCCAAGTCACCCGTGGTTGGGAACCAGTGAGCTCTACTATGAATTCAGGAGATCTTTTAAATGAGTTTGTGTTTATTAAGTCACTTAGATTTGCATTTAACTTCTGTATATGTGCAAAATAGTGTTATGGGTGTGTAAAACGCATACAGTTATTCAGTCCTCCCACCAACGCTGATAGGCTCGTGGACTTGTGATTTTGTTGCGCTAACTGCCTTCCCCAGCGTTGTTAGCCGTGGCGTGGGAAGTACTGCTCTCAGCTCCGTGTACAAAATTCTATTCTCGTCTTAGAGCTTTCTTGAAAACAGGAGACTTGCTTACTTCAGGCGTGTGTGGGGAGGAGCGTTTTTTGTTGTTGTTGTTGTTGTTGATGTTCGGCCTCGCTGCGCGGCTTGCAGTTGTAGTTCTCTGACCAGGGATTGAATTTGCAGCCCAGCATTGGAAGCGGGGAGTCCTAACCATCGGACTACCAGGGAATTCCCTGGGGAGGAACGTTTTTGACAGCTTGTGTGTGTTTAACCAGAAAGCCCTCAACGTGGTTTATAATGTGCTTTTTTCCCGTTATACAGTAGGCCATTAAGATTTTGCCATGTCGGTCTATTTTACATCTTTCTACAGTAGCTGCGTTTTCTGCGGGCCTTATAATGTATTTGATCACTTTTCTCTTGTCAGGTATTTAGGAATTTTTCTGTCATAAAGCTTTTGCACATCATCAGCTGTGCCTTTCAGGTGCAAGTCAAATGAAATTTCAGAACCAAAGAAAACACAACATTTTGTGGCTCTTGCTTATATTGTCAAGTAGCACTTGAGAAAGATGACGCCCTCCTGCCCCGTGTGACAGGGTCTGTTTCTCTGCGCTTTAGCCAAAGCCTAGGTCGTCATTACAGCGGACAGCTTGCCGTCACTGGCTCGTTACCGGAGTGGAGGTTTGAACCCGTGTGGCCCACATCCGTGTTGTGTTGGCGTCGGGCCACGCTGCGGGTGTCTCTCTCCAGTGGGGTCGGTCACTCGGGGAAGAAGCGCGGGCGGGGTGGGCGCGCTCACGGCCGCGGTCTCGCAGCCCTGCAGGTCCTCCGTGGCGGCGCTGGCGGCGCGCACGTCCCTGGACCTGGAGCTGGACCTCCAGGCGTCGCGGACGCGGCAGCGGCAGCTGACCGAGGAGCTGTGCGACCTGCGCGAGCTGCGCCAGCGCCTGGAGGACGCCCAGCTCCGCGGCCACGCCGAGCCCCCGGCCTGGCTGCTGCGCGACGAGCGCTTCCGGAGCCTGCTGCGGGAGGCCGAGAGGCAGGTGAGGCCCCGGCCCGCCAACGCGGGGAGGGGGCAGGCGGCCGGGCCTTTCTCGCCTCCCGGTGCCCGGAGCTGGCAGGGGCTTCCATCGCTCTTCCTTAAAACTGGAAGCAAACCCGTCTGGTTCACCCCGCGTTGCTGTTCCAGACGAGACAGACCAAACTTGACTTCCATTCAAGAACAGGCAGCTGAGAAGACGCTGAAGAAGGCCTCCAAAGGGGTGTGCCAGCTGCGCGGGCGGAACCTCAAAGAGCCCATCCAGCTGGGTGCAGGCGTTCAGGTGGGGAGAAGCCCAGGCCTCACTCTCGCGCTTGATTTTTACTGTCATACCTTTGTCATTATGAAGAGTAAAGTAAGTATTGAGAGAGACCCACAAGGAAGTCGAGAACAAAGCTGGAATCCCCACTGCTGTTAGCATTGTGCGATTTTTCTCCTGATTTATTTTCTGTGGAGCTTTAATTGAGGCCAGGTATGATCATTTTTGTTTAATTTTGCATTCAGCTTATTAAGAATTAACATACCACATGTTACTACCTAACCTGTTATTTTTTTCATGACTGATTTCATCTAATAAACATAATTCACTTACCGGCTCTTGTAACATCTTTTATGTTTATGATCATAAATAACAGCAATTTACATATGTACAGTATGTGTTATCTTTGCTTTTTAAAATTTAGAGTGAAGCATACTCTATATTCAGGAAAATGTTCTTTTCTTACGAAGATAGTTTAGTGAGTTCTCATAAACTGAACATGACAGAAATCAAAACATTATCAGCATTTCCAGATTACTCTGCAAATTTCCTTAAACACTGTGTTGAATTCTAATGACATAAATTAGTTTTGCATGGTTTTGTTCTTTTATACAGCCACAGTTAACACAGTTCTATCCATACTACTTTGTGCCTGACTTTTAGCTTTGTTTTTTTCTATACCTGTAATTTTTATGTCCTTATCATAAAATAACACAAGATATTATAACCACTTCCTTCAGTTTTGATTTAGAATTCATCTATTGATATATTTTTAAAATGTATTCATTTGTTGATAGAACAAGAGTTAACACTATGTAGCAGGCACTCTTCCAGCCACTGGAGATAAATCCCTGCCCTCCTAGGAGTATCATAACTTCTATTAAAATTTTGAAAATTTGTATACGAACATATATTATGGAAATTCAAATTCTGATTGTTCTTTGAACAAGGAAAGCCATCACTGATATGAGAGCTTCCTGCCAGCTTTCAGTGTCTGCATATCACCTTCTAACATAATTTTTTCCATGCCCACCCAGGGAGAAGATAACATTTTTCACGAGACCACGGGCTAACATACCCCTGCTGCCGGTTGATGATGTTTGCTGGAGTATTTATCTGCCTATTTTATTTCTGCGAAGTTCTAAAATTGTCTAGCTAAAATTGTCTTTCAAATATTTGTGCAAAGTTATTAATATACAATTTTTTTTTCGAAAGTCTATAAATATGTATTTTTTGATAGTGACAGGAGCAGGGCTTGGCTCTTCCTTGTTGTTAAATTAACATCTCAAACAGGTTATTTTATAAAAGAGTAGCTGTTGTGTGGAGATTCGACAGTTTCCATGCTGTTTTCTTTGACTTGAAGGGTGGAAGACAGAAACTCAGGCAAATTCACTCTATTGTCATTTATTCATGGTTCTTTTCTTCCTCCTTGAAGGAGAATACTGACTGTAAGATGTATTTTAAGACTGAAACTTGGTTCTTCAGTATTTGCCATGTGGTAGAATGGATCTTTGGGGCCGGTTTTGTGTTCTGACATCGGAAATTCAAACACTATGTGCTGAACTCGTCACTCGTCCCGTTTCTCCTGTGTGCATTTATCATGTGTAGTGTACACTTTCGCACCCTTTATGTTCTGTTAAGATGCCACCTTAGGGGCTCAGTCCTAAGTCAGTGCGGGGTGCGCTTTGCGGAGCTTGGTCTCCCGCGCGGGCTGGGCACCCATAGCCCCTGGTTTCCGTGCACCTTTCCGTGCCCACCCCGGGTCTGAGGCTGGTCACGGAGCCCCCGGCAGGCACACAGCCCACCCTCACCCGGCCTCGGCAGCCCCGCCTGCCTTTCCAGTCCGCCCCATCTGATCTTGACCGACAAGGAGGGCAGTGGTGGAGCTTCTGCTCTGCTGCTCTGCCCTGCAGGAAAGTGAAAATAGAAGAAGGAAGGTGTGTTTTCACTGAGTCACTGGATCCGCTGATGGATAGAGCAGTCACGACATGGACACGATAACCTTTGAAGGCGCTTTCTTGAGGAAGCCAGCTTCTGTGGGAACTACAGCTACCAGGCGAGTCACTCACAGGAGAGCATGTGCTTTCGCTCAGAAGGCCCCCGCCCATGCTGGAATCTTGCCAACATTTCTTAAGAAATCTTAGAACTAGCTCATGTGGAAAAATATTTTTATTCAATAAAAGGGTACAACTATTCTTTGAATTGCCAAGTGATATAAATATTTTGCCTAATATATACTTATTATATTTAAAAGGCACTCTTCTTCATGAAGCTTTGGATGAGTAAACAAGATCAGTCACAAAATGTGAAAGAAAGAAAGACAAAGAAAATACAACTCTTCCTGTAGCTTTCTTCTCCCTCTTTTCCGTTGAAAATATGGACAATAGAGTTTGTAAGTAGTACTAAGACTGGAAACTTTATGCTATTCACAGTTGTCATCTGCTGCTATGTGTTTCTAATCTTTGTTTTGATTTTTTCCCCTCGTCAATTTCTTAGTGTATATACTGGCAGTGGAAGTAGAGACTCACAAAACATTCCTTAGTAGAATTAGCAGCCAAGCAGACAGCATGGGTAAGCAAGTGAGGACAGTTAGGCCCTCTCTAACTTCCCTGAGCTATTTGAAACTTTAAAATCAAACAAAGAACTGTCTACCACGGGACTCTAGAGGATGCAAATGGCAAGTTATTTATATCTGAGGTACAGTCTCCATTCATGTGGGGAGGCTTGCAGAATGCATTTTCTCTGTGCTTCTTCTTAGCAGCTGTGCCAGCATAGAAATGCCCCAGACAGGTGCTTTTGAATAACACTGAATAACATACCCCTCTCCACCCTCTATCCCCAGCTCAAACAGATTTCCATTTGGAAGTGTTTCCCTGATAGAGAGCTGGGGGATTTTTGTTGTTTTAAATCCCATCTTAGCCAAATGCAGCTTCTATGGCCGTGCCGTGGCCTCTTACATTTGCCACTTCTCTGTTTTACTTCTCCATGCTCTGCCTTGCATGTGATTGCTTTTATAAGATCATAGTAAGGAAGTAAAATCGAGACCAATGAAGAAAAGTTCTGTGCTGCCTGTGGAGGACCCCTTTTTGAGTGTTCATTGTTCATGCTGGAAAAGACAAATGGTCTGTGTTAGAGGCTGTGGTGGAGCAGATGGTGGGCTTGATTTTGCAACTTCTGATCAATTAAGACTGTCAAGAGCATATCCCACATGAACGAAAAGTTAAGTCCTGTTGCCTTATGTTTATCTTTGTATATCCTTAAGTTTTGTGTCCCCATGATGAAGTGATATAAAATACTATATCTTCCTCAATTAAAATTTAGAACTCAGTCATTCGTATGCTTTTTCATGTATTCATTCCTTTATTAATAAAACATATTTACTGAACACCTGCTACTTACCTGGCACTATTGTAGGCCCTAGAATAAATTCCTGATGTCGTGGGAGCATCATAAACTGTATGACATAATATGGTTGTATGTTTCCTTTGTCATTAAGAAAACTGCCCTATTTTATTGGCAGTCTTACTCAGGGTAGTCAGAGGTAGGTTGCAAATGTTGATATCCCTTTTCAAGAAACTGTCAAAATGCTGCCACCAGCTTCTTTTAAAACAGAGCTACAAGTAAAATAATTTTTTCTTCCTATGATCACTGAGTTGTCAAACTTTGGTTGAAAACTCCTTAAATAAATATTCTTCTGTTGTGGGAATAAGTAATAATCAATATTCTTCTCTTTGCTTATGTCACCATTTCCTCCGATTTGTATTGTTTGAAAGTATTTCTTAAAATTAGAGTTCTTAAAACAGAGTGGAAATATATTTTAAAATTCCTTTTAAGTTTTGGAGAACTGTAAATGTATAAAAATAGTAAAATAAATCCCTGTGGTCCTCTGACCAAATTTCAACATGGATCAGTCATGGCCAAATTTGTTTCTCTTACACTTCCATTCACTTCTCCTCATATTTGGAAGCAAATCCCACACACAATATCATTTTGTCTGTAAATATTTCAGCTGCCATCCTATAGTAATCCAGGGTTTTCCAAAAGTCTCCTCATTAAATTAAACTCATGGTTGAAAAGCTTGTTAGGAATAAAAAAAGACATTAATTTCACCTTTTCACTGAGTTCTGTGTTAGGAAGAACCTTGGATGAAGACCACAGTAACATATTTCTTATTTTAAATCAAACTATCATAGCGTTCTATTGACCTTACTTTATTTTATCTTACTTTATTATTTTTTAAATTTTATATATCCTGAATCTTTCATCCCTGTGAGATTTCCTTTGTCTCACTCTTGGGCTGCAGGCCAGAGGCCTGCAAGCCCTAGGCCTGCAAACCCTGCACTTGCCCAGCTTTAAGACCAAAGAAAGAGCCTGGGGTCAGCAAGGTAGACATCAGTGGTTTAATGGCTGGGGGCGGGGCTTACACATCTAAGCAAGGTCCTGGAGCAACACCCCATTATGTGCAGCTCACAGCAGGCAGGACTCCTGGGGTAGGGGGAAGGTTACCAGTTATAGGTGGAATTGACACCAGGTTGGCTCATTAGTTACCAGGGAAACTAGTAGAGGGGCACACCCCTCACTGCCCCTTTGTTAAGCTATCCTGGTAAAGGTGTTCTGATCTAAAGCTACAGCAATCACTAGCTGGGGCAGGGGCAGGTATGTAGGACAAAGTCAATCATGTGAGTAGGGTGTAGGCGAAGCAGGCACTGGTCCAGCAGGGGATGTACAGAGAGCAAGAGGACAGCCAACTGGGGGATCTGATCATGCAGATGGGATAATAATTAGGTGGTTGTTTCAGTTGGCTTTGCTTTTACACTTTATATTGGTTTTCTTTGCTGTGTGAGATAGTACGCGAAGTGAGGAAGTTAACTGTGGGTACAAAGGGAATCCTGCACTTGGTAACTCATATGCTTGTACCGTTCAGTACCCAGGTTGTCTCATCAAGGTGGACGACACAGTACTGATTGATTTAGGGACTGGCAAGATACCCAACTTCATCAAATTGGACACAGGTAAGTATTTGTTTCCTTTCTTCCCTCCCAACCTTCTCTCTCTTTCTTCCTTTTTCCTGTTGCTCCTTCTATTTTGCTTGTACCCTACCTTGATTAGATAGAACTGCAATGTGGAAGTCAGAGAGATAAGTGACGGTTGCTTCTGGCAGAGATGTTCTCCTTGAGTCCCATTCTCATCCCAGTCCACACATTTAGGACGAGAAGTTGCCAGACGGTCTCTTGAACTTGACGCTAAACAGTTGTGTGACTTCCCTTTGGGCTGCATCCATCAGCCCAGTCTCTGCAGGTTAGCTATATAAACTACAGTTGGCCACGAGAGGGAAACTTTGTGTTTCGAGTGTGATGACTTTAGGTGAGTTCCTTGAGGTAAAGGGCTAAAGGTGTCCGAATAACCTTAACCTGGTGTTGATGAAATGTTTCTCTGCAGAGTTGTTTCCCCTCTCCACTCCTCAGATTCCTCTGACAGAGGTTCACATCCAGTGTTAGCTGGTATCTGATGTGCTAATGAAGTACAATATTTTCCCCAACTGGTTTTAACAAAAATACTACAAAATATAGAAAGACTGAAAAAATAGGACAAGGACAAATAACCGATGGCAGCTTATTTTCTGCCTACCTGCAAATGATTGTTCACATCTTGTTCTATTGCTTTTATATTCTTTCTTTCTTTTCCTGTGCCTGTGTTCCCTTCCCCACGTGGATCCAAGGACCAGCCAATGTTCTCACACACAGTTTTCTGTAGTGTCTCTTTGGGACTCTTTTAACCTGAGTTTTCCTCCCTGTTTTGAATTTTAAAGAGTGCAGGCTTCCTGTCTAATTTAGTACTCCACAGTCTGGGATTGTTCAAGTATTATTTCACCACAAGGACTTTGCACCTGTGCTACCTGCACTCCTGATTATTTACTACTCACCTGGAAATTGTAGACCAGAATACTTCATTGGTGTCAAAGTTCTTTTCCTTAAGTGAAAACATTGCGAGTGGATATTAGTGTTGGGGGTCACGCTTATGACACCTAAACCTGTTGCTTGATTTCAACATGACAACATAAGAGATAACCAGACATGATGTGCCTCCCAGTGGCAGTGCACGATACCTCTCATGAGGAATTCTTGTCAAAAAGGAGAACAGACTCAAACGTGGATGAAAAGAGAGAGGAGAGCATAAATTGGAAGAGACTAAGAAACCTAGCAGTCCGATGCAGTTGCTTACCTTTTAGAGAGGAGTACCAGAATATTTCAGGTTCAAATGATCTGTGGCTGGGCATTTGTTTCAGAATGACCCAGTGCAGGACTGCTTAGGTAAAGATGAATCAAGGCTGGCCGTGGGTTAGAAAATGTTGAAGCTGGGGGTGCGTACATGGGGACTCGTTATTCTTATTTTCTCAACTTTTGCAATCCTTTGAAAATAATTTTTGAAGTTGAATTGTATGTCCTATTTCCAATTAAAGTAAACGTTATTTATTAAATTAAATTTCCAGTTAAAATTTAACTTTACAGATTTTCCCCCCAACTTAACTTTGTTTTACATATATCTGTATCTTTCTCTTGTGATGAAACTCCTGGTATTAATTAAGTTACTTAGTTTTATAAACAGTACACATAAAATAACATGAAAATTGCAAAGCCAGTTTTCTTAGGGACAAGAAATCCACTGAGTGGAGACAAAGGTGTTTTTGTAGTTCTTTTTGACCCTGGAATTATATTCCTGGTATTACTAACGTGGTATTGGTAGATTACGAGCAGTGGCAGTGTTAGATTGTCCTCCTCAATACCACACCCTGATATCTGATACCACTTGCAAGTTTGTGGGTGGGAGGGTTCCCCAAACCACACCCAGATTTAATAACACTTTAGAACAGCTTGCAATACCCACTGAAGGCTGTTACACTCATGGTTACAATTTATTATAGGGAAAGGATACCGATTAAAGTCAGCCAAGGGAAGAGGTGCAGTAGGGCAGGGTCTAGGAAAGCTACACACACAAACCTTCCAATTGTCTTCTCCCAGTGAAGTATTCCTGGCTGTGACGTGTGACAACAGACATGAAGTTTGGTCAACCAGACAGTCCCACCCAAGCCTTAGTGTCCAGAGTTTTTATTGGGGCTCAGCCATGTGGCTGACCACCCCTGTGGCTGATCCTAGCCTCTGGTCCCTTCAGTGGTAGAGCTAATACCCAATGGCCCCAAGTCCCTACCATATATCACACTGTTAGACTGTCAAGTGTAGCCGGAAGCCCCCAGGTCACCAGAAACACTGTTACCAGGCTGGATGTTCTAAGAGCTAAGAGGTCACCTCTTGGGGCTGAGGAAGGCAAAGACTAGAAGTCTCTTTACTACTCACCATTTTCTCTATGCTTGGTTAACAGCGTGTTGTTGGATAGGCTTGTTTGCTTCTGTTTGCAGTATGAGGTTGTGTTCCTCTTTTTTTTCCCTGTTCATCCACATCCTTTGAATATGTAAGACCAATTTGATTGGATCAGAAGTGAAGAAAACAGTATGGAAAAGTATAATCAAAAAAGTTTCAGGACTTCTCTGATGGCACAGTGGTTAAAAATCTGCCTGCCGATGCAGGGTACACGGGTTTGATCCCTGGGCTGGGAAGATGCCACATGCCCTGGAGTAACTAAGCACATTGCGCCACAACTACTGAAGCCTGTGTGCTCTAGGGCCAATGTGTCATAACTTCTGAGCTGGTGTGCTGCAACTACTGAAGCCTGCGGGCCTAGAGCCCATGCTCCGCAACAAGAGAAGCCACTGCAACGAGAAGCCCGTGCACCACAACGAAGAGTAGCCCCCGCTCGCCACAACTAGAGAAAGCCTGTGCGCAGCAACAAAGATCCAATTAAATTTATTATTAATTTAATAAATTAAATTTATTTAATTTTAATAATAAAATAAAATTTTAAAATAGGTTTCATCTAAGGAAGTGGGTTCTTGATCCTGATCTGCCATTCTTTCAACCAAACTGTATTTCCAGTAATTTCTTTCATGATAGTAGAAACAAGTTCAAAGCTCATGCTTGACCCACTAGAAGGTTGGCATGGTGGAGACAGTCTTGGTGCTTAATTAAATATAGTGTCCAGGAATGTTGGGTGTGATATTCTTTATATGTCCTTTTATATTTGTCAGTTTTTGCAGTATCTACTTGAAGCTTGTTAGAACACACAAATTTAAAATACAGTATCTCCCTGGTAGTTCACCTCTTATAGCATCCTTTTGTTTAGCATTCATGCAGCATATCAGTGTCTTTCCAGATATTTGATATCTGTAGATCGTAGGTAAACCTGATAAACCTGACCTGTATTTTATTTTTTGATGCTGGCTTTTTGTGTGGCCCATTTAAGGTTTGAGATATATATTTATATATATGTGTATATATATATATATATATATACACACACACACACACACACACACACACACACACACACACACACACACATATATATATATCACTTTTTATGGTGCTTTCTGCTTGTCCAGCCTCTTCTGTGTACAGCTATTTCCCCCACTCCCTTTCCCTTTCATAGCTTTCCTGGATTGATTATTTTGTAATGTTCCAACTTTTTAAAAAATTTTTTATGTTCCTCTTTTTGTATTGTGGTAAAATACACATAAAGCATATTTATTTTAACCATTTATAAATATACAGTTCAGTGGCATTAAATACAGTCACAGTGTTGTGTAACCATCACCACTGTCTATAACCAAAACTTTTTTCTTTTTTACATCTTTATTGGAGTATAATTGCTTTACAGTGGTGTGTTAGTTTCTGCTTTATAACAAAGTGAATTAGTTATACATATACATATGTTCCCATATCTCTTTCCTCTTGCATCTCCCTCCCTCCCACCCTCCCTATCCCACCCCTCCAGGCGGTCACAAAGCACCGAGCTGATCTCCCCGTGCTATGCGGCTGCTTCCCACTAGCTATCTACCTTACGTTTGGTAGTGTGTATATGTCCATGCCTCTCTCTCGCTTTGTCACAGCTTGCCTTTCCCCCTCCCCATATCCTCAAGTCCATTCTTGAATGGGTCTGTGTCTTTATTCCTGTCGTACCCCTAGGTTGTTCACGACACTTTCTTTTCTTAAATTCCATATATGTGTGTTAGCATACGGTATTTCTCTTTCTCTTTCTGACTGACTTCACTCTGTATGACAGACTCTAGGTCTATCCACCTCATTACTGATAGCTCAATTTCATTTCTTTTTATGGCTGAGTAATATTCCATTGTATATATGTGCCACATCTTCTTTATGCATTCATCTGATGATGGACACTTAGCTTGTTTCCATGTCCTGGCTATTTTAAATAGAGCTGCAATGAACATTTTGGTACATGACTCTTTTTGAATTATGGTTTTCTCAGGGTATATGCCCAGTAGTGGGATTGCCGGGTCATACGGTAGTTATGTTTCCTCAATGATTTTAAATGTTAGCCATTTCTGATACTGCTATTTAAAAGGTAACTGTAGGAATTGTAGCATGCATATTGAAACCACCAAAGTTCAAAATTGTTTCTCCTCTTCTGGGAAAATAGGTCTTGAGAATACCACACCCCTCTCCTCTTTAACTTCTTGGAGCTTGAATGGTTTCTGGCCATGTTCTGGAAAATTAGGTTTTCCTTCCTCTCTCCTCTCTTTTCTGGGACTTGGATTTAGCCTGTGTTAGGTCTTTCCACATTAGTCAGGTTCATCCATACTTCTGTTTTTCACCTTTTTGTCTTTCCGTGGTGAGTTTAGAGCAACTTTTTCTCATCATCCACCATTTTTCTAATTTGCTCTTCAACTGAATGTAAATACATTCTTTAAACCCATTCTATTTGGTTTTTAATTTCAGCTACTGCATTTTTCATTCCTAAAAGTTCTTCTTGATTGTTTTTCAAATCTGCTTGGTCGTTTTGCCAAGATTGTCTTTTATCCTTGTAGATACTTTCAGTGAAGTTCCAAATTCTGAAGTCTGTTTGAGCCTGACTTCTGCGGGTGCTGGTTCTTTATCATGCTGTCTTAGTTCCATCTGTGCTGGACAGTGTATGCAAAATATAATTAGTAAGAATATTTAGAGGCCTAGGACAATGGCTTCCTTCTTAGACAATGTGCATTCTGATCTCTCTGGTCTCTGGGGTGTCTGTCAGCCTGAAATCCCCTTGATCGAGGCTTGAGATTCCCTGTGCTGACCAGGCAGTGTGAAATTCATTTGTTTTTAAGTTCTAAGGAAGATGGGATTGTTTTCAGCTCAGCTGTTTGTGAGGCTATGGCCCTTTGGGGCCCAGCTAGTTGTGGGCAGGGTCTCCTATTAGACTGAACTTTACCCTGAGACTTAACTTTGGGCTTTGATTTCTATTCCTGTTTCCTTAAGAGGTCATCAAAAAGAAAGCTGATAGGGCTTCCCTGGTGGCGCAGTGGTTGAGAGTCTGCCTGCCAATGCAGGGGACGCGGGTTCGTGCCCCGGTCCGGGAGGGCCCTGCATGCCACAGAGCGGCTAGGCCTGTGGGCCATGGACGCTGGGCCTGTGCATCCGGAGGCTGTGCTCCGCAGCGGGAGGGGCCACAGCAGTGAGAGGCCCACGTGCCGCAAAGAAAAAAGAAAAAGAAAGCTGATAGCCTTTATGAAAGAAGGAAAAGTTAATTACCTTGCTCTGAGTTCTTTTTGCTCCTGGTTTTGAGTCTGGAATTTCCTTTCTGTCTTCTCACCCCTTAGGTCCTTTTAGGAGGATTGGTAAGTTTTTTTCTTTTTTTTTCTTTTGGCCACACTGCTTGGCGGGATCTTAGTTCTTCCACCAGGGATTAAACCTGTGCCTATAGGCCCAGAAAGTGTGAAAGTGTTGGTTCCTAAGCACTAGACCACCAGGGACCTCCCTCATAAGAAATGTTTTCATACATTGCTTGTAGTTTTTTTCAAAAGCAGGAAGTTTGATCCAAAAAAGCCTTGCCCACCATAACCAGAAATTGGAAGCTGGAGGATATTTTAACTGATGAGTCCCTGTGTACTCATTCTCTGTAGATGTGCTGTCCCTTTCATTCTCGTTGTGTTTGGTGTATGAGGAAGGACTTTGAGGTCAGAGGATGTACAGCAGTTCAAAGGGTGTTGGGTGCTCTAGTTTATTTAGCAAAACTAAAGAAGTTTGCAGGCCAAACTTTATACATGCAGACTGCTAGCAGGACCACTTTAGGTCTTGTTGAGGTAGACGCCCATGGTGGTATTGTGATCAGGATTAAGAATGGTCTCTACATACAGTCTGTTTTCCTGAGGGAATAGAGAGAAGAGCACACTGTGAAGTAAGAGTGTTGCCAGCCAGATCAGTAAACAAAGGATTTTGTGGCCCTCAAGCCATCAGCCACTGCAGCTGTCCCTGAAGGTGAACCCAGAAGGAACTCAAGATAAAAACAGGAAGCCCACCATCAAGCCCTCAGCCACTACAGCCACCCCCAGTGGTGCACCCAGAGGGGACTCAGGATGGGAAAGAACATGATTCTGACCTTAGATAGCTAAGGTGCATATCAAAGGAATGCTTTCAGTGAACCTAGGCTGTTGTATCTTCCCATACGTAGAAAAGTGCTAAATTCATTCACGAGAGATGTCTGGTTTTCTTTAATTAACTGTAATCTTTTGACATTCTAAACTACCTGCTTTTTGTTACAAAACTCCTATACATCCAAAGTTTTCTGGGAAAGGTCAGAGAAAGAAAATCATTATCTTCCTCTTGTTTGGAGACACAAAACATGTAACATGGTCTTTTAATCAAGGATCCTTTGGACAGAGCCTAAAATTCATTTTATTCAATCATAGATCTCAAGACTGAGTCCCCAGTGAATGTGTGACCCCACAATGGGAGATCTAATGAAGGTTTCTGGAGCAGTTGGCACATCTCTAGGAGACACATCTTGAATTTCAGAAGAAATATGTGCCATCTCAAATAAAATTTTCTTCAGCTACTTTTCTCACCTTGTTTTTCAACCCTGCGAGTTCACATGCTGCTTTGGCAGACCTACACAGATAAACTGTCTAGACCATCACAGTGTTCTCAACCTGAGTAGCTATGACACCACAAGATGACTGGTCTCCTAGCAATTAAAGTGTAACATTCAGCCAGTGTTTACTTCTCTATGAAATTTATCCAGTTAAAGCAAGATATGGGCTGCTTACTTAAACAGTAACTTAAAAAAATGAGACCTGCAAAATCTCATTCCTAAAGAGTCTTAAACACATCACATAAATAAATCCATTTCGTTTCTGAAATAAAAGTGATTTCTCTCCCTTCTACACACATACTCTTACCGCCAGTAGTGTTCCCAAGCCACACTTCGGTCTGCTCGCCTGTGTGCAGTAAAGCCAATCTACTTACACCCGGTTGTGGTGAAGGTAAGTGTAGCCTTTATTGCAGGTGCCAAGCAAGGAGTCCAGGCAGCTAGTGCTCAAAAGGCCTGAACTCCCTGCAGGCTTTCAGGGAAAGGTTTTTAAAGACAGGGTGAAGGGGGTGGGTTGTGGGTTGCATGATCAGCTCATAGACATTCTTCTGATTGGTTGGTGGTGAGGTCATTGTGAGTCAGCGTCATCAACCTTCTGGTTCCAACCAGTCTGCAGTCTGTGTGCTTGTGGGCAGCATGAAGTTAACTTCTCCCACCTGGTGGGGGTTTCAGTATCTGCAAACAGCTCAAAGGACATGGCTCAGAATATGATCTATAGCCCTGGAGGAGGAAGTAAAGGTCTTTCACTTTGTTTAATGGCTAAACTATTATTATTTCTGTTTTGCTTCACTGTTTTCCTCTCTTTCTGCATATTCTGACTTCTCTAATTAACTTTGCTCTTTGGAACTTGAGGAAGGCCTAGGAGGGTAAAGTTTTTCTACAGACAAGGGCAGGCAGAGGACATTGTGGGGAGTGTCTGTTCCAGGAAGCCTCCATAGGATCCTGCTCAGTTACAATTCCCCCCTCCCCCACCCTTTTTTTTTGATACCCCTCAGTCTTGAGGGACAGGTAGAGAAAAAGAAAGGGAATAAAGTTTTGGATAGGTTAACTATAAACATGGCAGAAGAACTCAGTTTTAGTTTCCATTTCTGTTTCAATTTTCCTGAACTCTTTGAGGGAATGGGGCAACAGCCACTTTGGCTACCACCTAATGAAATGGAGCATAGACCTGCCTAATTTGGGAATGGACACAGAGCTGGAAATACTGTTGAGTTTCAAGTTTAGCATCGATATTTTGTAGTATGAAAACATTACTTCTCTCTTTGATTGTTTTGTTACAGCACCTGGACACACATTTGAAAATTAGCCAACATATTACAATGAGGATAATGATCAAAAAGAGTCCTCTAATTTTAGATGCAACCAGAAAAAATAAGGTTTGGAGTGTTTCCTCTTTAAATATATTCAGTAACCACGTAAGCTTTTTTAAATTATTCTATATTTGGGTTTTTCATTTTTCCAGGGTTTTTATACATAATAGGAGCTATTGGCCACTAGTATCTCTCTCTGTGTCACTCTCTCTCTCTCTTCTTTTTTTGCCAAAATGTAATTTAAAGCAATTTTATTAGCTAATAGTATTCTGGCTGAATAATCTAGTGCCTTTTGCTGGGAGCCTCTATCTTGAGTTGGCTCATTTGCCACTACTATTTCTAAAGTAGGAGATGGGTTTCACAGTTATGAAGAGACCTTGAGACCAGAAGGTTGCAGCTGGCAGCTGCTAACAGATACTGTTTTGAGAAAGGCTGGTAGTGTCCTTACATTTGATAAAGTTTAGGAAACTCAGGTTCTCAGTAGTATAAGAACATGTCTGAACTCACGTCAACAGTGGGCACCCAGCTCCATTTTGGAGGCTTGAACCACAGTTACTCCATTCTGATTTTTAAGTTAACTTCTCCCACCTGGTGGAGGTTTCAGTACCTGCAAAACAGCTCACAGGACATGGGTCAGAACATTATCTATAGCCGTGGAGGAGGAACTAAATGTCCTTCACTTTGTTTAATGGCTAAGCTATTATTATTTCTGTCTTGCTTTACTGTTTTCCTTTGTTTCCATATTATTCTCACTTCTCTGATTAAATTTGCTCTTTGGAACTTGGGGAAGGTCTAGGAGGTGAAAGTTTTCTAGAGACAAGAGGCAGGCAGGGGACACTGAGGGGCGGGGGGAGGGTTGTCTGTTCCAGGAAGACCCCATAGGGTTCCGCTTGGTTAGAGTAGCATATGGCCTGGTAAATGGACGATGCAAAACATGAGTAAAGCAAAACAAATGATAAATAGCTCTGTCAGTTTGGAACTGAAATATGTGCAGAACTTGTATACAAAAGAAGCATAGCCATGAAGACAGAAATCAGGTTAATTGCTGCCAGGACCTGGAAGAGGAGCGATTGGGAGTACTATTTAAAGGGCATATACTATTTATAGGGAGATGAAAATGTTTGAGGACTAGAGAGGTGATGGGTGCACAACATTCGGAAGATACAATATGTCATTGAATTGTATACTTCAAAATGGTTATTTTTATATTGTGTTTTTTAATTCAGTTTTTAAAGTTGAGTTGGATCTGTTATCACTGATTTCACAATATAAAGTTATTAATCTGTACATTCTATATAAGTAGTCTATACATTAAACAATATTAAAAACATTTTCATATTAGTGTAATAAACATGATTTTATTTAGCATGTCTGTAAATGTCTGATACATACTCATGAAGTACAAGATTTTAAGAGAAAGTAGTAGGTTTACCATGAAGGAGATCCTAAAGAGTGGGAGATAACAAGTAAAAAGACAGTGTTATAAGTAGAGTAAATTTGTATATGTGTCTAAGAGGAAAATTACTTTTGCTGCAAGAGCCAAAGGATTTTTATTAAAAGATTATGTGGGGGGAATCGGGAAGATGGCGTAAGAGTAAGACGCGGAGATCACCTTCCTCCCCACAGATACATCAGAAATACATCTACACGTGGAACAACTCCTACAGAACACCTACTGAACGCTGGCAGAAGACCTCAGGCCTCCCCAAAGGCAAGAAACTCCCCGCGTAACTGGGTAGGGCAAAACAAAAAAGAAAAAACAGAGACAAAAGAATAGGGACGGGACCTGCACCCGTGGGAGGGAGCTGTGAAGGAGGAATGTTTCCACACACTAGGAAGCCCCCTCACGGGCGGAGATGGCGGGTGGCGGAGCGGGGTAGCTTTGGAGCTGCGGAGGAGAGTACAGCAACAGGGGTGCAGAGGGCAGAGTGGAGAGATTCCCGCACAGAGGATCAGTGCCGACCAGCACTCACCAGCCCGAGAGGCTTGTCTGCTCACCCGCAGGGGTGGGCGAGGGCTGGGAGCTGAGGCTCAGGCTTCAGTCGGAGTGCAGGGAGAGGACTGGGGTTGGCAGGTGAACACACACTGAAGGGGCTAGTGCTCCACTGCTAGCCGGGAGGCAATCTGAGAAAACGTCTGGACCTGTGGAAGAGGCAAGAGACTTTTTCTTCTCTTTGTTTCCTGGTGTGCGAGGAGAGGGGATTAACAATGCCCCTTAAAGGAGCTCCAGAGACGGGCGCGAGCCTCGGCTAAAAGCGCGGACCACAGAGATGGGCATGAGATGCTAAGACTGCTGCTGCTGCCACCAAGAAGCCTGTGTGTGAGCACAGGTCACTCGCCACACCTCCCCTCCCGGGAGGCTGTGCAGCCCGCCACTGACAGCGTGCCAGTAACCAGGGACAACTTCCCCGGGAGAATGCACGGTGCACCTCAGGCTGGTGCAACCTTCCACCGTTCCACTGGCCTCTACCGCTGCAGGTTCGCCCCACACTCCGTGACCCTCCCTCCCCCCGGCCTGAGTGAGCCAGAACCCCCAAAGCAGCTGGTACGTTAACCCCGTCCTGTCTGAGCAAAAAACAGACGCCCTCCAGCGACCTACATGCAGAGGCGGGGCCAAATCCAAAGCTGAGCCCCTGGGAGCTGTGCGAACAAAGAAGAGAAAGGGAAATCTCTCCCAGCAGCCTCAGGAGCAGGGGATTAAAGCTCCACAATCAACTTGATATACCCTGCATCTGAGCAATACCTGAATAGACAATGAATCATCCCAAAAGAGGTGGACTTTGAGAGCAAGATTGATAATTTTTCCCCCTTTCCCTGTTTTTGTGAGTGTGTATGTGTATGCTTCTGTGTGAGATTTTGTCTGTATAGCTTTGCTTTCACCATTTGTGCTAGGGCTCTATCCGTCCATTTTTTTCTTAAAAAAATTTTTTTTTCTTAATAATTATTTTTTACTTTAATAACTTTATTGTATTTTATCTTTTCAATTTTCTCCTTCCTTCCTTTCTATTTCTTACTCTCTTTTTTCTTCCTTCCTTCCTTCTCTCTCTCTTTCTTATTTTCTTTCTTATTTTCTTCCTTCCTTCCTTCCTTTCTTTCTTTTTCTTTCTTTCTTTCTTTCCTTCCTTTCTTCTCCCTTTTATTCTGAGCTGTGTGGATGAAAGGCTCTTGGTGCTGCAACCAGGAGTGCTGTGCATCTGAGGTGGGAGCACCAACTTTAGGACACTGGTCCAAAAGAGACCTCACAGGTCCACATAATATCAAATGGCAAAGATCTCCCAGAGATCTCCATCTCAACATCAGCACCCAGCTTCACTCAACGACCAGCAAGCTACACTGCTGGACACCCTATGCCAAACAACAAGCAAGACAGGGACACAACCCCACCCATTAGCAGAGAGGCTGCCTAAAATCATAATAAGTCCCAGACACCCCAAACCACACCACCAGACGTGGACCTGCCCACCAGAAAGACAAGATTCATCCTCATCCACCAGAACACAGGCACTAGTCCCCTCCACCAGGAAGCCTTCACAACCCACTGAACCAACTGTAGCCACTGGGGACAGACACAAAAAACAACAGGAACTACAAACCTGCAGCCTGCAAAAAAGGAGACCCCAAACACAGTAAGATAAGCAAAATAAGATAGATAAACACACAGCAGATGAAGGAGCAAGATAAAAACCCACCAGACCTAACAAATGAAGAGGAAATAGGCAGTCTACCTGAAAAAGAATTCAGAATAATGATAATAAAGATGATCCAAAATCTTGGAAATAGAATAGACAAAATGCAAGAAACATTTCACAAGAACCTAGAACTAAAGATGAAACAAGCAATGATGAACAACACAATAAATGAAATTTAAAATACTCTACAAGGGATCAATAGCAGAATAACTGAGGCAGAAGACTGGATAAGTGACCTGAAAGATAAAATAGTGGAATTCACTACTGTGGAGCAGAATAAAGAAAAAAAATGAAAAGAAATGGGACGGTCTCAGAAACTTCTGGGAAAACACTAAATGCACCAACATTCTAATTACAGGGGTTCCAGAAGAAGAAGAGAAACAGAAAGGGTCTGAGGATATATTTGAAGAGATTATAGTTGAAAACTTCCCTACTATGGAAAGGAAATAATTATTCAAGTTCAGGAAGCACAGAGAGTCCCATATAGGATAAATCCAAGGAGAAATATGCCAAGACACATATTAATCAAACTCTGAAAAATTAAATACAAAGAAAACATATTAAAAGCAGCAAGGGGATAACAACAAATAACACACAAGGGAATCCCCATAAAGTTAACAGGTGATCTTCCAGCAGAATCTCTGCAAGCCAGAAGGGACAGGCAGGACATATTTAAAGTGATGAAGGAGAAAAAACTACAACCAAGGTTATTCTACCAGCAAGGATCTCATTCATATTTGATGGAGAAATCAAAAACTTCACAGAAAGCAAAAGCTGAGAGAGTTCAGCGCCACCAAACCAGCTTGACAACAAATGTTAAAGGATCTTCTCAAGTCAAGAAACACAAGAGAAGGAAAAGACCTACAATAACAAACCCAAAACAATTAAGAGAATGGGAATAGGAACATACATATCAATAATAACCTTAAATGTAATTGGATTAAATGCTCCCACGAAAAGACACAGACTGGCTGAATGGATATAAAAACAAGACCCATATATAATCTGTTTACAGGAGACACACTTCAGACATCGAGACACATACAGACTGAAAGTGAGGGGATGGAAAAAGATATTCCATGCAAATGGAAACCAAAAGAAAGCTGGAGTAGCAATTGTCATATCAGACAAAATAAGCTTTAAAATAAAGACTATTAGAAGAGACAAAGAAGGAGACTACATAATGATCAAGGAATTGGTCCAAGAAGAAAATATAACAATAGTAAATATTTATGCACCCAACATAATAGCACCTCAATACATAAGGTGAATACTAACAGCCATAAAAGGGGAAATTGCCAGTAACACATTCATAGTAGGAGACTTTAACACCCCACTTTCACCAATGGACAGATCATCCAAAATGAAAATGAATAAGGAAACACAAGCTTTAAATGATACATTAAACAAGAGGGACTTAATTGATATTTATAGGACATTCCATCCAAAAACAACAGAATACACATTTTTCTCAAGTGCTCATGGAACATTCTCCAGGATAGATCATATCTTGGGTCACAAATCAAGCTTCAGTAAATTTAATAAAATTGAAATGGTATCAAGTATCTTTTCCGACCACAATGCTATGAGACTAGATATCAATTACAGGAAAAGATCTGTAAAAAATACAAACCCATGGAGGCTAAAGAATACACTACTCAATAACGAAGTGATCACTGAAGAAATCAAAGAGGAAATCAAAAACTACCTAGAAACATGACAATGGAGACACAATGACCCATAACCCATGGGATGCAGCAAAAGCAGTTCTAAGAGGGAAATTTATAGCAATATAAGCCCACCTTAAGAAGCAGGAAACATCTCAAATAAACAACCTAACCTTGCACCTAAAGCAATTATAGAAAGAAGAATAAGAAAACCCCCAAATTTAGCATAGGAAAGAAATCATAATAATCAGATCAAAAATAAATGAAAAAGAAATGAAGGAAACAATAGCAAAGATCAATAAAACTAAAAGCTGTTTCTTTGAGAAGATAAACAAAATTGATAAACCAGTAGCCAGAGTCATCAAGAAGAAAAGGGAGAAGACTCAAATCAATAGAATTAGAAATGAAAAAGGGGAAGTAACAACTGACACTGCAGAAATAAAAAAGATCATGAGAGATTACTACAAGCAACTCTATGCCAACACAATGGACAACCTGGGAGAAATGGACAAATACTTAGAAATGCACAACCTGCCAAGACTGAATCAGGAAGAAATAGAAAATATGAACAGACCAATCACAAGCACTGAAATTGAAACTGTGATTAAAAATCTTCGAACAAACAAAAGCCCAGGACCGGGTGGCTTCACAGACTAATTCTTTCAAATATTTAGAGAAGAGTTAAGACCTATCCCTCTCAAACTTTCCCAAAATATAGCAGAGGGAGGAACACTCCCAAATTCATTCTATGAGGCCACCATCACCCTGATATGAAAACCAGACAAGGATGTCACCAAGAAAGATATCACTGATAAACATAGATGCAAAAATGTTCAAGAAAGTACTAGCAGACAGAACGCAACAGCACATTAAAAGGATCATACACCATGATCAAGTGGGATTTATTCCAGGAATGCAAGCATTCTTTAATATACACAAATCAATCAATGTGATACAGCATATTAACAAATTTAAGGAGAAAAACCATAACGTCATCTTAATAGATGCAGAGAAAGCTTTTGACAAAATTCAACACTGATTTATGATAAAAATCCTCCAGAAAGTAGGCATAGAGGGAACTTTCCTCAACATAATAAAGGCCATATATGACAAACTCACAGCCAACATCAGTGGTGAAAAAATGAAAGCATTTCCACTAAGATCAGGAACAAGACAAGGTTGCCCACTCTCACCACTCTTATTCAATATAGTTTTGGAAGTTTTTACCACAGCAATCAGAGAAGAAAAAGAAATAAAAGGAATCCAAATTGGAAAAGAAGAAATTAAACTCTCACTGTTTGCAGATGACATGATACAATACATAGAGAATCCTAAAGATGCTATGAGATAACTACTAGAGCTAATCAATTAATTTGGTAAAGTAGCAGGATACAAAATTAATGCACAGAAATCTCTAGCATTCCTATACACTAATGATGAAAAATCTGAAAGTGAAATCAAGAAAACACTCCCATTTACCATTGCAACAAAACAAATAGAATATATAGGATAAACCTACCTAAGGGGACAATAGACCTGTATGCAGAAAACTATAGGACACTGATGAAAGAAATTAAAAATGATACAAATAGATGGAGAGATATACCATGTTCTTGGATTGGAAGAACCAACATTGTGAAAATGACTACTACCCAAACAATCTGCAGATTCAATACAATCCCTATCAAACTACCAGTGGCATTTTTCACAGAACTAGAGCAAAAAATTCACAATTTGTATGGAAACACCAAAGACCCCAAACACCCAAAGCAATCCTGAGAGAGAAAAACGGAGGTGGAGGAATCAGGCTCCCTGACTTCAGACTATACTACAAAGCTACAGTAATCAAGACAGTGTGGTACTGGCACAAAAACAGAAAGATAGATCAGTGGACCGGATAGAAAGCCCAGACATAAACCCACGCACATACGGTCACCTTATCTTTGATAAAGGAGGCAGGATGTACAGTGGAGAAAGGACAGCCTCTTCAATAAGTGGTGCTGTGAAAACTGCTCAGGTACAGGTAAAAGTATGAGATTAGATCACTCCCTAATACCATACACAAAAATAAGCTCAAAGTGGATTAAAAACCTAAATATAAGGCCAGAAACTATCAAAATCTTAGAGGAAAACATAGGCAGAACACTCTATGACAAATCACAGCAGGTTCCATTTTGACCCACCTCCTAGAGAAATGGAAATAAAAATAAACAAATGGTACCTAATGAAACTTCAAAGTCTTTTGCACAGCAAAGGAAACCAGAAAGAAGACCAAAAGACAACACTCAGAATGGAAGAAATATTTTCAAATGAAACAACTGACAAAGGATTAATCTCCAAAATTTACAAGCAGTTCATGCAGCTCCAGAAGAACAAAACAAACAACCCAATCCAAAAATGGGCAGAAGACCTAAATAGACATTTCTCCAAGGAAGTTATACAGACTGCCAACAAACACATGAAAAGATGCTCAACATCATTAATCATTAGAGAAATGCAAATCAAAACTACAATGAGATATCATCTCACACCGGTCAGAATGGCTATCATCAAAAAATCTAGAAACAATAAATGCTGAGAGGTTGTGGAGAAAAGGGAACACTCTTGCACTGCTGGTTGGAATGTGAATTGGTACAGCCACTATGGAGAACACTATGGAGGTTCCTTAAAAACTACAAATAGAGCTACCATATGACCCAGCCATCCCACTACCGTGCATATACCCTGAGAAAACCATAATTCAAAAAGAGTCATGTACCAAAATGTTCATTGCAGCTCTATTTACTATAGCCTGCAGATGGAAACAACCAAAGTGTCCATCATCTGATGAATAGATAAAGAAGATGTGGCAGATATATACAATGGAATATTACTCAGCCATAAAAGGAAATGAAATTGAGCTATTTGTAATGAGGTGGATAGAAGACCTAGAGTCTGTCTTACAGAGTGAAGTCAGAAAGAGAAAGACAAATACCGTATGCTAACACATATATATGGAAACGAAGAAAAAAAAAGTCATGAAGAACCTAGTGGTAAGACAGGAATAAAGACACAGACCTACTGGAGAATGTACTTGAGGATATGGGGAGGGTGAAGTGTAAGCTGTGACAAAGTGAGAGAGTGGCATGGACATATATACAGTACCAAATGTAAAATAGATAACTAGTGGGAAGCAGCTGCATAGCACAGGGAGACCATCTTGGCGCTTTGTGACCACCTAGAAGGGTGGGATAGTGTGGGTGAGAGGGAGGGAGATGCAAGAGGGAAGAGATATTGTAACATATGTATATGTATAACTGATTCACTTTGTTATAAAGCAGAAACTAACACACCATTGTAAAGCAATAATACTCCAATAAAATGTAAAAAAAAAAGTAAATAAAAAAATAATAATAATGTTGTACACTTTAACTTATGCAGTGCAGTTTGTCAATTATGTCTCAGTAAAACTGGGAGAAAAAACTATAAAACATTTAAGAGAATTTTGTGACCACTGGTATAAGATTGATTTATCACTATTAGATTTACAAGAGTTATGTAAGTACTTATAAAATTTCACTGCCAAGATTTTAGATATATTACATTTGTAACTGCAGTTTAAGATATCTAAGAAGATTTAATTAATGGAGTATGCAAGTGATGTTAAATATTCAAGAAGTATATAGTCTGTTATGCTTATGAATTAATTAAATCATAAAGAATAAGTGAAAGTGATTGTCCATATTTTTATGCAAAGATTTATAAATAGACTAACAAGATTTATAAATTGAGCTTTTTAAAGGCTTAAGAAATACAAGTTTCCCATTTTAATGTCTTTACCTATTAATAAACAAATTAGTCAGTCATGTCAAAAAAAAAAAAAAAAGATTATGAGGAGGGGCTTCCCGGGTGGCGCAGTGGTTGAGAGTCAGCCTGCCGATGCAGGGGACACGGGTTCATGCCCCGGTCTTGAAGATCCCACATGTGGCGCAGGGGCTGGGTCCGTGAACCATGGCCTTGAGCCTGTGCGTCCAGACCCTGTGCTCCACAACGGGAGAGGCCACAACAGTGAGAGCCCCATGTACCAAAAAAAAAAAAATTATGTGGAATAATATTTTGTCCAACAACATAGGGGTATCATTATAAAACAGGATTTCTGTGAAACAATCTTAGTTTTGAGTAAAAAGTTTCTTCTTTTTTGAAAAATAAAAACACTCCATTATCAGTAAGAATTTCTCTTTGTTCATGGCTGAAAGAATTATTATAATAACATTGTGACTATTTGACTACTTTGGCTTTGGTAAGTGTTTAATATGTGCACAAAAAGTTAGTAATGACTTTTATATTTACTATATTTTAAGAGGCAGTTTTTCATCCTAGAAAGAGTGCCATTATTAGGAGTATGTCTTTGTGTAATATAGTTTTTAAATCAGATTTTGTGTATTTAGAGTAATAAAATTTCACATCATTAAACATTTTGTGAAGATAAAACAGATACTCCAATGAAATACAGGTTCATGAATTTTGACAATTACTTCATTCAAAATGTTTTTGCAGAATTGTAAAGATGTTTTTATTCACTTTTCAGGGAATTTCCTTAATTTTCAGGCCATTTTCTTAATTTTCTACATACAGCTTTTGTGGGGGACTAGTGATTACTTAAGACTGCAAACAATGGCAGGTACATGTGTAGAAAACAGGGAGTTAATTGGGAGGAACAGAAAGCAGACATTACTTAAATGTAAAAATGTCTCATCAAAATTGTGGCTGAGAATTTTGGGAAGCTAGAATGGGTGGATCATGTAGGAAAGAAGGCGGCTTTATGGACTTCAGGGGAACATGGCCTAATTCAGTTGTCTCCTGGCTCCAAATTACAAACTTTACCTTGAGTCATAATGATAGGAGAAAATAAACAGTTTTATCTTGAAACATGACTGTAATATGTTGTATCTACTTAACTATATAAAGAGTAAAATTTCTTCCTGTCTTTGCAATCTCTAGCAGACAGCGTGTGACGCGTATCACATTCCGTCTAGTCAAGTACTCATTCCATAATAAAACTGTTTTCTTTCCCTTCTCTTTTTATGAGAAGGTTTTCTAGATTGGATGGAGATGTTGTTTTTATCATGTTTCTCCAATATGTGTAAATTTTAACCTTCAGACAGAATATGGATGGGAAGGGGAAACCACAGGGGAGATGGTAAGTTAGCAAGCTGAAAATAGGAGACCAGAATGGTGGTGCTTAAGGGAGATGAGTAAAGTCCCCCATTTCAATAAAAGTCCTAGGAAGTTTCCGGTTGAGAGTAAAATCACATTTACCATGTTCCAAAAACATGGAGCAGCAAATAAACAAGGTGTATCTTCCTGTAAACATGCAAGAGCAGCTCCTTTACTTTTCTTGGGTCAGCTACTTCTACCTCTCCCATTCTCTCTCTGCCTAAACCCAGATATTTCACTGTACTTGAGTGGCATAAATCTGGTGACCTAAGGGATTGCTTTTTGGAAGCTTGAGACCTCAATTCTGATTCCAAGAGAAGTAAGAAGGCTAGTGAGCAGTGGGGTTGGAGAAAGGTGAAGTGTTAATTTATTACAAATTTCAGAGTTAAATATCAAGCTAAGTCTCAATCAAAGCAGCAAGTGAACCATATTCTGAATTATTCAGATGTACTAAGGCATGGGCTATATCAGTGTAAACAAGTACTATTACCATGTATATCTGAAGTCCATTGCTCTGTGACTTGACTTCTCTTTAGTATTCCACCGTAAATTTTTGACTAATGATAACCCACTTCTAACCTCCAAGGCTCTTCCGTATGTAGATGTTTTCATGAGGGCTTTCCAAAAATAAACTTTAGAGGCTAGCTTATGTGTTCTGAGGATAATGGAGTGGGTGGACTAGACAGAAAGGTATAATCTACATTAACATTACGTTGATTTATGGATGACTTGGGAGAGAAAGTGTTTCATTTCTTTTTTTTCCCATAAATTTATTTATTTATGGCTGTGTTAGGTCTTTGTTGCTGCACGCGGGCTTTTTTCTTGTTTCTAGTTGTGACGAGCAGGGGCTACTCTTCGTTGTGGTGTGTGGTCTTCTCATTGTGCTGCCTTCTTTTGTTGCAGAGCACGGGCTCTAGGCACCTGGGCTTCAGTAGTTGTGGCACACAGGCTCAGTGGTTGTAGCACATGGGCTTAGTTGCTCCGTGACATGTGGGATCTTCCTGGACCAGGTCCCCTGCATTGGCAGGCAGATTCTTAACCACTGCGCCACCAGGGAAGTCCCTTCATTTCTTATCATACTGATTTCTCTCTTCTCTGAAGCTCAGAAAGACTTTTGTATAATGATTTACTTGTGGCTTACATTGTGTTCTTCATCTACTTTAATAGTGTCTATCTCTCCCTCTCTCAATCCAATCTTCTCTGTTCTCTTCTCTCTTTCCGTACTGGATTTTTTTTCCTTTTCTGTTTTTCGTATTCACTTAGTCACTAGGTATTTAATAGACATTTTAAAAAGTTATTTTAAATAAGATTCTTCTTTTGCTAACATGTATCCTTAGCTTGCATTACTTGGAAAGAATGTTTTTATGATATTTTTGGGTGAGTAACTACATCATCTGCAAATGACTACTGTTTCCATATTTATACTACTTTGTAGGTAGATGTGGATGTTTCATTTGTCTTCTCTCTTCTCTACTTGTAGCTACAGTGTACTTTCAGTCTCATCCCTTTAGGAGATACATTATTTTCTCTCTTTTGTGATAGTATAGTTGATTAGTTCAGATGTTACCTTTCTGATCTATTTGTCGCAAAGATACATTCCATTTGTATATTCTTGTAGATCAGGCTGGCTAGCAAGCAATTATCTCCATCCTTTTGTTTATCTGGGCATGTCTATCTAATCAGTCCAAGAGGCAAATATTGTTGTTCACAATTATTGTTTCTCCTCAGAATTTCTCAGCCACTAGTTTTAGCAGACTTTGATGATCCTGCTCCGGATCTATATTTCATCAAAATTGCTAAAAGCTAATATGTTAATTCTGATACTCATCTATTAGTTGGAATTTTTCTGTTTTAGAAAAAGAACTTTCTTTCATTTACTTTTTGATCACCCTGTTTATTTTTATAAATTGTTGAGAGACTTCTTATTACTATTGTTTTTATCGATGGAGGGGACTAGGCAATGCTTAGCTTCCTTCTTTTTGCGATCTGTATTTTCTAAGTGTTTCAGAGTAAAAGTTTATAACTCTGTTGTAATGCAAACATCAATCAATAAATTTTAAAGGAACAAGGTGCACCCTTCTGTTTTTTCTTTGTCAGCAGACATCTCAAAACTAAGATGTTTCTTTTTTTTTTTTTTTTAGATTCCATATATATGTGTTAGCATATGGTATTTGTCTTTCTCTTTCTGACTTCCTTCACTCTGTATGACAGACTCTGGGTCCATCCACCTCACTACAAATAATTCAATTCCGTTTCTTTTTATGGCTGAGTAATGTTCCATTGTATATATGTGCCACATCTTCTTTATCCATTCATCTGCTGATGGACACTTAGGTTGCTCCCATGTCCTGGCTATTGTAAATAGAGATGCAATGAACATTTTGGTACATGACTCTTTTTGAATTATGCTTTTCTCAGGGTATTATGCCCAGTAGTGGGAGGGAGGGAGATGCAAGAGGGAAGAGATATTGGAACATATGTATATGTATAACTGATTCACTTTGTTATAAAGCAGAAACTAACACACCATTGTAAAGCAATTATACTCCAATAAAGATGTTAAAAAACTAAAATAAAATAAAATATTATCTCTCATAAAAAACACCTAAGACGTTTACACTTATGTTTTATTTTTCTCCCCACATGCTGCTTCGAAAAACATTCTTTCAAACTTCACCAATGAGATACCCAGTGTCAGTTAAGGCAATTCCTTCTCCCTCATCCCACTGCCAGATACTATTAATCAGTCAGTCCCATCTATTCTGTTTGACAAAGAGATGAAGAGATGTTGATGATGGTGATGGTGATGTCACTACGTCCCCAAAACTTCTACATGCCGTTGGTGTATTGTTTATTTACACCACTTTCTCAGGTTTTTTCAGGTAGGTTCTCATATTATAGTAATTTTATAGGTGTGGAGACCATAGCTTCATGAGGTTAAGTAACCCAAAGAAGTGACAAAGCCATTCTAATCCAGAATATTGCACTTCTTACCAGAGCTGATTTGGGAGCATCAGTTGATCTCTTTTATTAGTAATTGACATCCTTTATTCTCAGGGGGTTTTTTTGCTTGAAATCTACTTCGATATTAATATAACCACCCAGCTCTTTAATGACTAGGACTAGGAGGACATGCTTTGCCTTCTATGCCTTTATTATTAACCCATGTTTCTTTTTTTACTTAATCCTTACTAATTATCCATGTTTTTATATGTATTGTATGCTTCTTACAGGCAGTATATATTTTGAATAAAAAAAAATCCAATCCAAAAAGCTCTGCCTTTTTATCAGGGCATTTAGACCATTTACACTTAATGTGCTTATTCATATAATTTTCTGTTTTCTCCTTTTGTTATTTTCCCCATTTTCCTCATAATTTCTCTTCTTTTAAAATGAAGCAAGTATGTTTCATTCTATTTATTCTCATTTGCTCTTTTATTAGCTGTAACTCTGTGTTTAACTATGCTAGCTCTTGCTTTGAGGTTTGTAGTATACATCTTTAACGTATCACAATCTCCCTTCAGGAGATATTTTATATTTTCATATACTATAAAAAAGCTAAAAATTGTATATTTAGAAAAGAAAGGGACTGAGAAAATATTTGAAGAGATTATAGTTGAAAACTTCCCTAATGTGGGAAAGAAAATAGTTAATGAAGTCCAGGAAGCACACAGAGTCCCATACAGGATAAATCCAAGGAGAAATATGCCAAGACACATATTAATCAAACTGTCAAAAATTAAATACAAAGAAAGCATATTAAAAGCAGCAAGGGAAAAACAACAAATAACACACAAGGGAATGCCCACAAGGTTAACAGCTGATCTCTCAGCAGAAACTCTGCAAGCTGGAAGGGAGTGGCAGGACATACTGAAAGTGATGAAGGACAAAAACCTGCAAACCAAGATTACTCTACCCAGCAAGGATCTCATTCAGATTTGATGGAGAAATTAAAACCTTCACAGACAAGCAAAAGCTGAGAGAGTTCAGCACCACCAAACCAGCTTTACAACAAATGCTAAAGGCACTTCTCTAGGCAAGAAACCCAAGAGAAGGAAAAGACCTATAATAACGAACTCAAAACAATTAAGAAAATGGGAACAGGAACATACATATCGATAAAACCTTAAATGTAAATGGACTAAATGCTCCCATGAAAAGACACAGACTGGCTGAATGGATACA
This sequence comes from Leucopleurus acutus, assembly GCF_964270905.1. Taxonomy (NCBI): domain Eukaryota; kingdom Metazoa; phylum Chordata; class Mammalia; order Artiodactyla; family Delphinidae; genus Leucopleurus; species Leucopleurus acutus. The sequence continues at coordinate 11,220,425 of NC_139164.1, forward strand.
AAAACAAGACCCGTATATATGCTGTCTACAAGAGACCCACTTCAGACCTTGAGACACATACAGACTGAAAGTAAGGGGATGGAAAAAGATATTACATGCAAATGGAAACCAAAAGAAAGCTGGAGTAGCAATTCTCATATCAGACAAAATAGACTTTAAAATAAAGACTATTAGAAGAGACAAAGAAGGACACTGCATAATGATCAAGGGATCGATCCAAGAAGAAGATATAACAATTGTAAATATTTATGCACCCAACATAGGAGCACCTCAATACATAAGGCAAGTACTAAGAGCCATAAAAGGGGAAATCACCAGTAACACATTCATAGTAGGGGACTTTAACACCCCACTTTCACCAATGGACAGATCATCCAAAATGAAAATAAATAAGGAAACACAAGGTTTAAATGATACATTAAACAAGAGTGACTTAATTGATATTTATTGGACACTCCATCCAAAAACAACAGAATACAAATTTTTCTCAAGTGCTCATGGAGCATTCTCTACGATAGATCATATCTTGTGTCACCAAATCAAGCTTTGATCAATTTAAGATAATTGAAATTGTATCAAGTATCTTTTCTGAACACAACTCAATGGGACTAGATATCAATTACAGGAAAATATCTGTAAAAAATACAAACACATGGAGGCTAAACAATACACTACTTAATAACAAAGTGATCTCTAAAGAAATCAAAGAGGAAATAAAAAAATACCTAGAAACAAATGACAATGGAGACACAATGACCCAAAACCTATGGGATGCAGCAAAAGCAGTTCTAAGAGGGAAGTTTATAGCAATACAAGCCCATCTTAAGATGCAGGAAACATCTCAAATAAACAACCTAACCTTGCACCTAAAGCAATTAGAGAAAGAAGAAAAAAAAAACCCAAAGTTAGCAGTAGGAAGGAAATCATAAAAATCAGATGAGAAATAAATGAAAAAGAAATGAAGGAAACAATAGCAAAGATCAATAAAACTAAAAGCTGGTTCTTTCAGAAGATAAACAAAATAGATAAACCATTAGCCAGACTCATCAAGAAAAAAAGGGAGAAGACTGAAATAAATAGAATTAGAAATGTAAAAGGAAAATGACAACTGACACTGCAGAAATAAAAAAGATCATGAGAGATTACTACAAGCAACTCTATGCCAGTAAAATGGACAAACTGGAAGAAATGGACAAATTCTTAGAAATGCACAAAGTGCCAAGACTGAATCAGGAAGAAAAGAAAATATGAACAGACGAATCACAAGCACTGAAATTGAAATTGTGATTAAAAATCTTCCAACAAACAAAAGCCCAAGACCAGATGGTTTCACAGGTGAATTCTATCAAAGATTTAGAGAAGAGCTAACACCTATCCTTCTCAAACTCTTCCAAAATATAGCAGAGGGAGGAACACTCCCAAATTCATTCTATGAGGCCACCATCACCTTGATGCCAAAACCAGACAATGATATCAACAAAGAAAGAAAACTACAGGCCAATATCACTGATGAACATAGATGCAAAAATCCTCAATAAAATACTGGCAAACAGAATGCAACAGCACATTAAAAGGATCATACACCATGATCAAGTGGGGTTTATTCCAGGAATGCAAGGATTCCTCAATATACGCAAATCTATTAATGTGATAAACCATATTAAAAAATTGAAGGAGAAAAACCATATGATCATCTCAATAGATGCAGAAAAAGCTTTTGGCAAAATTCAACACTGATTTCTGATAAAAACCCTGCAGAAAGTAGGCATAGAGGGAACTTTCCTCCACATAATAAAGGTCATATATGACAAGCTCACAGCCCACATCATCCTCAATGGTGAAAAACTGAAAGCCTTTCCACTAAGATCAGGAACAAGACAAGGTTGCCCACTCTCAGCACTCTTATTCAACATAGTTTTGGAAGTTTTAGCCACAGCAATCAGAGAAGAAAAGGAAATAAAAGGAATCCAAATCAGAAAAGAAGAAGTAAAGCTGTCACTGTTTGCAGATGACATGACACTATACATAGAGAATCCTAAAGATGCTACCAGAAAACTATTAGAGCTACTCAATGAATTTGGTAAAGTAGCAGGATACAAAATTAATGCACAGAAATATCTGGCATTCCTATACACTAATGATGAAAAATCTGAAGGTGAAATCAAGAAAACACTCCCATTTACCATTGCAACAAAACGAATACAATATCTAGGAATAAACCTACCTAAGGTGACAAAAGACCTGTATGCAGAAAATTATAAGACACTGATGAAAGAAATTAAAGATGATACAAATAGATGGAGAGATATACCATGTTCTTGGATTGGAAGAATCAACATTGTTAAAATGACTCTACGACCCAAAGAAATCTATAGATTCAAGGCAATCCCTATCAAACTACCACTGGAATTTTTCACAGAACTAGAACAAAAAATTTCACAATTTGTATGGAAACACAAAAGACCCCGAATACCCAAAACAATCTTGAGAACGAATAACGGAGCTGGAGGAATCAGGCTCCCTTACTTCAGACTATACAACAAAGCTACAGTAATCAAGACAGTATGGTACTGGCAAAAAAAACAGAAAGATAGATCAATGGAACAGGATAGAAAGCCCAGAGATAAACCCATGCACATATGGTCACCTTATCTTTGATAAACGAGGCAGGAATGTAAGTGGAGAAAGGACAGCCTCTTCAATAAGTGGTGCTGGGAAAACTGCACAGGTACATGTAAAAGTATGAAATTAGATCACTTCCTAACACCATACACAAAAATAAACTCAAAATGGATTAAAGACCTAGTGTAAGGCCAGAAGCTATCAAACTCTTAGAGGAAAACATAGGCAGAACACTCTATGACAAATCACAGCAAGATCCTTTTTGACCCACCTCCTAGAGAAATGGAAATAAAAACAAAAACAAATGGGACCTAATGAAACTTCAAAGCTTTTACACAGCAAAGGAAACCATAAACAAGATGAAAAGACACCCTCAGAATGGGAGAAAATCTTTGCAAATGAAGCAACTGACAAAGGATTAATTTCCAAAATTTACAACCAGCTCATGCAGCTCAATAACAAAAAAACAACCCAATCCAAAAATGTGCAGAAGACCTAAATAGACATTTCTGCAAAGAAGATATACAGACTGCCAACAAACATATGCAAGAATGCTCAACATCATTAATCTTTAGAGAAATGCAAATCAAAACTACAATGAGATATCATTTCACACCAGTCAGAATGGCCATCATCAAAACATCTAGAAACAATAAATGCTGGAGAGGGTGTGGAGAAAAGGGAACACTCCTGCATTGCTGGTGGGAATGTGAATTGGTTCAGCCACTATGGAGAACAGTATGGAGGTTCCTTAAAAAACTACAAATAGAACTACCATATGACCCAGCAATCCCACTACTGGGCATATGCCCTGAGAAAACCAAAATTCAAAAAGAGTCATGTACCAAAATGTTCATTTCAGCTCTATTTACAATAGCCTGGAAATGGAAACAACCTAAGAGCCCATCATCGGATGAATGCATAAAGAAGATGTGGCACATATATACAATGGAATATTACTCAGCCATAAAAAGAAACGAAATTGAGCTATTTGTAATGAGGTGGATACACCTAGATTCTATCATACAGAGTGAAGTAAGTCAGAAAGACAAAGACAAATACTGTATGCTAGCACATATATATGGAATTTAGAAAAAAAATGTCATGAAGAACCTAGGGGTAAGGCAGGAATAAAGACACAGACCTACTGGAGAACGGACTTGAGGGTATGGGGAAGGGGAAGGGTGAGCTGTGACAAAGTGAAAGAGAGGCATAGACATATATACACTAACAAACATAAGGTAGCTAGTGGGAATCAGCCGCATAGCACAGGGATATCAGCTCGGTGCTTTGTGACCACCTGGAGGAGGGAGATAGGGAGGGTGGGAGGGAGGGAGACGCGAGAGGGAAGAGTTAAGGGAACATATGTATATGTATAACTGATTCACTTTGTTTTAAAGCAGAAAGTAACACACCATTGTTAAGCAATTATACTCCAATAAAGATGTTAAAAAAATTGTATATTTAGTTTTCCCCTCAGTTTGTATTATTGACATGCATTTTACTTTTTCTATTTTATTTATACACAATACATTGCTAGTATATTTTCTTCAATAGTCAATTCTGTGAGATTTATACAAAAGGAAAAATATCTCACAAATTTATCCTTGCAATTACCATTTTCAGGGTATTTTTTTGTGAAGATTCACCATATATTTGTACCATATGTAATAACCATTTTATAAACTAATTTGTAGGTAGACTCAAAATACCAGATATTTGTTAAAATTTTTAATGTTTTAGCTTGTAAATTTCTTATGATGACAGTTATTCAGTAATTTTTTAAATGAAAATAAATAGCCAGAGTCACTGTTTTATAAAATTGAATTTTCATGTCCTTATTGAACTATATAATCACATATGACAGCTATAGCACACTTTGATTGAAGCTTACACAAAATAGTTATCTTGGAGTCTAAAAATTTACAATTTTTATATACCTTTTTATAGGAAATTGTAATGCTAGGTTTTCTACATAACTGCTACCTACTGAACTGAACTAGAATCTAATTATCTTGATGATTATTCTTGTTATAAGAACTTTTGAAATTCTAAATTCTGAGGGAGAATGTGTCAGTGAAATGTATAATACTGTTTTCTCGTGCATTAGCATCTATGAACAGAGAAAAATAGGGTAAAAATATCTGTTGTGTTTTTCCTTATTTACCAAATCTTGCTTAGTATTCAAAATCAACACTTGAAAAAAATTCTTGATCCATTGTACCAGATAACTGTCAATATACCTGGTAAGCAAATACATTTAGTTTATTTGCTACTATTTTCTGTTACTTACAAAATTAGTCAATATCAATAAAATTTTATCTATTACTGTAGTGTTTAGATAAAGTTGGAGTTGCTTTAAATATTCTTTTATTGATATTTTTCTCAAATTTAGTTGCATTTTCAAAAGGTAGCTTTCTAGAAAGGAAAGAAGTAAGGTTGTTTAACAGGGTTCCTCCCATCACTCCAGATTAAGCCAATGATACAGTAGATACATACATGCTAACCAATCTCTTACTCTTAAAACATTTTCATAGCAGTTATTAGCCTTGAACTCTAAAACTTTATGTAATATTTTAATTTTATTAAATTCACTCCTTTCACATATTTTATTGGTTTGTTTTAGTTACAGCTATTTTATGAATTATTTCTTTCCATTTCATTTTAGGGGGTATAACTATGATCCAAGTATGAAGTAACTATTCTATTTCTAGTATGCAGTTTATTTTCTAATCTGTACCTTTGAATGACATTTCCTCATCATTTAGTTATTTCCTGGATATTATCTAATTAAAGTTTGGGTTCTAAAATAGGCATAGTAAGCGATTTAATGAAATAACCATCTCTCAATATTATGTGCGGAAAGGTGACATCAGCAAGCTGATAAGGTAGGAATATATGGGTTCATGTTCTCCCACTGAGACAGTGAGTTAACAACAATGTATGAAAAAGAATAACTTTATGAATGCTCTAGAGACGACTTGAGAAGCTATGGTACCCAAACCAGTGTAAAATCAAGAAGAAATTCCCGCTAAAGAGGTAGAAAATTAGTCCTGTTTTGTGTGGACTAATCCAACTAGGTGGTGCATAGCATGGTGCAACTGGGAGAAAACTACTCATACTAAGGCTTTTCCATCAGAATGGAAACAACAAAGTAGACCGTGCATCCAACATTCTGACTGGGTGTTCACCAGGGATTGATTTCTGTCTCACCTGACTTGGAGCATTGGGAGGCCAATTGGCCACATGGGAGTCATAGTTGTGAAGACAAATGAAAATAGAGACAAGCGCCACCCCCTTTTAAAGCCACAGTTCCACAGGCAGACATCAGAAGAAGATCAAGAAATCAGAAAAGACATTGGTGAAAGTTTTCATTTGCACAAAGTCAGGAGAAGGGTTTGAGTTTTCAAATGCTCAAAGTCAGCAAAAGATTACACTGAACACAAAGTAACAGGGTAATATGGCCCAGTCACTGTAACAAAATGAAACTCTGGAAACCAAACCTAAAGAAACTCAGACCCCAAAATACCTCAAAAAAAATTTTAAACAGCTGTCTTAAAATAGTGAACTAGTAGAGTACACAAGTAGACAACAAAATGAAATCAGGAAAGTGGTGCTCAAATGAAATGAGAATATCAACAAAGTGATTAAAAAAGAACCAAACAAATTCTGGAGCTAAAAAATATAAATGGACTAAAAAATTCACTAGAGGGAGCAACAGCAGATTTGATCAGGTAAACGAATCACTGAACTTGAGACAGATCACTTAAAGTAATTAAATCAGATCTGCCAAACAAAAAAGAATGAAGAAAATTAAAAAGGGCTGATGGGACATTATCAAGTGGACAAATATATGCACTATTGGAATCCCAGAAGGAAAGAGAGAAAGGAAATTAGAACTTATTTGGAGAAATGATAGCTGAAAATATTCCAAATCTGAAGAAAGAAATGGAGACACAAATTTAGGAGGCTTAATGCACCATAAGTAGGATATATCCAAAGAGATTCCCACAAAACACAGTGTAATCAAAGTGTTGGAAGTTAAAGAGATAATCTTAAAAGCAGCAAGAAAATAATTGACCTATCACAAAGGAGATTCTATAAAATTATCAGTGAATTTCTTAGCAGAAACTTTGCCATGCTGAGGGGGTAGGATGGTCTATTCAACATACTGAAAGAAAAATCTGTAAACAGAATATTATTTAGGGCAAAAATGCCGTTAAAAAATGAAGTGGAAATTAAGACTTTAGCCACATAAACAAAATCTGATGGTGTCATTACATTAGAGCTCCTCTACAAAATATATCAAAGAGAGTCCTTCAAGATGAAATAAAAGGATAGTATATAGCAACTCAGTATAAATATCAATATAAGGTTCTTCAGTAAATGTGAACATGTGGACAAATATTGTAATTTAGCTGCATAGAATGATAAAATGATAGAAATTTTGAAAATGATAAATATGTTGATAGTTATATAAAGATGTAATATATGACATCAATAATAAAAAGAGGTTAGTGGTAGAAATGAAAAGGATTAGAGTTTTTGTCTGTGATTGAAATTGCTATCAGTTTAAAATAAATGTTATCCGTTTAAAATTGTTATCAGTGTAACTTTAAGATTTTTTTGTAATTGTGATTAACACAAAGAAAATATTTACAGAATACACACAAAAGTGAACAAACTAATCAAATCATCTCACTATAAAAAATCAATGGAACACAAAGGAAGGCAATAAGAGGAAAAGGGGGATAAAAAAGCTACAAAACAACTAGGAAACAACAAAATGGCAATTGTAGTCCTTCTCTTTCAGAAATTACTTGAAATGGAAATGGATTAAACTTCCCAATCAAAAGACACTCAGAAGTAAACAACAAAAAATCAAATTACCCAATTAAAGGATGGGCAAAAAACTTGTAAAGATATCCATTCAAAGATGATATACAATGTCCAGCAAGCTTAAGGAAAGATGCTCAACACCCGATAATCAGATAAGTGCAAGTGAAAACTGCAGTGAAATAATACCTAACAACCACTAGGATGGCTCTTATAAAACAAAACAAAACAGTAAATAAGTGTTGTTGAGGATGTGGAGAAATTGGAGCCATTGTGCACTGTTCCTGGGCTTATAAAATGATGCAATTTCTGTGGAAGAGAACAATGGAGTTTCCTCAACAATCTTTAAAATATGACTACTTTAGATCAACATTATATTCTTAATGAATTGGATGTGCTTTTTTTGTTTCAAACTTCAAGATATGTTTATCTTGGTAATTAATGAAATCTCCAGTATTCAGGACATATTTTTAATACAAAGAACAGAATAAAAGAGTGATTCCTAAATGTCTTTCAGGTTATAATATTATTCTGGGAAGGGGTAATTTCTAACCTATTGATCTTTCTAATCTAGTAGTTCATATTTGACAGGGTAATGTAATTAAAAGATTTTTAATGTAATGAGAGTAAAGTGTTTCACATGGCAGCTGTCATACTGCCATGGCTAATTAGAACAAACTACACTGCAAAGAAATTACTAAAGAAAGAGAATTCCACTTGTAGTTAGAGTTAAGAAAAAAGTTGTCAAAACTGAGTGAACTCAGAGAAGACGTTGAAAAGATGGCAGAAGAGTAAGACGTGGAGATCACCTTCCTCACCACAGATACACCAGAAATACATCTACATGTGGAACAGGTCCTACAGAACACATACTGAATGCTGGCAGAAGACCTCAGACCTCCCAAAAGGCAAGAAAGTCCCCACGTACCTGGGTAGGGCAAAAGAAAAAAGAAAAAACAGAGACAAAGGAATAGGGACAGGTCCTGCACCAGTGGGAGGGAGCCGTGAAGGAGGAAAGGTTTCCACACACTAGGAAGCCCCCTCGTGGGCGGAGACTGTGGGTGGCGGAGGAGGGAAGCTCCAGAGCCACGGAGGAGAGAGCAGCCACAGGGGTGCAGAGGGCAAAGCGGAGAGATTCCCGCACAGAGGATCGGTGCCAACCAGCACTCACCAGCCCGAGAGGCTTGTCTGCTCACCACCAGGGCGGGCAGGGCTGGGAACTGAGGCTCGGGCGTCAGTCGGAGCGCAGGGAGAGGAATGGCAGCGTGAACACAGCCTGAAGGGGTTAGTGCACCACAGCTAGCTGGGAGGGAGTCCGGGAAAAAGTCTGGACCTGCCAAAGAGGCAAGAGACATTTTCTTCCCTCTTTGTTTCCTGGTGCGCGAGGAGAGGGGATTCAGGGCACTGCTTAAAGGAGCTCCAGAGATGGGTGTGAACCGCGCCTAAAAGCGCAGACCCCAGAGAGAGGCATGAGATGCTAAAGCTACTGCTGCTGCTGCTGCCACCAAGACCCCTGTGTGCAAGCCCAGGTCACTGTCCACACCTCCCCTCCCAGGAGCCTGTGCAGCCCACCACTGCCAGGGTCCCGTGATCCAAGGACAACTTCCCTGGGAGAATGCACGGCACACCTCAGGCTGATGCACCATCATACTGGCCTCTGCCACTGAAGGCTCACTCTGCATCTGTACCCCTCCTTACCCCTGGCCTGAGTGAGCCAGAGACCCCGAATCAGCTGCTTCTTTAACCCCGTCCTGTCTGAGCAAAGAACAGACACACTCAGGTGACCTACACGCAGGGATAGGGCCAAATCAAAAGCTGAACCCGGAGAGCTGTGCAAACAAATAATAGAAAGGTAAATTTCCCCCAGCAGCCTCAGGAGCAGCAGGTTAAATCTCCACAATCAACTTGATGTACGCTGCATCAGTGGAATAACTGAATAGACAGCGAATCATCCCAGCTTGAGGAGGTGGACTTTGAGAACAGATTTATTATTTGTTCCCCTTTTCCTCTTTTTGTGACAGTGTATGTGTATGCTTCTGTGTGAGATTTTGTTTGTATAGCTTTGCTTTCACCATTTGTCATAGGGTTCTGTCCATCCATTTATTTTCATTTTTTTAACTTAAAATCTTTTTTCTTAATAATTTTTATTTTAATAACTTTATTTTATTTTATATTACACTATTTTATTTTATCCTCTTTCTTCCTTCCTTCCTTCCTTCCTTCCTTTCTTTCTTTCTTTCTTCCTTTCTTTCTTTCTCTCTTTCTACTTTTTCTCCCTTTTATTCTGAGCTGTGTGGATGAAAGGCTCTTGGTGCTACAGCCAGGAGTCAGTGATGTGTCTCTGAGGTGGGAGAGCCAGCTTCAGAACACTGGTCCACAAGACACCTCTAAGCTCCACGTAATATAAAATGGCAAATATCTCCCAGAGATCTCCATCTCAACACCAAACCCAGCTTCACTCAGCGACCAGCAAGATAGAGTGCTGGACACCCTATGCCAAACAACTAGCAAGACAGGAACACAACCCCACCCTTTAGCAGAGAGGCTGCCTAAAATCATAATACGGCCACAGACACCCCAATCCACACCACAAGACATGGAACCGCCCACCAGAAAGACAAGATCCAGCCTCATCCACCAGAACACAGGCATTAGTCCCCTACACCAGGAAGCCTACACAACACACTGAACGAACTTTAGTCACTGGAGACAGACACAAAAAACAATGGAACTACGAACCTGCAGCCTGCAAAAAGGAGACCCCAAACACAGTAAGATAAGCAAAATGAGAAGACAGAAAAACACACAGTAGATGAAGGAGCAAGATAAAAACCCACCAGACCTAACAAATGAAGAGGAAATAGGCAGTCTACCTGAAAAAGAATTCAGAATAATGATAATAAAGGTGATCCAAAATCTTGAAAATAGAATAGAGAAAATGCAAGAAACATTTAACAAGGACCTAGAAGAACTAAAGAAACAAGCAACAATGAACAACACAATAAATGAAATTAAAAATACTCTAGATGGGATCAATAGCAGAATTACTGAGGCAGAAGAATGGATAAGTGACCTGGAAGATAAAATAATGGAAATCACTACTGCAAAGCAGAATAAAGAAAAAACAATGAAAAGAACTGAGGACAGTCTCAGACACTTCCAGGAATACATTAAATGCACCAGCATTCGAATTACAGGGGTCCCAGAAGAAGAAGAGAAGAAGAAAGGGAAATGAAATAGTTAATCAAGTCCAGGAAGCACAGAGAGTCCCATACAGGATAAATCGAAGGAGAAATATGCCAAGACACAAATTAATCAAACTATCAATAATTAAATACAAAGAAAACATACTAAAAGCAGCAAGGGAAAAAAAAAAAACAAATAACACACAAGGAAATCCCCATAAGGTTAACAGCTGATTTTTCAGCAGACACTCTGCAAGCCAGAAGGGAGTGGCAGGACATATCTAAAGTGCTGAAGGAGAAAAACTTACAACCAAGATTGCTCTACCCAGCAAGGATCTCATTCAGATTTGATGGAGAAATAAAAACCTTTACAGACAAGCAAAAGCTGAGAGAGTTCAGCACCACCAAACCAGCTTTACAACAAAGGCTAAAGGAACTTCTCTAGGCAAGAGACACAAGATGAGGAAAAGACCTACAATAACAAACCCAAAACAATTAAGAAAATGGGAATAGGAGCATACATATTGATTGTAAGGAACGGCACCAAAAATGGAGGAGAGCTTAAACAAGCTTTATTTGGGAATGCTCCCAGGCGAGGTTCACTGGTCCGAGAGAAAGGGACCAGAGGAGTCGCGCCCGGGTGCGGGCACGAACAAAATTTATAGGGGTGGACGCAGGGGAGGCGCTTGCTGTGTGAAGCAGCCCTTTTTTGGTAATCTCTCAGGTGTTGTAGCAATGTCAGGTGTTGGTTGCATCAGCCTCAGAGACGTTGGTTCTGCCCCTCGGGAAGTGGGAAGACCGGGGCCGAGTGGTGTGGCAATGTCAGGTGTCGGTTGCATCAGCCACTTTGGTGGGGGTTCCGTCTGGCTCCCTGGGCCCTTCCCTGGACCTGCTGGCCTTACATCCTGACTTCTTTGGTGTAATGGGGCAACGTTTTGTCTCTGGCTACTTCCTGCCGTACAGGGGCGCCGTAAGGGAGTTGGGTGGCCAGCGGTCCGGAGGTTAGGGGAGGGCGGCCACGGGGGGTTCTGTGGGTAGTAAGGTATACGGGTGGAGGAGCATCTGATTTACCACGACCCGAGAGACTTCTTGTATGCGACTGCGGAGAAACCTGAGGAAACAGGGCGCAAGCATGAATAGGTTGCAGATAAGGATTAAGGGGCCTAGGATTGGTGTCAGCCAGGTATAGAGGGTGGACTGCCACCAAACGGGGATGGGGGAGGTGGATTGTCACTGCCTGCGTTGGAGTTCTTCTTTTAAGCATCGGAGAGCATCTACATTGTCTTCAACGCCCCCTGTCTCGTTGATGTAGTAGCAGCACTCTTCCTGTAGGAAGAGGCAGGTACCTCCTTTGTCGGCTGTCAGAAGGTCCAGGGCACGTCGATTTTGGAGGGCAGCTCGGGCTACTGAGGTGATCTGACACTGGAGGGAGGTGATGGAGGTGGCAGAGTTCTCAATGGCTAGCTGGAGTTTCTTTTCTAGGTCGCGGGATGTTGAGACACTGTGTGTTAGGGCTCCTCCCCCAATGCCCGCAGCGACGAGAGAGGAGGCGAGGGAAATGCCTGCGACCATAGGGAGAAAGATGGCCCTTTTTTGTCAGCCAAAAATTTGTGTGGTAAGTGAGAGAAATTCGGCGTGGCCATATAATGTGAGTTATGGAACAAGGGTGACGGGGATACGTGGGAAGGGGGAGGAAGAGTTGACCTCTTTTGTAAGGGAGCCATTACACCAAAAGAACAAGCCTGGTGGGGCCCCCATTGGCGTAGTTACAGGGAGGGATGAATTGCAAGGGAGTGCATCATCAGTTAAGTTTGGACGGCTGCCATAGCAAATTGTGAGGTTCTTTTTTCCTAAATCAAGGAATATGGGGACTCTTAATGGGGGAAATGATAAGTTCTGGGAGGAACTAGGGAGGGTAGAGGTGAAGGGCTGATCGAGTAGGACAGCAGTTAATGGTGGTTGGGCAAGTGTGGCACATAGAAAGCAGTCAGAGATGTTGCCTATTCCGGTGTGATTAAGCATTTGCACCCCTTGGCAGATGAGGGCCAACCAAGAAAAAGGGTCCGTCTTGTGCTCAGGGTGGGGTAGTTGGCATTCTAGGGCCTGTTCCATCTCCTGGACCATGGTGGCCTGTTTGCTCAAGTGCTGGCTACTTTCAGGTATCACTCTGACATATGAGCGGAAGACCCTGATAGAGCCCACGGGGGTAGGCATCAGTTGCCCACTGATAGATTTTTCCTTGTACTCCTTTTACCCATCTGGTGTCCCAGGGATCTTTGATGTTGATGAATAATTGACCCTTGCCATTTGTGGTGAGCAGGTGGGATTTTCGGAGCGAGCTCCTGGTATCTAGTTTTGCCACATGGATGTTACATGAGTGATAGGGGCACCCCCCATAGGTCTCACCCCACCATTGACAGTAGTCTCTTGTCTGATCGTAAGTGAAGCAGACAGTGGGGGTGGACCAACCCAGGGGAACACCTTCAATGTTAGAGATGGGGATCTGGACTGTCACCAGGGCCTGACACCCATCTCGTTGGCAGTCTCCCGTGCCCAGGACTCGGGCGTGGGTCCGACCTTTAGCTTGCCATGTCCCGTGGACCTGGAAGTGCCATAGAGATATCTGGTGAGTCCTGGGTGGCAGGAGGAGCAGCAGGAGGAGAGACAGGGTGATGGACAAACCGTAGTCTCGTGGGACCCAGCAGTAGGGCCATCCAAGCCTCTGGAGTTGGGGCCATTTTAAGGCGGGAGACATGGTACCAGGAGGGGTGTCCCAAGAGTTTAGCTGTCATGGGATTGGTCACCGTATGGGGGCCTGTCCCCCATGGCTTGAGAGATTGGGGGTGTAATTCTTTGAGGAGGACGCTATCGCTGGGTTGTAGAGGGAGAGAGGAAGTTTCAGAGGCAGTGGCCGTCAGCAGGTTGTGGTCAGCATGTTCATGGAGAAGGTGGTGAAGCAGAGACAGGTAGGGGAGGTAGGAAGCTAGGGGTGGGTTTGGGGTTGGTAGGTTATGGAGGAGAAAAGGGCGGCCATAGAGCAGTTCGAATGGACTGAGACCAGTAGGGGTCCGAGGTGAGGCTCGGATTCGGGTGAGGGCAAGAGGGAGCAGATCGGGCCATGAGATACAGACCTCAAGGGAGAGCTTGGTGGGGTGGTCTTTCAAGATTCTGTTGGCATGCTCAGCCTTACTGGATGACTTGGGGTGGTAGGGGATGTGGAGTCTCCAGGTGATCTGAAGAGCCTCGGATACCTGCTGAATCACCTGAGAGACGAAGGTGGGTCCGTTGTCCAACTGGATGGAGATCCGCAGGCCAAATCGGGGGATGATATGTTGGAGAAGGATGGTGGTGACCATATCTGCCATTTCTCAGGCCGTTGGGAAGGCCTCAATCCAACCTGAAAAGGTGTCAATGAGAGTGAGCAAATATCAGAAGCATTTACAGGGGGGCATGTGGGTGAAGTCAATCTGCCAGTCCTCACCAGGTTGGTGTCCGCACATCTGGTGAGTAGGGATTCGGGGCCATAGACCTCCTTGTGGAGAGACAGACGTGCAAGTCTGGCAAGCCACGTGAGTTTTTGAGATGGCATCTCTGAGTCCAGGCATGTAAAAGAGGGGATCTAGGAAATGGAACATCACCTTCGGGCCAATGTGTAGGGACTTGTGAATGTCTGATAAGGGGCTGGCCGCTTGGGCTGAAGGGAGGGCAACTTTGTTGTCCATAAAAATCCATCCTTTTTCGGCCTTGTGGTTCCCTTTGGATAGTAGGGCTGTCTCTTCGTGGGGGTCATATGCAGGTCAGATTGAGGTGGTGAGGAACAAGATCGGAGCTGGAGAGGCCTCTTTAGTGAGCTCACAGGCCACGGAGTCGGCCTTTGAGTTACCTTGTGCTATTGGGTTAGAAGGAGACCAGTGGCCCCTGCAGTGGATGATTGCCACCTCCTCAGGCAGTTGGAGGGCCTCCAGAAGTTTTGCGATGAGAGAGACATTGACCACCGGGGAACCCTTCGTGGTCAAAAGTCCGTGCCCCCTCCAAAGAGCTGAATGGCTGTGTGCAATCAGGAAGGCGTATTTAGAATCTGTGTAGATATTGACCCCTTTGCCCTTAGAGAGGTCAAGGGCGCACGTGAGTGCTATCAGTTCAGCCCTTTGAGAGGTTGTTCCTTCTGGGAGGCGGTTGGCCTCGATAATGGTTGAGATGGTTACTACCACATAGGCTGCCTGGTGGTGTCCGTCGGGACCGAGTATTGAGCTGCCATCTACGAAGATGGTGCAGTCCGTGTTTAACAGTGGAGTATCAAAGAGTCCCTCCCTCGGCGGGCTGAGGGCCTCTATGACTTGGGGGTAGGAGTGGAAAGGGGAGGTCCCGGAATCGAAGATAGGCAAGAGGGAGGCCAGGTTTAGGCGCGGGGAGAGGTCGAGGGAGATAGCAGGATTTTCAATGAACAGCAGGTAGAATTCCTGGATACGGGAGGGGCCCAAGAGAGAGACTTATGGCCGAAGAGGTCGGCCAGTCGGTGGGAGGAAAATACAGTCAGCGGGTGGGCCAGGGTCAGTTTGAGTGTTTGTTTGGACAGCTCGGCTGCTGCTGCCAAAGCTCAGAGGCATGGTTGCCATCCCCGCATGGTTGGGTCAAGTTGTTTGGAGAGGTAGGCCACAGGGCGATAGGAAGGCCCTACAGGCTGGGCAAGAAGTCCAGTAGCTATTCCAATCCGTTCATCTACAAAGAGGTGGAAAGGACGGTCTGGGTTAGGCAGAGAAAGGGGAGGGGAGGATATCAGGGTGTCTCTGAGGGTGAGAAAGGCCCGTCGAACAGTGGAGGGAGAGGTAAGGGGTCCTTGGGGGGTTTCTTTAGCAGCTAAATATAGGGGCTTAGCAAGAATAGCAAAGTTAGGGATCCAGTGTCGGAAAAATCCTATTAGGCCCAGAAAGGAGAGAATCTGGTCAGCTGTCACTGGAGATTGGAGGTCGCGGATGGCCTGGGTGCGGTCAGCTGTCAGGCTCTTTGTTGTGGGGGTAAGGTGAATCCCCAGGTAGGTTACTGAGGGTGTAGACAGTTGGGCCTTGGCTGGAGAGACCCGATAGCCGCGAGAGCTGAGATAATTGAGGTCAGCAGTGTGCTATTTTGAGAGGCTGAGAGATGGGCTACAGAGGAGGAGGTCATCCACGTATTGGAGGACTATAGTGGGCATGAGAGGGCAGGAAGCAAGATCCCGCGCCAGAGCCTGGCCAAAGAGGTGGGGGCTGTCGCGGAAGCCCTGGGGAAGAACCGTCCAGGTAAGCTGGCGGGAAGCCTGGGTATCCGGATCTGTCCAGGTGAAAGCAAAAAGGAAGTAGGAATCAGGGTGCAGGGTGATAGAAAAGAAGGCGTCCTTGAGATCTAGGACCAACAATGGGTGGTGGGTGGGGGGATATGGGAGAGCAAAGTGTATGGGTTTGGCAAAACTGGGTGGAGGGGAATTATCGCCTCATTGATTAGTTGGAGATCCTGGACCAGGCGGTAATCTCCTGAGGCCTTGCGGACAGGCAGGATGGGGGTGTTGCAGGGAGCGTCCGTGGGGATGAGGAGCCCCTGGTCTAAGAGTTTGGTGATAATAGGTCATAAGCCCCTTAGCTGAGTTTCAGAAATGGGGAATTGGGGCCTGGATGGAAACTTGGAGGGGGTCTTTAAGACAGATTAGGACAGGGCTGCGGTGTGTCGCTATTGTAGAGTTTGATGTATCCCAGACCTGGGGGTCTATCCAGTTGGGGGAGATGGGAGGAGGAAGAGAGGAGGGAGAGGGCTCCACTGCCAGACTGAGGAAGGGGAGCAGGAGTTGAGAGGAGGAGGCCTTAGGATCAAGTCTGGCAATTTGGAGAGAGGCCTCTAATTGGAAGACAACATCACGACCTAGCAGAGGAACCGGGCAGGACGGTATGACTAAGAAAGAATGAGTGAAAGGGAGCCTCTCGATGTAACATGAGAGAGGGCCGGTCTGGAGCGGGAAGGACGGCTTACCGTCGATGCCCATAACCGAGATCTGGGAAGGAAAAACTGTCCTGGAATATGTAGGCAAGACCGAATAGGTAGCCCCCGTGTCCACCAGGAATGAGATGGACTCACCCGCTACCTGTAGCGTTACCCTGGGCTCGGCGAGGGTGATGGGGGTCTTCGAGTCCTGGTGTTGTCAATCGTCAGCCAATCCCAGGAGTTCGAGTGGTGGAGCCGTCGGGTCAGTCCACCCTCCATGTGGAGGTGCTGAGGGAGGACCGGCCGTAGGGCAGTCACTTTTCCAATGGACTGTTAGCCCGCAGCCATGGCAGGGCTTGGAAGGAGGCCGGGGATTGGGACATTGGCGAGCCCAGTGCCCCTCTTTTCCGCACTTGAAGCAGGCCCCTGGTGGGGTTTCCTTCGGCGGGTCCCGTGGATGCTGTCCATGGGAGATGGCCGGCCGCAGGGTGGCTCCGAGGGCTTGGGTTTGGAGGGCCACCTTTTGGTGCATCCGAGCCTCTTGGCTGGATTCTGCCAAATCTTCATGGGCATTGTAGACTTTAAAGGCCATTTTTACCAGGTCTCGGATGGGAGTCTGGGGGCCGTCCTCTGCCTGCTTAAGTTTTTTTCTGATATCAGGGGCTGATTGGGTGGTAAAGTGGGTGGCCAAGACCGTTGCGCCTGCGGGGGTGTCAGGGTCCAAGCAGGTGTAGAGAGTTAGGGCCTCTGTAAGTTGGTTGAGGAAAACGGCCGGATTTTCATTGGGCTCTTGGGTTATCTCTTTTAGCTTTTCAAAGTTGACAATCTTGTGGGAGCCAGCCTGCATACCAGCTAAAAAGCATTAGATCGCGTTTGCGGCG
Source organism: Leucopleurus acutus (assembly GCF_964270905.1). NCBI lineage: Eukaryota > Metazoa > Chordata > Mammalia > Artiodactyla > Delphinidae > Leucopleurus > Leucopleurus acutus. The sequence goes on from NC_139164.1 coordinate 11,237,898, forward strand.
ACCGTCTTGGTCGTCCTGATAACTCCAGCCTGGATCGGTGCCAGGAATGACAGTGGCTCCGACGGGCATAGAATTATCAGTGAGGTGGACCTGTTCTGCATGGTTTTGGGCAGCAGTTTGAATTCTTTCCCTCTCATCGGGGGTCAGAGTAGAAGATAGGATGACAAAGATGTTGTGCCAGGTTAGATCGTAAGCTTGAGAGAGGTAGCGAAATTCTTTGATGTAGCGGGAGGAGTCGGCAGTAAAGGAGCCTAATCGCTTTTCTATTTGAGAGGGATCTTGGAGGGAAAAGGGAACATGAACTCTAACCAATCCTTCCGCTCTGGCCACCTCTCTTAAGGGACAGAGAAGGTCTGTGTCCTGGGAGTCGTGGTGGTGAGAGCAGGTGTGTGAGCTGACTGGCGAGGAGAGGGGTGATGAGAGATAGATGGAGGGAGAGGAAGCAGGGGAAGGAGGAGACGGGGGAGGTTGCCAGGGGGAGTGGGGGAGCGGTGGGGGGCGATGGAGTAGGCTTGGGAGGGAGAGGGGCCGGCCCAGAGTAGGGTGGGGGTTGGAGAGGAGCTCTGGAGGGGGGAGAGACGAGAGATTCGGGTGGGTCGGCTAGTGGAGAGGGGTCATTGTCAAAGGAAATTAGGGGCTTAGATATAGGAGTTGTCTGTTTGGCAAGGAGGATCTGGGAGGTGGAACAATCGAGGCAGAGGGAAGGGCGGGAGCGTAAATACCAGAAGGCCTGGTAGGGGACCTCGGACCATTTACCCGTCCTGCGGCAGTAGTTATCTAAATCACGGAGGATGTTGAAATTGAAAGTCCCTTCAGGAGGTCATTTAGATTGATCATCTAGAGGGTACCGTGGCCAGGCCTCGGTGGAATAAAATATGAGCCGCCTGCGGCGGAATCTTGAGAAAAGCCGAGTTTTGTAAAGTTGGCCAGGAGACACCCCAGGGGTGCCTTCGGATCTGGTTTGGATTCTGAAGTCCCCATGACCTCCAGTTTGTCCCCGGGTGAACAGAGAAAGAGAGAGACTCTCTGGTCTCAATCTTTGGTCACGGCGGATCAGAGAGCAGTCAGGCGGTTGGGACGTCTCCGCAACCATCTGTGGCTCGGAGGGAAGATGGAGGAGTCCCTGACATGGTCACGGTTAAGGACAGGGAGTCCGGTGGGCAGGGACCCCGCGGTTCGAGGGGAACGAAGGAGGAACTTACCCCATTTCTGCCGGATCGGGTGGGTGAGCAGAGGTCCCTGGTCGGGAGGGGTGGTCCCGCGGTAATTTGTGGGGCTGGGTACCCCTGCCGGGTTTCGGCACCAAATGTAAGGAATGGCACCAAAAATGGAGGAGAGCTTAAACAAGCTTTATTTGGGAACGCTCCTGGGACAGGTTCACTGGTCCGAGAGAAAGGGGCCAGAGAAATCACACCCAGGTGTGGGCGCGAACAAAAGTTATAGGGGTGGACGCAGGGGACGTGCTTGTTGTGTAAGCAGCCCTTTTTTGGTAATCTGTCGGGTGTTGTGGCAATGTCAGGTGTCGGTTGCATCAGCCACTTTGGCAGGGGTTCCGTCTGGCTCCCTGGGCCCTTCCCCGGACCCGCTGGCCTTACATTGATAATTACCTTAAATGTAAATGGACTAAATGCTCCCCCCAAAAGACACAGATTGACTGAATGGATACAAAAACGATACCCATATATATGCTGTCTACAAGAGACCCACTTCAGACCTAGGGACACATACAGACTGAAAGTGAGGGATGGAAAAATATATTCCATGCCAATAGAAATCAAAAGAAAGCTGGAGTAGCAATTCTCATATCAGACTAAATAGACCTTAAAATAAAGACTATTAGAAGAGACAAGGAATGACACTACATAATGATCAAGGGATCGATCCAAGAAGACTATATAACAATTGTAAACGTTTATGCACCCAACATAGGAGCACCTCAATACACAAGGTGAATACTAACGGCCATAAAAGGGAAAATTGAAGGTAACACAATTATAGTAGGAGACTTTAAACCCCACTTTCACCAATGGAGAGATCATCCAAAATGAAGTTAAATAAGGAAACACAAGCTTTATAAAATACATTAAATAAGATGGACTTAATTGATATTTATGAGACATTCCATCCAAAAACAACAGAATAAATATTTTTCTCAAGTGCTCATGGAATATTCTCCAGGATAGATCATATCTTGGGTCACAAATCAAGCCTTGGTAAATTTAAGAAAATTGAAATTTTATCAAGTATCTTTTCTGACCACAACTGTATGAGACTAGATGTCAATTACAGGAAAAGATTTGTAAAAAAATATAAACACAGGGAGGATAAACAATACATTACTTAATAATGGAGTGATCACTGAAGAAATCAACGAGAAATCAAAAAATACCTAGAAAGAAATAACAATGGAGACAAGGAGACCCAAAACCTATGGGATGCAGCAAAAGCTGCTCTAAGAGGGAACTTTATAGCAATACAATCCTACCTTAAGAAACAGGAAACATCCCAAATAAACAACCTAATCTTTCACCTAAAGCAATTGGAGAAAGAACAAAAAACGCCAAAATTAGCAGAAGGAAAGAAATCATAAAGATTAGATAACATATAAATGAAAAACAAATGAAGGAAATGATAGCAAAGATCAATAAAAACTTAAATTTGGTTCTTTGAGAAGGTAAACAAAATTGATAAGCCATTAACCAGACTCATTAAGAAAAAAGGGAGCACTCTCAAATCAATAGAATTAGAAATGAAAAAGGAGAAGTAACAACTGACACTGCAGAAATACAAAGGAGTATGAATGATTAGTACAAGCAACTATATGCCAATAAAATGGACATGCTGCAAGAAATGGACAAATTCTTAGAAAATCACAATGTTCTTAGACTGAACCAGGAAGAAGTAGAAAATATAAACAGACCAATCACAAGCACTGAAATTGACATTGTGTTTCAAAATCTTGCAACAAAAAAACTCAGGAACAGATGGATTCACAAGTGAATTCTATCAGATATTTAGAGAAGAGCTGACACCTATCCTTCTCAAAATCTTACAAAATATAGCAGAGGGACGAACACTCCCAAACTCATTCTACAAGGCCACCATCACCCTGATGCCAAAACCAGACTAAGGTGTCACAAAAAAAGGAATCTACAGACAGATTTCACTGATGAACATAGATGCAAAAATCCTCAACAAAATACTAGCAAACAGAATCAACGCACATTGAAACGATCATACACCATGATCAAGTGGGGGTTTTCCCAGGAATGCAAGGGTTCTTCAATATAGGTCAATCAATCAATATTATACAACATATTAATAAATTGAAGGATAAAAACCATATGATCACCACAATAGATGCAGAGAAAGCTTTTGACAAAATTCAACACTCATTTATGATAACAATCTTCCAGAAAGTAGGCATAGAGGGCAATTTCCTCAACATAATAAAGGTCATATATGACAAACCCACAGCCAACATCATCCTCAATGGTGAAAAACTGAAAGCATTTCCACTAAGATCAGGAACAAGACAACGTTGCCCACTCTCACGACTATTATTCAACATAGTTTTGGATGTTTTAGCCACAGCAATCAGAGAAGAAAAAGAAATAAAAGGAATCCAAATTGGAAAGGAGAAGTAAAGCTGTCACTGTTTGCAAATGACATGATACTGTAAATAGAGAATTGTAAAGATGCTACCGGAAGACTGCTAGAGCTAACCAACGACTTTGGTAAAGTAGCAGGATACAAAATTAATGCACAGAAATCTCTGGCATTCCTATACACTAATGATGAAAACTCTGAAAGTGAAATTAAGAAAACACTCCCATTTACCACTGCAACAAAAAGAATAAAATACCTAGGAATAAACCTACCTAAGGAGACAAAAGACCAGTATGCCGAAGATTATAAGACACTGATGAAAACAATTAAAGATGATACAAAGAGAAGGAGAGATATACTGTGTTCTTGGACTGGAAGAATGAACATTGTGAAAATAACTCTACTACCCAAAGCAATGTAGAGATCTAATTCAATCCCTATCAAACTACCACTGGCAGTTTTCACAGAACTAGAATAAAAAATTTCACAATTTGTATGGAAACACAAAGTCCCCGAATAGCCTAAGCAATCTTGAGAAAGAAAAACGGAGCTGGAGCAATCAGGTCCCTGAACTTCAGACTATACTACAAAGCTACAGCAATCAAGACTGTATGGTCCTGGCACAAAAACAGAAATATAGATCAATGGAACAGGATAGAAAGCCCAGACATAAACCCATGCACATATGGTCACCTTGTCTTTGATAAAGGAGGCAAGAATATCCAATGGAGAAAAGACAGCCTCTTCAATAAGTGGTGCTGGGAAAACTGGATAGCTACATTTTGAAGAAGGAAATTAGAACACTCCCTAACACCATACAGAAAAATAAACTAAAAATGGGATAAGACCTAAATGTAAGGCCAGACACTATCAAACTCTTAGAGGAAAACATAGGCAAAATCCCCTATGACACAAATCACAGCAAGATCCTTTTTGACTCACTTCCTAGAGAAATGGAAATAAAACCAAAACTGAATAAATGGGACCTAATGAACTTAAAAGGATTTTCACAGCAAGGAAGCCATAAACAAGACGAAAAGACAACCTTCAGAATCGGAGAAAATATTTGTAAATGAAGCAAGTGACAAAGATTAATCCCCAAAGTTTACAAGCAGATCATGTAGCTCAGTATCAAAAAAAAAAAAAAACCACAAAAAACAAAAAACTGAATCCCAAAGTGGGCAGAAAACCTAAACAGACATTTCTCCAGAGAAGATACACAGATGGCCAACAAACACATGAAAAAATGCTCAATGTCGTTAATCTTTAGAGAAATGCAAATCAAAACTATAATGCAATATCACCTCACACGGGTCAGAATGGAAATCATTAAAGGTCTACAAAAATAAATGCTGGAGAGGGTGTGGAGAAGAGGGAGCCCTCATAAACTCTTGATGGGAATGTAAATTGATACAGCCACTATGGAGAACAGTATGGAGGTTCCTTAAAAAACTACAAATAGAACTATCATACAAGCCAGCAATCCCACTACTGGGCATATACCCTGAGAAAACCAAAATCTAAAAAGTGTCATGTACCACAATGTTCATTGCAGCTCTATTTACAACACCCAGTACATGGAAGCAACCTAAATATCTATCATTGGATAAATGGATAAAGAAGATGTGGCACATATATACAGTGGAATATTACTCACCCAATAAAAGAAACAAAAGTGAGTTATTTTTAGTGAGGTGGATGGACCTAGAGCCTGTCATACAGAGTGAAGTAAGTCAGAAAGAAAAAGACAAATACCGTATGCTAACACATATATATGGAATTTAAGAAGACAAAAAAATGTCATGAAGAACCCAGGGGTAAGACAGGAATAAAGACACAGACCTACTGGAGAACGGACTTGAGGATATGGGGAGGGGGAAGGGTGAGCTGTGACAGGGTGAGAGAGAGTCATGGACATATACACACAACAAACCTAAGGTAGATAGCTAGTGGGAAGCAGCAGCATGGCACAGGGATATCGGCTCCGTGCTTTGTGACCACCTGGAGGAGTGGGATAGGGAGGGTGCGAGGGAGGGAGACGCAAGAGGGAAGAGATATGGGAACATATGTATATGTATAACTGATTCACTTTGTTATAAAGCAGAAACTAACACACCATTGAAAGCAATTATACTCCAATAAAAATCTTAAGAAAAAAAATTGTTAATTATTCGCACTCAACATCTAAGCACCTAAAAACAGTAGTAACCATACGGATGTCAGCAATATGGCAATGGAAGACATTTGTCCTTTTTCTCCCCCTTTTTAATCCACATACTAGACATTCATTCATTATTTCTATGTCTTCATGTCTGTTATGTCTCCTTAAAACTTATTCGAAGTAATTCAAGGGGCATCTCTTTCACCAGTACACACAGTAAGAAAGAGACAAACCTTCATAAGGGAGGTAGAACAAGTATACCCATAAAAAGAAGCTTAGATTCCACTGCCCACTGTGGAGAAAAAATTGGGGGAGTGCTGACTTCAACAGGCACACACCCATGAGGAAGAACTTGTAGAAGTCTAGTGTTCCCAAAGGGAGATACCAGGACACCATTTCAGAAAAAAATGAAAATAATATATACAAGATTGTCTGCAGAAGAGAAGATGAAAAAACATTTTTTTCCAGCAACGCCCTTTCACCAAGAAACACTGAAGAAAGTCGATTTACTTGGCACAGGTAATCTCTCCCTAGGGGAAAATTAAAGTGGTGAGTAAACCACCTGTATCCCAGCCAGGCAAGGTACAGCTGGAGAAGTCACATTTTTCTCCACCATCCCTTGGTGGGAGTCTATGACTTGTGGGAGGGAGAACATTGGGAAAGAAGCCAATAAGAGTTTCAAAATGTATTGAAAGAGTTGTTTTCAGCAAAAAGTTCACCCACAAGTCCCTGAGAGTATTAGCCCTGGGAATCTCTACTGGATCTGTAGGCATTGCCAAAGAACCTAGTGCTAAATGCATACATCTCTTCACTCTGCGATTGTTTCCTTGTGCATACTCCTGAGTACATTTTCGATAGTGAGCTCTGGTAGACAGGGAGCATGCTCAGAAAAGAGGCCATACATGGTAGGTGAGCTAGAAAAAACAACTACAAACTTGACCTATAGCAACAAGTTTTTGAATACAAGAAAAAGGGGGGGAGTTTCCAATAGCCAGTCAAAACCAGAGAAAACATACAAGCTAAAACAATTAAGCTACAAGACAGAGCAAGAAGAAGAAAGCAGGTTCACATTGGAACACACAATAAAAACTCAGATGCTAGCAATATGGTACAACTAAACACTCCATCTAAACCAAACACCTCATCTGATGAAAATAATACACAGGATTAAGGAGTTGGCAGCTACTTCAAATGGGAAAACACCAAGGCATAACTGAAAGAAATATTTAAAAAAATGAAAAAGTAAGGACTTATTACATTACAAAAAGAAAACTAAATACCAGAATCTAGTTTAGATAAAGATTCAAAATACTGGTTATGAAGAAGCACATCAAGTAGCTAGAAAACTCAGAAAAGCAACTTGTGAAATCCGGAAGAGAGTATATGACAAAAGAGTTATTATCCAAAGAGATCAAAATAATAAAGGAACCAAATAAAAATTCTGGAGCTCAAGAATTTTAAAAATGGGATAAATGTTGCAATAAAGAGCAGCTGTAGCTGGGCAGACGAGATGTAAGAAAGGATAAATAACTTGGAAATAGACACTTTGAAATAACACTGGAAAGAAACAAAAAACAGATTTAAATGGAATGAAGATAGCTATATGGGTTATGAGAATCCATTAAAATATATGAAAACATTTGGGATTCCAGAAGGAGAAATGATGCACAATGGGGCAGAGGATTTATTTAAAGAAATTAAAGCTAAGAACATGCTAAACATAGGAAATAATTAAATATACAAAGGGCTAATTGATCACCTTATGATTTCAGTACCAAAAATATCAAAAATCAAATATAAAGAAAGATAATTAAAGGTAGTTAGGAAAAATATATATAACCTACAAAGGAATTCCCTTTAGTCTATCAAGCTGATGAAAGAAACAAAAGAAAAAAAATCTAGCCAAGAATACTTTACCTGGCAGAGTTATCCCTCAGATATGTAGGGGGGAAAAAAGGCTGAGTGATTTCACTACCACTAAACCTCACTTGCAAGAAATTCTGAAAGATAGTCTTCAATCTGAAAGGAAAATCAGAAATCTGTGACTTGAAGACATATGAAAATCCACAACTTTGTTGGGGGGTCCATAGTTGGTGTAATAATTATAAATATTCAGGTTTACTGAATGAAGTGGCACAATCCACCTACCTGGGTTTAGCTGGTACTTCTCTCAGCATCCACACTCCCACTTTGGGAAAATGAAAATACCTGGGGTTTTTTTTGACCAAAGGTCCAGCTTTAATAGTCCAAAGTCACAGTATTTACTGCCCACAGATGTCAGAAATGGGGGCAAAATAACTCAGGGAAGAATAGTTCTCCATGTCAGATCACCAGCCAGCAGGGTATAGAGCAGTGTAGCAATCATGGTTCAGAAGTTACGAAGTTGGGGGAGGGCAGCGGGTTGCTCAACCCTAAGTGGTTGTTTTAAAAGCTGTCCTGAGGAAAACAAAGTGGTAACTTGTGGTGGTAATACTAAAGTCATGTCCTTATCTAAATGTCCAGACTCCAGGTGTAAGCAGGATTGTCATACTATAAAATGCTTAGGCAGCAAGTCAAGAAAGCTGTTTTTGCATTAAAGTGGACCCTGTGATGCCTAGGCATTAGTCTTTGGGGGAAATGATGGGCACTGTCTGAATGCTGCCAAACCTGGTCTTGAGTCAACTCACCAGTACAGAGTAAAACCAATCTACTGACACTGAGTTGTGGTAAAGGAAAGTACAGCATTTGTTTCAGGGGCCCAAGCAAGGAGAACAGGCATCTAATGTGCAAAGGGCCGAAACACCTTGATGGCTTTCAGGGAAAAAATATTTAAAGGCAGTGTTAGGGAAGGGGCTACAGAGTGTGATCACGTTGTGCACAATTCTCAGATTGGTTGCAATGGAGGTGAAATTTCAAGCACAACCATCCTTCTGGTTTCAACTGGTCTGAGGTGTACATGATTGTGGTCAACAGTTTTCATCTGGTGGGGTCTGTTTCCTATGAAGACAAATCAGGAATGTGTGTCAGACCATTATGTCTTTCAGGGAACAGGGGATTTCATGACTCTGCCATGTGGTTGGTTTATAGTATAAATTGATACCAGTTTCCCAGCCCAACAAGTACTCTTGGTTTCTACATCTTTACATTTTCTAATCATTAATGCTTGAGCCAGCATTTTGAGATTGACTGGACGCCTGGGACAATAAAGCAAAAGCCTTTTACTTCAAAGAACAGGGACAGAGGGGCTTGTATTCAGTTTCATTCCCCCCCCCCTTTCCTATGATACTCCTCAATCTTGAGGAGAACACGTACAGGAAAAAAAGGGAATAAAATTTTGGATAGAGAGGTTAATCATAAACTTGAGAGAGGAACATGGTTTTAGGGGAGCTCAGTTTTGTAACAAGTGAAGATATTAAAAGAGACTGCATAAACAATTGGAGAGCAGTAAAAGTGCTCAATCAGGGCTTCCCTGGTGGTCCAGTGGTTAAGCATCCTCCTGCCAATGTCAGGGACACAGGTTCCTGTTTGATTGGTGAAGCTGAAGTAACTTGGTGTTCCTACTAAATGGCTGGACCATAAAGCTCAAGACAGTGTGGATTGTGCTCTTTACAATGAGATGTAAGTCATACACATCCATGTGTTGTGGGTGCCTGGGCAGATATGGAGGATTACAAAGGGCATGTGCCAGGTGCCACATACTGTGTTGCAAAGTGTCCTGCATGGGAGCAGTTGAGCTTTCATCTGGGAAAGCCCTGGGGATGTGTGGGTTGCCTTCTGTTGGGTAAATTGGATCCAAGTCAATAAATCACCCATGTAAGCCAATAAATGAGGAAAAAGCCTTTGTTGAACCCCATAACATGCCCAACAGTTGTGGCAGCCATACAAATGAGCTCTGATTTCTGTCCATTGCATAAAAATATTGACAACTGCATAAATGGGCAGACTGTGGAGCCCTGAGTGCTGTCTGTGGATAAAGGTCCCCTTGGGGTGGTGTAAAGACTTTACCCTGTGACTGTGGTCCTAGAGGGTATATGTGGCAGTGCTGTGGTGGTGGCAGCATCTGCAGCTGGGGATGGGTCCTCTCAATAGAGATGAAATTAACTTAGTCTCAGTAGAACACATAATGTGGACAATTTAATGGATGTGACGAAGGCAACTAGCTAAATGTTTAAGGACCCACTTCTCCCAGTGTTGTGTGACTTGACACATAGCTTGACCTTACAAAGCTCAAAAACACAGTGGAAAGCAGCTTGGAAGTCATAGTGCTACTTCACCCTTGAGCAGCAAACATTGTAGTAGGCAGGTGTAAACTTATAGTTGACAACAAGTCATCAAGTCCACAGGGGAGCCATCAGGAGAAACCAAATTCTGGAAGGACCAGGTAGAGAGAAAAAGATAAATGTTTCATCTTTGTTTACAAAGATAAAATTTCTCAACTTGTAGCTCATAGTTAGTGTAAGAGGAAAAGCATTCTGGAAAACAGAGATTAAAAGCTAGAATATTTCTCAGGGTATATGTCCAGTAGTGGGATTGCTGGGTTGTATGGTAGTTCTATTTGTAGTTTTCTAAAGAACCTCCACACTGTTCTCCATAGTGGCTGTATCAATTTACATTCCCACCCTGAGAAAACCAGAATTCACAAAGTGTCATGTACCAAGATATTCATTGCAGCTCTATTTGCAATAGCCAGGACATGGAAGCAACCTAAATGTCCATCAACAGATGAGTGGATAAAGAAGATGTGGCACATATATACACTGGAATATTACTCAGCCATAAAAGGAAACGAAACTGAGTTATTTGTAGTGAGGTGGTTGGACTTAGGGTCTGTCATACACAGTGAAGTAAGTCAGAAAGAGAAAACAACATATCGTATGCTAACACATATATATGCAATCTAAGAAGAAAAAAAAAAAGGACATGAAGTACCTAGGGGTAAGACGGGAATAAAAACACAGACCTACTAGAGCATGGACTTGAGGATGTGGGGAGGGGGAAGGGTAAGCCGTGACAAAGTGAGAGAGTGGCATGGACATATATACACTATCAAACGTAAAATAGATAGCTGGTGGGAAGCAGCCGCATAGCACAGGGAGATCAGCTAGGTTGTTTGTGACCACATGGGGGGGATAGGGAGTGTGGGAGGGAGGGAGATGCAAGAGGGAAGAGATATGAGAACGTATGTATATGTATAACTGATTCACTTTGTTATTAAGCGGAAACTAACACACCATTGTAAAGCAATTATACTCCAATAAAGATGTTAAAAAAAAACACACGTTATAGTAAAAAATGTCAAAATTCAATGATAATGGACCTTAAAGGCAAACAGGGAAAATTGAATGAAGTAAACTATGAAGAGCATCCATTAGGCTATCAGCATATTTATCAGCAAAAACTCTATAAGACAGGATGTGGAAACATAATATATTCAGTGTTGAAAGATAAACCTTTCAGCCAGTAATGCTTTAACCAGAAAAGTTATCCTTCAGACATTAAGAAGAAATAAAGGTTTTCCCAGACAAACAAAATATCATGGAATTAATTAGCAGTTGATCTGTTTTGGAAGAAATGCTAAAATGAGCTTTCAAGCTGAAATATAGAGATGCACATCACTGACATGTAAATATATGAAATCGTTCAACACACTGGTAAAGATGTAAGATAGAATTGCAAAACTGTAACTATATTAGGATGGTTTGCTAATTACTTATCATTGGTAAAAAGGTTAAAGGAAAAGCGTATTCAAATTACTATAAATTTAATAAATACATAGCATAAGGTAAATTGTGACACCTGGAATATAAAGGAAGATTAGCAAAAAAGATGGAGATTTTTAGGGAAAAAAATATGATGTTATCATAATAAAACGTACTGTTGTATTTCTGTATGTTATGTAAGCCACACGGTAATAACACAGGAAAATCTAGAGTAGATTCTCAAAAGATTAAATAGTACTAATAGATTTTACCACCATGAAAGGCCGCCAAGAGAAAGAGGCAGGCAGGATCAGAGGGACAAATGCAAAATAAAAATACAAAACAACCAGAAAGCAATCAATAAGATAATAGTAAAGATATTCAATAATTGCCCTAAATATAAAAATATTGAATAGGCCAAAAAAGACAGCTGAATCAGAATGTAGTAAGTAAAATCGTCTTATTTGTGATTCACATGATCTTATATATGAAAATCACACACTCATCCAAGAGACTGTTGGAATTAATCAACAAATCCGATAAAATTTTAGGGTATAAAACAAACACACAGAAATTAGTTGCATTTCTGAACACTAATAATGAATATCTGAAAATGAAATAAAGAAAACAATCTCATTCACAATAGCATCCAGGAAATATCAAATACATGGGAATAAATTTAACCAAGGAAGTAAAATATGTGTACAATATAAACAACAAAACTTTCTTGAAAGAAATCAAAGACAACACAAACATAAAGACATATTATGTTGATGATTTGGAGAACTAATATTGTTATAATGTTGATATAACCCATAGCCATCTATAGATTCCAAATTTCAATACATTCCTCACATAAAATAAATCCTAAGTTTTATGAAACCATAAGAAATAATGAAAAGAATCCTGAGAAACGATAACAAATCTGAACATGCCACACTTTCTGATTTCACATGACATTACAAACCTCTAGTGCTCAATATAACCTGGCACCATCATAAAATACAATAGACAAATAGAACTGAATAGATAGCCAAGAATTAAACCTAGGCATGAAGAACCATCTAATATTTGATGAAATGGCCAATAATGAAGGATAGTTTATTAAAGAAATTCTGTTGAGAATTGAAAATAAACACAGGAAAAACAATAAAATTGGACTTTAACTTATACTACTCAGAAAAATTTATTCAAAATTAATCAAAGATTTAAACATAAGACCCATCATGATAATACTCCTAGAAGTAAACTTAGGGAGGAAGCCCCTTCACATTAATCTTTGTTATATGACACCAAAAGTACAAACAACAAAACCATAAATCAACACATGGGATTACATCAATCTTGAAAACTTCTACAATAAAAAAAGAAACAGTCAAGAAAATTAAAAGACAGCATACATGATGGCAGAAAAAATGTTCAAGGCATGTATTGAATATAGAAAAAACACACAACTCAATAACAAAAAGTCTGATTTAATAATGGACAAAAGAACTAAATAAGCAGTCTTCCAAAGAAGATAGCCAAATAGTCAACAGGTACATTGAAAGAGGCTCATCGTAACTAATTACCAGGGAATTATAAAATAAAATGACAAAAAATATTACTTTATACCTGTTAAAATGTCTATCATCAAGAAAAGAAGAGAGGAGACCTTCAAGATGGCAGAAGAGTAAGACGTGGAGATCAACTTCCTCCCCAAAATTACATTAGAAATACATGTACGTGTGGAACAACTCCTACAGAACACCTACTGAATGCTGACAGAAGACCTCAGACTTCCCAAATGGCAAGAAACTCCCCATGTACCTGGGTAAAGGGACAGGACCCACACCTCTGGGAGGGAGCTGTGAAGGAGGAAAAGTTTCCACACACTAGGAAGCCTCTTCACTGGTGGAGACGGGAGGTGGCGGGGGAAAAGCTTCAGAGCCACAGAGGAGAGCACAGCAACAGGGGTGCAGAGGGCAAAGTGGAGAGATTCCCACACAGAGGATCAGTGCCAACCAGCACTCACCAGGCTGAGAGACTTGTCTGCTCACCCACCGGGAGGGTTGGGGGATGGGAGCTGAGGCTCGGGGTTTGAGGATCAGATCCTCGGGAGAGGACTGGGGTTGGCTGCGTGAACACAGCCTGAAGGGGGCTTGTGTGCCACAGCTAGCCAGGAGGGAGTCCAGTAAAAAAATCCACACCTGCCTAAGAGGCAAGAGACCATTGTTTCCGGGTGCGCAGGGAGAGGGGATTCAGAGCACCGCCTAAATGAGCTTCAGAGACAGGTGTGAGACGCGGCTACAAGTGAGGACACCAAAGAAGGGCATGAAACACTAAGGCTGCTGCTTCAGCCACCAAGAAACCAGTGTGCAAGCACAGGTCACAATCCACAGCTGCTCTCCCGCGATCCTGCGCAACCCAGCACTGCCAGGGTCCCGTGATACAGGGACAACTTCCCCAGGAGAACACACTGTGTGCCTCAGGCTGTTGCAACGTCATACCGGTCTCTGTTACCACAGGCTTACCCCGCATTCCATACCACTCCCTCCCCCAGGCCTGAGTGAGCCAGAGCCCCCTAATCCAGTGCTCCTTTAACCCTGACCTTTCTGAGTGAAGAACAGACGTCCTCAGGCAACTTTCACACAGAGGCAGGGCCAATGCAAAGCTGAACCCCAGGAGCTGTGCAAACAAAGAAAAGGAAATGTCTCCCAGCAGAATCAGGAGTGGCGGATTATATCTCCACAATCAACCTGATGTACCCAGCATATTTGTAATAACTGAATAGACAAGAAATCATCGCAAAATTGAGGTGGTGGATTTGGGGAGCAACTGTAGACTTGGAGTTTGCTTTCTGCATCTAATTTTTTTCTAGTCTTAAGTTTACCTTAGTTTAGTATTTACAGTTTATTATCATTGATATAATATACCAATGATAATAAATTGTTTTGGAAGTGTGTATGTATACGCTTTTTTGTGTAATTTTGTCTGTATAGCTTTGCTTTTACCATTTGTCCAGGGTTCTGTCTGTCCAATTTTAAAAATACTTTCTAATTTTTTTAATTTTTAAGAGATTTTTAAAATTTTAATAACTTCATTTTTAAATTTATACATTTTTAATATTTTTTCTCCTAACCTGTGTGGCTGACAGTGTCTTGGTGCTCTGGCCAGGTGTCAGGCCACTGCCTCTGAGGTGGAAGAGGCAAGTTCAGGACATTGGTCCACCAGAGACCTCCCAGCTCCACATAATACAAAGCAGTGAAGTCTCTCCCAGAGAACTCCATTGCAACGCTAAGACCCAGCTCCACTCGAAGACCAGCAAGCTACAGTGCTGGAAACCCTATGCCAAACAACTGGCAAGACAAGAACACAACACCACCCATTAGCAGTGAGGCTGCCTAAAATCATAATAAGGTCAAAGATACCCCAAAACACACCACGGGACATGCCCCTGTGCACCACAAAGACATGATCCAGCCTCGTTGACCAGAACAGAGACACTAATCCCCTCCACCAGGAAGCCTACACAACTCACCGAAAGAACCGTACACACTGGGGGCAGATGCAGAAAACAATGGGAACTACAAACCTGCAGCCTGAGAAAAGGAGACCCCAAACATAGTAAGTTAAGCAAAATGAGAATGCAGAGAAACACCCAGCAGAAGAAGGAGCAAGGTAAAAATCCACCAGACCAAACAAATGAAGAGGAAATAGGCAGTCTAACTGAAAAAGCATTCAGAGTAATGATAGTAAAGATGACCCAAAATCTTGGAAATAGAATAGAGAAATATAAGAAATGTTTAATAAGGACATAGAGGAACTAAAGGTCAAACAAACAATAATGAACAACACAATAAATGAAATTAAAAATTCTCTAGAAGGAATCAATAGCAGAATAACTGAGGTAGAAGAACGGATAAGTGACTTGGAAGATAAAATAGTGGAAATAACTACACAGAGCAGTATAAAGCAAAAAGAATGAAAAGAATTCAGGACAGTCTCAGAGACCTCTGGGACAACATTAGACACACCAACATTCGAATTGTAGAGGTCCCAGAAGAAGAAGAGAAAGAGAAAGGGACTGAGAAAATATTTAAAGAGATTATAGATGAAAACTTCCATAACACGGGAAAGGAAATAGTTAATCAAGTCCAGGAAGTGCAGAGAGTCCCATATAGGATAAATCCAAGAAGAAACATGACAAGACACATATTAATCAAACTATCAAATATTAAATACAAAGAAAATATATTAAAAGCAGCAAGGGGAAAACAACAAATAACATACAAGGGAATCCACATAAGGTTAACAGCTGATCATTCAGCACAAACTCTGCAACCAGAAGGGAGGGGAAGGACATATTTAAAGTGAAGAAAGGGAAAAACATTCAACCAAGATTACCCTAATGAGCAAGGATCTCATTCAGATTTGAAGGAGAAATTAAAACCTTTACACACAAGAAAAAGTTTAGAGAATTCAGCACCACAAAACCAGCTTTACAACAAATTCTAAAGGAAATTCTCTAGGCAGGAAACACAGGAGAAGGAAAATACCTACAATAACCCACCCAAAACAATTAACGAACTGGTAATAGAAACACACATATCGATAACAACCTTAAAGGTAAGTGGATTAAAGTCTCCACCAAAACACATAGACCTGTGGAATGGATTCAAAAACAAAAATGATATATGTGCTATCTACAAGAGACCCATTTCAGACCTAAGGACACATACAGACTGAAAGTGAGGGGACGGGAAAAGGTATTCCATACAAATGGAAATCAAAAGAAAGCTGGAGTAGCAATTCTCATATCAGAGAAAATACACTTTAAATAAACACTATTACAAGAGACAAAGAAGGAGAGTACATAATAGTCAAGGGATCAATCCAAGAAGATATAAAAATTGTAAATATTTATGCACCCAATATAGGAGCACCTCAATACATAAGGCAAATGCTAACAGCCATAAAAGGGGATACCAACAGTAAAATAATCATAGCATTGGACTTTACCACCCCACTTTCACCAAAGGACAGATCACCCAAAATGAAAATAAATAAGGAAACACAAGCTTCATATGATACATTAAACAAGATGGACTTAATTGATATTTATAGGACATTCCACCCGAAAAATAAACAGTCTTCTCAAGTGCTCATGGAACATTCTCCAGGATACATCATATGTTGGGTCAAAAATCAAATATTGGTAAATTTGAAAAAATTGAAATTATATCAAGTATCTTTTCTGACCAATATGCTATGAGGCTGTATATCAATTACAGGAAAAAGTGTGTAAAAAATACAAACACATGGGGGCTAAACAATACACTACTTAGTAACCAAGAGAGCACTGAAGAAATCAAAGAGGAAATAAAAATATACCTAGAATTAAACGACAGTGAAAAAAAATCAATGAACCAGTACCTATGGGATTCAGCAAGAGGAGTTCTAAGGGGGAAGTTTATAGTAATACAATCCTACTTGAAGAAACAAGAAACATCACAAATAAAGAACCTAACCTTACACTAAAGCATACTGAGAAAGAAGCAGAAGAAAATATAAACCCACAGTTAGCAGAAGGAAAGAAAGCATAAAGTTCAGATCAGAAATAAATGAAAAAGAAATGAAGGAAGCAAGAGTGGAGATCAATAAAATGAAAAACTGATTCTTTGAGAAGATAAACAAAATTGATAAACCATTAACCAGACTCCCCAAGAAGAAAAGGGAGAAGACTCAAATCATAGAATTAGAAATGAAAAAGGAGAAGTAACAACGGACATTGCAGAAATACAGTGAATCATGAGAGATTAATACAAGCAAGTATATGCCAAAAAAGAAGGGCAACCTGGAAGAGATGGACACATTCTTAGAAAAGCACAACCTTCCGAGACTGAACCAGGAAGAAATAGAAAATATGAACAGACAAATCACAAGCACTGAAATTGAAACTGTGATTAAAAACCTTCCAACAAACAAACCCCCAGGACCAGATGGCATCACAGGCAAATTCTATGAAACACTTAGAGAATAGCTAACACCTATCCTTCTCAAACTCTTCCAAAATATATCAATCGGAGGAACACTCCCAGACTCATTCTACGAGGCCACCATCACCCTGATACCAAAATCAGACAATGATGTCACAAAGAAAGAAAACTACAGGCCAATATCACTGATGAACATAAATGCAAAAATCCTCAACAAAATACTAGCAAACAGAATCCAACAGCGCATAAAAACGATCATACACCATGATCAAATGGGGTTTATACCAGAAATGCAAGGATTCTTCAATATATGCAAATCAATCAATGTGATACACCATAGTAACAAATTGAAGGAGAAAAAACATACAATCATGTCAATAGATGCAGAGAAAGCTTTTGACAAAAATCAACACCCATTATGATAAAAACGTTCCAGAAAGTAGGCATGGAGGGAACTTACCTCAACATAATAAAGGCCATATACGGAAAACGCACAGCCAACCTCGTCCTCAATGGTGAAAAACTGAAACCATTTCCACGAAGATAAGGAAAAAGACAAGGTTGGCCACTCTCACCACTATTATTCAACATAGTTTTGAAAGTTTTAGCCACAGCAATCAGAGAAGAAAAAGAAATAAAAGGGATCCAAATCAGAAAAGAAGTAAAGCAGTCACTGTTTGCAGATGACATGATACTAAACATAGAGAATCCTAAAGAGGCTACCGGAAAACTGCTGGAGCTAAATCAATGAATTCGTTAAAGTATCAGAATACAAAATTAATGCACAGAAATCTTTGGCATTCCTGTACACTAATGATGAAAAATCTGAAAGAGAAATTAAGGAAACACTCCTATTTACCATTGTAAGATAAAGAATAGAACACCTATGAATAAAACTACGTAAGGAGACAAAAGACCTGTATGCAGAAACCTATAAGACACTGATGAATGTAATTAAGGATGACACAAACAGATGGACAGATATACCACGTTCTTGGATTGGAAGAATCAATATTGTGAAAATCACTATACTACTCAAAGCAATCTACAGATTCAATGCAATCCCTGTCAAACTACCACTGGCATTTTTCACAGAACTAGAAGAAACTATTTCAGAATTTGTATGCAAACAAAATAGGCTCTGAAAAGCCCAAGCAATCTTGAGAAAGAAAAACGGAGCTGGGGTAATCAGACTCCCGGACTTCAGTCTCTACTACAAAGTTACAGTAATCAAGACTGTATGGGACTGACACAAAAACAGAAATATAGGTAAATGGAACCGGATAGAAGGCCAAGAGATAAAACCACACACATATGGTCACCTTATCATGATAAAGGAGGCAAGAATATACAATGGAGAAAAGACAGCCTCTTTGATATGTAGTGCTGGGGAAAATGGACAGCTACACATAAAAGAATGAAATTAGAACGCTTCCTAACACCATACACAAAAATAAACTCAAAATGGCTTAAAGACCTAAATGCAAGGCCAGGCACAATAACACTCTTAGAGGAAAACATAGGTAGAACACCCTATGACATACAACACAGCAAGATTCTTTTGGACCCCCCTTCTAGAGAAAGGGAAATAAAAACAAAAATAAACATATGAGACCTAATGAAACTTAAAAGCTTTTGCACAGCAAAGTAAACCATAAACAGCACAAAAAGGCAACCCTCAGAATGGGATAAAATATTAGCAAATGAAGCAACTGGCAAAGGATTAACCTCCAAAATAAACAAGTAGCTCATGCAGCTTAATATCAAAAAACAACAACAACAACAACAACACACACTCCAAAAATGGGCAAAATACCTAATTAGACATTTATCCAAAGAAGATATACAGATTGCCAACAAACACATGAAAGGCTGTTCAACATCATTAATCATTAAAATAATGTAAATCGAAACTACAATGAGGTATCACCTCACAGCAGTCAGAACGGCCATCCTCACAAAATGTACAAAAAAAAATGCTGGAGATGGTATTGAGAAAAGGGAACCCTCTTGAACTGTTGGTGGGAATGTGAATTGGTACAGCCACTATGGAGAACAGTATGGAGGTTCCTTAAAAAACTACAAAGAGAACTACCATACGACCCAGGAATCCCACCACTGGGCATATACCCTGAGAAAACAATAATTCAGAAAGAGTCATCTACCACAATATTCTGGTTGCAGCTCTATTTAGTGTAGCCAGGAAATGGAGGCAACCTAAGTGTCCATTGACAGAAGAGTGGATAAAGAAGACGTGGCACATATATACAATGGAATATTACTCAGCCAAAAAAGAGACGAAATTGAATTATTTGCAGTGAGGTGGATGGACCTAGAGTCTGTCATACCAAGTGAGGTAAGTCAGAAAAAGAAAAAAAATTGTATGCTAACACATATATGGAATCTAAAAAAAAAGGCTATGAAGAACCTAGGGGCAGGATAGGAATAAAGACGCTGATGTAGAGAATGAACTGAGGACACGAGGAAGGGGAAGGGTAAGCTGGGACAAAGTAAGAGAGTAGCATGGACTTATATATACTACCAAAGGTAAAATAGACAGCTATTTGGAAGCAGCCGCATAACACAGGGAGATCAGCTCTGTGCTTTTTGAGCACCTAGAGCGGTGGGGGAGGGAGGGAGGGAGGGAGATGCAAGAGGGAGGGGATAAGGGGATGTATGTATACATATAGCTGATTCAGTTTGTTATACTGCAGAAACTAACAAAACATTGTAATGCAATTATACTCCAATAAAGATGTTAAGAAAAAGAAAAGGAAGGGAAGAAATTAGAAATGTAAAGAGAAAAGTGAGAAAAGGAGAATCCTTATCCACTGTTGATGGGAATGCAAATTTATTAAAACACAATGTAAAATTTTCTTTAAAAATTACAGATAGGGGCTTCTCTGGTGGCGCAGTGGTTGAGAGTCCGCCTGCCGATGCAGGGGACACGGGTTAGTGCCCCGGTGCGGGAAGATCACACATGCCACGGAGCAGCTAGGCCCGTGAGTCATGGCTGCCGAGCCTGCACATCTGGAGCCTGTGCTCCACAACAGGAGAGGCCACAAGAGTGAGAGGCCCACGTACCGCAAAAAAAAAAAAAAATTACAGATAGACCTACCATGTGTTCCCGCAATTCCACTTCTGGGGTTATTGGTCAGGAGAAATGAAAATGCAATATGAAAGATGTAAGTATCCATCCCATGTTTATTGCCAGATTATTCACAATTGCCAGTATATTAAAACATCCTACCTGCCTATCAAAGAATTAATGGATAAAGAAAACATACCATATTAATATATGTACTGGAATATTATTCAGCCATGAGAAAAAAATTCTGTCGTATGTGAAAACATGGATGAAACATGAGGGCACTATGCCAACGGAGACAGGTTAAAGAAAATACCATATCACCTCACATTTATTTGGATTAAAAAATAAAAACTCAAAGAAACAGAAAACTTCAATTCTTTACTGGTCTGCAATGATCAAGACCTTCCTTGCTTCCTTCAAATTACTGCACAGACAGTTAGGCCGAAGAAGAAGAATGTGGCTACAATGGGGACAGCAGGGGACTTGGAGATCCCAGAGTTTCTTCACAAGGTGAAAAACTATAGCGATTCTGTGCCAGGGCACCAAGGCAGAATTTGAACAGAACCCTGGATTCATGTGCTCCCTCTCCAACATTTGGCCCATGTGCAACTTCATGTTTCTCTGAATATGCAACATTATGCCCCGCCTCAATTTTAAGGCTTTAAGAGACTTGGGTCACCACAGAAACTTAAAACAGCAAAAGGTATGGATGGCAATAGAGGGCTTCAACCCAAGTGTATTTTCTGAATCACTCTACATTCTGGACCAGTGTGGATGTGCCTACCTGTCCCTCATAACTGCCTGATACAGTGTGCTTCCAGCTGGGTACTTTTACATCTGAAATCCCTCATGTCAGTAGTGCTGGTGTGAGGGGTCTTATAGAGTCAGGGCATTGAGGTGCACCAATGGATTTTCTCTATACGAGATTTGTCATGATTATTTTCTAATAACTGGGTCAGAGCGAAACTGTTCCTGTCTTTTGGGGAAAAAAATTATGGTCACTAGGGGTGGGATGGGGAGTAGAGATAAAGGTTGAAGGTGATCAAAGGGTATAAACCTCCAATTAAAATGTGAATGAGATCTGGGGATATAATGCACACCACAAGGATATAACCATTAATTAAGAGATACTTCATTTTAAGTGGAGTTTGTAGGCCAGAGGGGGTGCTCTCATTCCCTACCACTCCATGTCAATTGCAGGCCCAACAGGAAGAAACAAAACTTTGCATCTTCAACAGTAAGAGTTTTACTCCATATTAGCCAACAAAAACTACTACAATCCAAGATCACAGTTTTTTCAATGGAATCTCTGTATATAACAGCTTTTCCCAACTCCCCTTTACCTCTGTAAAAGAATACTTCCCTCCTTTGTTTTCTGGACTTGCTTGTGCTTCACCATAGGTTGCATGTCCTGAATTGCAATTCTTTGCTGTTCCCAAATAAACACATTTGCTGGTAAAATAACGGGTTCTTACAAGCCAAAAACAACTGTAGTTATCCATATCATATTCAATATTTGAAAGTTGCTAAGAGTGTAAAATTTTAAAGTTTTCACCACTATGGAGTGAACAAGATGGTGGAGCAGGAAGACCCTGAGCTCACCTTCTCTTACAGGCACACCCAAATCACACCTACATAGAGAGCAACTATGGATGAGAAATACTTGAAGACTAACAGAAAAGATCTCTACAACTAAAGATAGAAAGAAGTATCCAAACCAAGAGAGGTAGGAGGGGACGAGTAGAGGTAAAAACCCATACCACCAGGGAGGTAACACACAAATGGGAAGATAATTAACAATTGCAGGGAGTAAGAGTTACACATTGGGATCCCAAGCCTGGAGGTCCTCAGCCAGGGAGATAATCCCACAGACTGTTTGGTTGTGAAGACAAGTGAGGCTTAATTTAGGAGAGATAGAGAGACATAGGAAATAGAGACTCTGCTCTTAAAGAGTGCACAGAAAATCTCATGAGTGCTGAGACCCATAATATAAGCAGTAATTGCAAAATATCGTGGATCAGACCCACTGGTGATAGTGCAGAGCCTCTCAGAAAGACAAGAGGCAACTGACACACACCCTGGGAACATAGACGTTATAGGCTGCTATCTTGGGGACCTCGTTCTACCAAGAGGATGTTGGGGTCCTCGAGTACCATTTTGGAATTTTCCCTCTAGCTTATTGTCATAGGGACCTGACCCCACCCACCAGCCTGTCAGCATAAGTAAGTCTTATCTCAGGCCAAACAACTACCTGGATGGGGACAGAGCACAATTAATCAGCAGTCCAGCTTCCTTAAGACCCCCTGAGGCCCCAGATGCCCTGAAACTTGAACCCATCCACAGGGAACACAGGACATTGTCCTGCCCACCAATGAACTGGCACTAGCTTCAGGACCTTCAAGGTCCCAAACCCAGCTCTCAGGATACAGCTCTGCACACCATTGGGTTGACCTTAACTTCAGGACACCAAGGGTCCTGCAGAGAGAGATAGAAGGAATAGGCTCCGCCAACAAGTGGTCTGGCATTATCACTGGGACTCCTGGGTATCAGCTGCATCCACAAGTAGGTCAAAATCGGCCCTGGCCACCCTCAAGGCACTGACATCACTCACCAACATAACAACACCAGGCCTGAGAACCCATGGACCTTCAGCCAGCAGCCCTTGTGGAGGAGGAAGAAAAAATCACACTTAAGGGAACAGAGCCAACTCAAGTCCATCAACAGAATTTCTGCCACAAAATCCTGGTATCAGATACAACCACTGACAGGGTAATGATGACCACAAGAGAGGAAGTGTTGCATCATACTTGTGCAAGCTCCAGCTTCTCCGCTTACAGCCCAACCCACGGCTGAAGTGATAGCAGTGAGCACACCCTGAGGAAACTGGTGACTGGGGTCCACCTCAAATCTAAGCCTCCCATCAAAGCACACACAGTATGTATAGAAACAGTGTCACATAAAAATACCATTTCAAGGCCACAATATATAACTGTATCACCTAAATTCATAGAGGCAGAGAAAGTTAAGTAAAATGAAAAGGCAGAGGAGAAAGAAAAAAATTACTGGATAAAGAATTCAAAACATGGACAGTAAAATCAGTTTAACAAGAAACAACAAAATATAAAGAAGACCAAACAAAAATAGATAATTCGATAGCTGAAATTAAAAACACATAAAAGGAATAAAGAGCAGGCTGAGTGATACAGAAGAAAACATAAATGATATGGAATATAGAACAATGAAAATCACCCAATCAGAACAGTAGCAGAAAGAAAACTGAACAAAACTTGAAAGTAATCTAAGATATATCCGTGATAACTTTAAACATGCCAAACATTTACATTATAGACATTCCAGAAGAAGAGAGAGAAGAGGGATCAAATATGCATTTGAGGAAATTATGGCTAAAATCTTTCCAAACCTGAAGAAAGAAACATATCCAGGTACAGAAAGCACATAGAGACCCAAATAAGATGAACACAAAGAGGCCCACACCAAGATATATCACAATAAAAATGACAAAATTTAAAGATAAACAGAGAATTCTAAAAGTAGTAGAAAAAAATAGTCATATACAAGGTAATCCCCATAAGGCTATCAGCTAATTCCTCTGCAGAGATATTACAGGCCAGAAGAAAGTAGTATGATATATATCTAAATCCTGAAAGAAAAAGACCTGCAATATAGGTACACTACCCAGCAAGATTGTCATTTAGTATTGAAGAAAAAATAAAGAGCTTCTCAGATAAGCAAAAACTAAAAGAATTCACCAATACTAAACACACCTAACAGAAATGTTGACAGCACATCAACAGAAGAAAGGAACAACATGATCATGTCAACATGATCATGCTTTCTGCAGAAAAAGCATTTGATAAAATTCAACATTCATTCATGATAAAAAAATCTCACCAAAATGAGTATAGAGACAACATATCTCAACATAATAAAAGGCATTTATAACAAATCCACAGCCAATATAATACTCAACAGTGAAAAGTTAAAAGCCTCCCAACTAAATTCTGGGGAAAAAAACAAGGATGCCCATTCTCTCCACTTCTATTCAATGTACTATTGGAAATTCTAGCCACAGCAATCAGACAAGAAAAACACCATATCCAAACGGTAAGAGAATAGGTGAAATTGTCATTGTATGCAGATGACATGACACTCCTTATAGAAAGCCCTTAAGAAAAAGCTCACAAAAACTATTATAACTAATAAATGAATTCAGCAAGCTAGGAGGATGCAAGATCAATATATATACAAATCTGTTGCATTTCTTTACACTAACAATAAAATATCAGATAAAAAAGGAAAAATATCAGATAAAATAGTAAAAAAAAATTATCATTTAAAATTGACTCAAAAAATACAATAGCCTAGGAAGAAGCCTAAGTGATGATGTAAAAGCCCTATAAAGTGAGAAATATAAAACAATGATTAAAAAAACTTGAAGATGGTAAAAAGAGTCTGTCATACAGAGTGAAGTAAGTCAGAAAGAGAAAAACAAATGCCATATGGTAACACATATATATGGAATCTTAAAAAATAAAGTTTATGAAGAACCTAAGGGCAGGGCAGGAATAAAGATGCAGATGTAGAGAATGGACTTGAGGAGACGGGGAGGGGGAAGGGTAAGCTGGGACAAAGTGAGAGAGTGGCACGGGCATATATACACTACCAAAGGTAAAACTGATAGCTAGTGCAAAGTGGCCGCATAGAACAGGGAGATCAGCTCGGTGTTTTGTTACCACCTAGAGGGGTGGGATAGGGAAGGTGGGAGGGAGGGAGATGCAAGAGGGAAGAGATATGGGGATATATGTATATGTATAGCTGATTCACTTTGTTATAAAGCAGAAACTAACACACCATTATAAAGCAATTTTACTCCCATAAAGATGTTAAATGTTAAAAATAAAGCTGTGGAGAGCAGTAAGATGTTAAAAAAAAAATTGAAGACAAAAATTAATGGAAAGATATTCCCTGCTATTAGATTGGAAACATTGTTACTGATAAAGTGGCCATACCACCCAAAGCAATCAACAGATTTAATGCTATCCCTATCCAAATATTCAAGACATTTTTTATAGAGGTAGAACAAATAATACTAAAATTTATATGAAATAACACACACACACAAACACACACACACTCACTCACAAAGACAAAACTCACCAGACTGTCAATGCTATTCCAAGGAAAGAAGAACAAAGCTGGAGGCATAAACCTCCCACACTTTAGACAATACTACAAACCTACAGTAATCAAAACAGCATGGTATTGGCACAAAACCAGACATACACATCAATGGAACAAAGTAGAGAGCCCAGAAATAAACTTACTTACCTGCAGTGAGTTAATATTTGACAAAGGAGGCCAGAATACACAATGCAGAAAGGTAGTCTCTTAAGTAAATGGTGTTGGGAAAGCTGGACCACCTTATGTAAACCAATAAAATTAGAACACAGCCTCACACCATACATAACAATAAACTCAAAATGACTGAAACTCTTCAATATAAGACATGTCACCATAAAACTCCTTGAAGAGAACATAGGCAAAACATTCTCTGACATAAATTGTAGTAAAATTCTTAGTCTACCAAGGCAAAAGAAATGAAAGCAAACATAAATAAATGGTACCTAGTCAAACTTAAAAGCTTGCTCTACAAATATAATGATCAACAAAACAAAAAGACAACCTATGGACTGGAGAAAATATTTTCAAATAATGCGACCAACAAGAGCTTAAATTCCAAAATATACAAAAGCTCATACAACTGAATATAAATAACCAAACAAGGTAATAGTAAATGGGTGAAGACCTAAATAGACATTTCTCCAAAGAAGACATACAGGTGGGCAAGACATATGAAAATAGTTACTTAGAGAAATGCAAAGCAAAACTCCAAAGAGTTATCACCTTACAACAGTCAGAATGGCTATCATCAAAAAGTCTACAAATAGTGCTGGAGAGAGGGTGGAGAAAAGGGAATCCTTGGACACTGTTGGTGAGAATGTAAATTGTGGCAGCCACTATGAAAATAGTGTGAAATTTCCTTTAAAAACTAAAAATAGAGCAATGATATTATGCAATAATCCCACTCTTGGGAATATATCTAGAAAAGATGACAACAATAATTTGAAAGATTCATACATCCCAATGTTCACAGCAGAACTATTCACAGTACCCAAGACAAGGAACAAGCCAAGTGTGCACCAACTGATGAGTGGTTAAAGATGATATGGTGTGTATACACAATGGAATATTACTCAGCCATAAAAAGAATAAAATATTGTCCTTTGTAGCAACACTGATGAATCTAGAGATTATCATACTAAGTGAAGTAAGTTAAAGAAAGGTAAATATTACATATCATTTATATGTGGAATCTAAATCAAATAATACAAATGAAACTTATTTACAAAACAGAAACAGACTCATAGATATAGAAAACAGACTTATGGGTACCAAAGGGGAAAGGCAGTGGGGATAATTAAATGAAGAGTATGGGATTAACAGACCACACCTCTATATATAAAACAGATAAGAAGCAAGGATTCACTGTAAAACACAGAAAACCATATTCAGTATCTTATAATAAACTATAGTGGAAAATAATCTGAAGCTCTACACCAGATACTAACACAATATTGTAAATTAACTATAGTTAAATAAGAAAGAAATATTGAAGGATCTCCTTTAAATAGAAAAGAAGTAAGAATCTACAGGAAAAGGAAAATCCAGTAGGAAACACAAATATATAGTAACTACTGAA
The DNA here is from genome assembly GCF_964270905.1 of Leucopleurus acutus. Lineage (NCBI taxonomy): Eukaryota > Metazoa > Chordata > Mammalia > Artiodactyla > Delphinidae > Leucopleurus > Leucopleurus acutus. The sequence continues at coordinate 11,265,196 of NC_139164.1, forward strand.
GTTCACATAAATAAGTCAGTATGCAGATTAAGAGACAGAAATATAGTAAAATCAACTATAACTAAAATAAACAGTAAATGAATAAGCCTGAAGATGTAAAAAATGATATCATTACCATAAATTTTAGGGGAAAGGAGTAAAAACATTTTACAATACGTTTGGACATTAATGACTATATATTTAAAGCTAAAAGATATAATTATGGGGCAACATAGTTACCATGGGGTCCATATATGTTTTTATAGGTTAAAAACTTATAATTTATACAGCAAAAAAAAGAAATGAACCCAAGCATATTACTAAAGAAAATCATCAAATCACAGCTGGAGACCCCAAAAGAAGACATGAAGAGAAAAGAATACCAAAACACTGGAAAACAAGTAATAAAATAGAAAAGAGTAAATACCTACCAATAATTACTTTAAGTGTCAATAGATGAAGTACTCCAAAAAACAGACATAGGGTGGTTGACTGGATAAAAATAAAAGTCCCTTCAATATCCTGCCAACAAGAGGCTAACTATAGGGTAAAATCACACATAGGCTGAAAGTGAGGGGATGAGAAAAGATATTTCATGTAATTGACAAGAACACAGGGGTAACATTAAGCATATAAGACAAAATAGTCTAAAATATATCCTACAACTAATGACAAAGCAGGGATTCATATAATGATAAAGGGATTAATACAAAAATGATCTTACACTTGTCAACATATATGCACCTAGCACAGGAGCACCTAAACTTACAAAGAAAATACTAAGAGACATAAAAGGAGAAATTGACAACAAAAAAATAATAGTCTGTAACACCTCACCAACTTCAATAAAGAAATCATCCAAAGAGAAAATTAATAATTTCAAATGACACAATAGACGAGGTAACTTAATTGATGTTTATGGAACATTATTTCCCCAAACAACAGAATACATTTTCTTTGTAAATACACGTGAAATATTCTCTCCAGGGTAGATCACATACTAGGTGAGAAAACAAAAGCCTCAATAAATTAAGATAATATAAATTATATAATTGTTTTCAACCACAATGGAATGAAACTAGAAATCAACTGCAAAAAGAAAATCAGAAAAAAGCAAAGCATATGGAGACTAAAAACCATCCTACTAAAACCAGTGAGTCAATGATAAAATGAGACAATAAATTATAAAATACAAGACAAACAAAAATAAAAACACAAGTTCAAAATTTATGTTACACAGCAAAAGCAATTCTAAAAGAGAAGATTATACTGATACTGGTCATCTTCAAGAACAAGAAAAATCTCAAAGAAACAACATAATGCACCTCCTAAACACATTAGAAAAAGAAAAAGAACAATAAAAGCCTAAAGTCAGCTTAGAAGGAAGGAAATACTAAAGGTCAGAGGGGAAATAGATAAAATAAAGATAAAAACAAAACTATTATAAAGACCAACATAAAAACAGTTGTTTTTTGTTTTGTTTTGTTTTGTTTGTGGTACGCAGGCCTCTCACTGTTGTGGCCTCTCCCATTGTGGAGCACAGGCTCTGGACACGCAGGTTCAGTGGCCATGGCTCACGGGCCCAGCCGCTCCGCAGCATGTGGGATCTTCTCAGACCGGGGCACGAACCCGTGTCCCCTGCATCGGCAGGCGGACTCTCAACCACTGCGCCACCAGGGAAGCCCAAGAGTTGGTTTTTTGATACAATAAACAAAACTGACAAACCCCTGCCACACTCATCAAAAAGAAAAGAGAGAAGTCTCAAATACACAAAATACAACTTGAAAGAGAAGAAATAACAATCTACACCATAGAAATTTTTTAAAATCATAAGAGAATATTATGAAGAATTATATGAAAACAATTATAATACCATAGAAGTAGACGAATTTCTAGAAACCTCTGGCCTGCTAGGCCTGCCAATACTGACTGAAGAATAAACATAGTATTGAACAGTCCAACATGAACAGTGAAACACAATCTGTAATTTAAAAAAAAAATGTCTAGAACCAGACAGCTTCATTGGGGAATTATACCAAACGTACGGTGTAAAAAATTAGCCAATCCATCTCAAACTATTGCAAAAAACTGAAGATTTGGGAACACTCCCAAATTATTCTGTTAGGCCCCCATAACCCTGATATGAAAATCACGTAGAAACACTACAAAAATAAAAATTACAGGCCAATATCTTTGATAAGCCTACACACAAAAATCTTCAATAAAATATTAGCAAACAAGCCAACAATATATGAAAGATCATACACCAGATCAAGGTATAGTCATTCCATTGTCAAAAGGAAAAATTAGAGATATACAAATCATTCAGTGTGATACACCATATTAATAAAAGTTAAGACAAGATCACATGAACATCTCAATAGACACAGAAAAATCATTTGAATAAATTCAACAACCATCCCGGATAAAGTTCTCACCAAAGTGCGTTTGAATGGAACATACTCAACATAATAAAGGTCAATTATGAAAATCCACAGCCAACATAATATTCACTAATGAAAAGGTAAAATCAGAAGCAATACTAAGGATACCCACAGTCACTAATTCTATTCAACATAGTACTGAGAGACTTGGCCTAAGCAGAGAGAGGGAAAAAACGAAAGAAAGAAAGAAAAAAGTATCCAAATGTAATGGAAGAGGTAAAAGTATCATTGAATGCAGATGACATGACACTCTATACAGAAAACCCTAGACTCCACACAGAAGCTATTAGAACTAATAAATTCAGCAATGTAACAGATAGAAGATTAATACCTATAAATCTGTTGTGTTTCTTTACACTAATAATGAAATACCAGAAATTGAAAGGAAATAAAAAGCAAACACTTGATTGGATTAAAAAAAAAGAGAGAAAAACAGGAAAATAACTGAGGAGATGAAAACTCTAAATGGTGAAAACTAAAAAAACTGACAAAGAAAGTTGAAGATGATAAAAAAGTATGTAAAGTATTCCGTGTTCTTGGATTGGAAGAATTAATATTGTTAAACTGGCCATACTATCCAAAGCAAATTACAGATTTAATGTGATTTCTATCAAATTATCCATGATGTTTTTGACAAAACTAGAACCAACAATTCTAAAATTTGTATGGAACAACAAAAGACCTAAAATTATCAAAGCAATCGGGAAAAAAAATTAGAACCAAGCTGGAGGTATAATCTTCCAGACTTCAGGAGATTTAAAAAAAGAAAAAACTCTCATGAATCGACATACAAAGAGAAACAGAATCACAGACATACAAAAAAATACCACTTATGGTTTCCAAAGGGGAAAGACATGTGGGAGAAACATCTTAAGAGTGTGAAATTAACAGATACAAACTACTATAAATAAAATAGATAAGCAAAACTGGTTTACTATACACTCCAGGGAATTATATCCAATATCTGGTAATAATTTGTAATGGAATATAATCTGAAAATAAAACCCACAAAAAAGCCTGAATCACTAAGCTGTACATCCGAGACTAACACAATCTTGTAAATCATCTAAACTTCAATGTTAAATAGTTAAAAAAATAAAAAAGATCAATAAAAACATGATTTGATTTTTGGAAAAGGAAAAAAATGTTGTAAAACTTTAGCCAGGCTCAACAAGAAGAAAGAAGAGAGGACTCAAATATATGAAATATGAAATGAAACAGGAGAAATAAAAATTGATACTACAGAAATATGAAAAAAGCATGATATAAATAATTACATACAGACCAAATAACCTATAAGAAATTGACTAATTCTAGAATTATATCATGAATAAACAGACAGATCATTACAGGTGAAATTGCCTTTGTAATAAAAATAACTTCCAGTTTAAAAAAAAGTCAGAGATCTGATAGTGTCACAGGGAAGTAACAAAAATATAACAAAAATAACACCTATACTTGTCAAACAATTACAAAAAATTGAACAGCAGCAAATACTCACAAATTCATTCTGTGAGACCAACATTACTCTGATTCCAAAACCAGATGAAGACATGACAAAAAAAAAAAAAAAAAGAAAGAAAAAGAAAAAAGACAATTACAGATCAATATCTTTGGTAAATATAGTTGTAAAATTTCTCAATAAAATGTTAAAAATTTGAATGTGACAATATATTAAAAATATTTTACCCCATGATCAAGTTGCATTAATTCCACATTCACAAGGATGGCTCAACATATGCACATGAATCAGTGTGATACACCACGTTAAGAAAAGGAAATATAACAATCACATGAACATCTCAACAGATGCAAAAAAAAAAAAAAAAAGAAGGGGGGATGACATAATTCAACATCGATTCATAATAAACATGCTCATCAAAGTGTGTATAGAGGACACATATCACAACATAATAAAGAAATATTATACCAAACCCACAGCCAACATCATATTCAAACATGAAAAGCTGAAAACCTTCCCATTATATTTAGGAACAAGAGAAGAATTGTATTTAATATAGTATTAGAAGTCCTAGCCATAGATCAGATGAGAAAAAAATAAAAATAAAAACTGTAACCAAATTGGATTAGAAGAGGTAAAACTGTCAGGTTGCGTGGTACAATATACAGAGAACCCTAAATCCCCATCCGAAACCTATTATAATTAAACAACAAATTCAACAAGGTTGCAAGATACATGATTAATACACAGAAATCTATTGTGTTTCTATAAAATAATAATGAAATATCAGAAAGAGAATGTGAAAAAAACATTTTTATTTTTTTAACATCTCTATTGGAGTATAATTGCTTTACAATGGTGTGTTAGGTTCTGTTTTATAACAAAGTGAATAACAAAGTGAATCAGTTATACCTATACATATGTTCCCATATTTCTTGCCTCTTGCGTCTCCCTCCCTCTCACTCTCCCTATCCCACCCGTCTAGGTGTTCACAAACCACCAAGCTGATCTCCCTGTGCTAAGCAGCTGCTTCCTACTAGCTATCTATTTTACATTTGGTAGTGTATATATGTCCATGCCAGTCTCTCACTTTGTCACGGCTTTCCCTTACCCCTCCCCATATCCTCAAGTCCATTCTCAGGTAGGTCTGTGTCTTTATTCCTGTCTTACCCCTAGGTTCTTCATGACATTTTTTTCCCTTAGATTCCATATATATATTTTAGCATACAGTATCTGTCTTTCTCTTTCTGACTTACTTCACTATGTATGACAGATTCTAGGTCCATCCAATTCACTACAAATAACTCAATTATGTTTCTTTTTATGGCTAATATTCCATTGTATATATGTGTCATATCTTCTTTGTGTGTGTGTGTGTGTGTGTTACGCGGGCCTCTCACTATTATGGCCTCTCCCATTGTGGAGCACATAGGTTGTCTTTTTGTTTTGTTGATCATTACATTTGTAGAGCAAGCTTTTAAGTTTGACTAGGTACCATTTATTTATGTTTGCTTTCATTTCTTTTGCCTTGGTAGACTAAGAATTTTACTACAATTTATGTCAGAGAATGTTTTGCCTATGTTCTCTTCAAGGAGTTTTATGGTGACATGTCTTATATTGAAGAGTTTCAGTCATTTTGAGTTTATTGTTATGTATGGTGTGAGGCTGTGTTCTAATTTTATTGGTTTACATAAGGTGGTCCAGCTTTCCCAACACCATTTACTTAAGAGACTACCTTTCTGCATTGTGTATTCTGGCCTCCTTTGTCAAATATTAACTCACTGCAGGTAAGTAAGTTTATTTCTGGGCTCTCTACTTTGTTCCATTGATGTGTATGTCTGGTTTTGTGCCAATACCATGCTGTTTTGATTACTGTAGGTTTGTAGTATTGTCTAAAGTGTGGGAGGTTTATGCCTCCAGCTTTGTTCTTCTTTCCTTGGAATAGCATTGACAGTCTGGTGAGTTTTGTCTTTGTGAGTGAGTGTGTGTGTGTTTGTGTGTGTGTGTTATTTCATATAAATTTTAGTATTATTTGTTCTACCTCTATAAAAAATGTCTTGAATATTTGGATAGGGATAGCATTAAATCTGTTGATTGCTTTGGGTGGTATGGCCACTTTATCAGTAACAATGTTTCCAATCTAATAGCAGGGAATATCTTTCCATTAATTTTTGTCTTCAATTTTTTTTTTAACATCTTACTGCTCTCCACAGCTTTATTTTTAACATTTAACATCTTTATGGGAGTAAAATTGCTTTATAATGGTGTGTTAGTTTCTGCTTTATAACAAAGTGAATCAGCTATACATATACATATATCCCCATATCTCTTCCCTCTTGCATCTCCCTCCCTCCCACCTTCCCTATCCCACCCCTCTAGGTGGTAACAAAACACCGAGCTGATCTCCCTGTTCTATGCGGCCACTTTGCACTAGCTATCAGTTTTACCTTTGGTAGTGTATATATGCCCGTGCCACTCTCTCACTTTGTCCCAGCTTACCCTTCCCCCTCCCCGTGTCCTCAAGTCCATTCTCTACATCTGCATCTTTATTCCTGCCCTGCCCTTAGGTTCTTCATAAACTTTATTTTTTAAGATTCCATATATATGTGTTACCATATGGCATTTGTTTTTCTCTTTCTGACTTACTTCACTCTGTATGACAGACTCTTTTTACCATCTTCAAGTTTTTTTAATCATTGTTTTATATTTCTCACTTTATAGGGCTTTTACATCATCACTTAGGCTTCTTCCTAGGCTATTGTATTTTTTGAGTCAATTTTAAATGATAATTTTTTTTTACTATTTTATCTGATATTTTTCCTTTTTTATCTGATATTTTATTGTTAGTGTAAAGAAATGCAACAGATTTGTATATATATTGATCTTGCATCCTCCTAGCTTGCTGAATTCATTTATTAGTTATAATAGTTTTTGTGAGCTTTTTCTTAAGGGCTTTCTATAAGGAGTGTCATGTCATCTGCATACAATGACAATTTCACCTATTCTCTTACCGTTTGGATATGGTGTTTTTCTTGTCTGATTGCTGTGGCTAGAATTTCCAATAGTACATTGAATAGAAGTGGAGAGAATGGGCATCCTTGTTTTTTTCCCCAGAATTTAGTTGGGAGGCTTTTAACTTTTCACTGTTGAGTATTATATTGGCTGTGGATTTGTTATAAATGCCTTTTATTATGTTGAGATATGTTGTCTCTATACTCATTTTGGTGAGATTTTTTTATCATGAATGAATGTTGAATTTTATCAAATGCTTTTTCTGCAGAAAGCATGATCATGTTGACATGATCATGTTGTTCCTTTCTTCTGTTGATGTGCTGTCAACATTTCTGTTAGGTGTGTTTAGTATTGGTGAATTCTTTTAGTTTTTGCTTATCTGAGAAGCTCTTTATTTTTTCTTCAATACTAAATGACAATCTTGCTGGGTAGTGTACCTATATTGCAGGTCTTTTTCTTTCAGGATTTAGATATATATCATACTACTTTCTTCTGGCCTGTAATATCTCTGCAGAGGAATTAGCTGATAGCCTTATGGGGATTACCTTGTATATGACTATTTTTTTCTACTACTTTTAGAATTCTCTGTTTATCTTTAAATTTTGTCATTTTTATTGTGATATATCTTGGTGTGGGCCTCTTTGTGTTCATCTTATTTGGGTCTCTATGTGCTTTCTGTACCTGGATATGTTTCTTTCTTCAGGTTTGGAAAGATTTTAGCCATAATTTCCTCAAATGCATATTTGATCCCTCTTCTCTCTCTTCTTCTGGAATGTCTATAATGTAAATGTTTGGCATGTTTAAAGTTATCACGGATATATCTTAGATTACTTTCAAGTTTTGTTCAGTTTTCTTTCTGCTACTGTTCTGATTGGGTGATTTTCATTGTTCTATATTCCATATCATTTATGTTTTCTTCTGTATCACTCAGCCTGCTCTTTATTCCTTTTATGTGTTTTTAATTTCAGCTATCGAATTATCTATTTTTGTTTGGTCTTCTTTATATTTTGTTGTTTCTTGTTAAACTGATTTTACTGTCCATGTTTTGAATTCTTTATCCAGTAATTTTTTTCTTTCTCCTCTGCCTTTTCATTTTACTTAACTTTCTCTGCCTCTATGAATTTAGGTGATACAGTTATATATTGTGGCCTTGAAATGGTATTTTTATGTGACACTGTTTCTATACATACTGTGTGTGCTTTGATGGGAGGCTTAGATTTGAGGTGGACCCCAGTCACCAGTTTCCTCAGGGTGTGCTCACTGCTATCACTTCAGCCGTGGGTTGGGCTGTAAGCGGAGAAGCTGGAGCTTGCACAAGTATGATGCAACACTTCCTCTCTTGTGGTCATCATTACCCTGTCAGTGGTTGTATCTGATACCAGGATTTTGTGGCAGAAATTCTGTTGATGGACTTGAGTTGGCTCTGTTCCCTTAAGTGTGATTTTTTCTTCCTCCTCCACAAGGGCTGCTGGCTGAAGGTCCATGGGTTCTCAGGCCTGGTGTTGTTATGTTGGTGAGTGATGTCAGTGCCTTGAGGGTGGCCAGGGCCGATTTTGACCTACTTGTGGATGCAGCTGATACCCAGGAGTCCCAGTGATAATGCCAGACCACTTGTTGGCGGAGCCTATTCCTTCTATCTCTCTCTGCAGGACCCTTGGTGTCCTGAAGTTAAGGTCAACCCAATGGTGTGCAGAGCTGTATCCTGAGAGCTGGGTTTGGGACCTTGAAGGTCCTGAAGCTAGTGCCAGTTCATTGGTGGGCAGGACAATGTCCTGTGTTCCCTGTGGATGGGTTCAAGTTTCAGGGCATCTGGGGCCTCAGGGGGTCTTAAGGAAGCTGGACTGCTGATTAATTGTGCTCTGTCCCCATCCAGGTAGTTGTTTGGCCTGAGATAAGACTTACTTATGCTGACAGGCTGGTGGGTGGGGTCAGGTCCCTATGACAATAAGCTAGAGGGAAAATTCCAAAATGGTACTCGAGGACCCCAACATCCTCTTGGTAGAACGAGGTCCCCAAGATAGCAGCCTATAACGTCTATGTTCCCAGGGTGTGTGTCAGTTGCCTCTTGTCTTTCTGAGAGGCTCTGCACTATCACCAGTGGGTCTGATCCACGATATTTTGCAATTACTGCTTATATTATGGGTCTCAGCACTCATGAGATTTTCTGTGCACTCTTTAAGAGCAGAGTCTCTATTTCCTATGTCTCTCTATCTCTCCTAAATTAAGCCTCACTTGTCTTCACAACCAAACAGTCTGTGGGATTATCTCCCTGGCTGAGGACCTCCAGGCTTGGGATCCCAATGTGTAACTCTTACTCCCTGCAATTGTTAATTATCTTCCCATTTGTGTGTTACCTCCCTGGTGGTATGGGTTTTTACCTCTACTCGTCCCCTCCTACCTCTCTTGGTTTGGATACTTCTTTCTATCTTTAGTTGTAGAGATCTTTTCTGTTAGTCTTCAAGTATTTCTCATCCATAGTTGCTCTCTATGTAGGTGTGATTTGGGTGTGCCTGTAAGAGAAGGTGAGCTCAGGGTCTTCCTGCTCCACCATCTTGTTCACTCCATAGTGGTGAAAACTTTAAAATTTTACACTCTTAGCAACTTTCAAATATTGAATATGATATGGATAACTACAGTTGTTTTTGGCTTGTAAGAACCCGTTATTTTACCAGCAAATGTGTTTATTTGGGAACAGCAAAGAATTGCAATTCAGGACATGCAACCTATGGTGAAGCACAAGCAAGTCCAGAAAACAAAGGAGGGAAGTATTCTTTTACAGAGGTAAAGGGGAGTTGGGAAAAGCTGTTATATACAGAGATTCCATTGAAAAAACTGTGATCTTGGATTGTAGTAGTTTTTGTTGGCTAATATGGAGTAAAACTCTTACTGTTGAAGATGCAAAGTTTTGTTTCTTCCTGTTGGGCCTGCAATTGACATGGAGTGGTAGGGAATGAGAGCACCCCCTCTGGCCTACAAACTCCACTTAAAATGAAGTATCTCTTAATTAATGGTTATATCCTTGTGGTGTGCATTATATCCCCAGATCTCATTCACATTTTAATTGGAGGTTTATACCCTTTGATCACCTTCAACCTTTATCTCTACTCCCCATCCCACCCCTAGTGACCATAATTTTTTTCCCCAAAAGACAGGAACAGTTTCGCTCTGACCCAGTTATTAGAAAATAATCATGACAAATCTCGTATAGAGAAAATCCATTGGTGCACCTCAATGCCCTGACTCTATAAGACCCCTCACACCAGCACTACTGACATGAGGGATTTCAGATGTAAAAGTACCCAGCTGGAAGCACACTGTATCAGGCAGTTATGAGGGACAGGTAGGCACATCCACACTGGTCCAGAATGTAGAGTGATTCAGAAAATACACTTGGGTTGAAGCCCTCTATTGCCATCCATACCTTTTGCTGTTTTAAGTTTCTGTGGTGACCCAAGTCTCTTAAAGCCTTAAAATTGAGGCGGGGCATAATGTTGCATATTCAGAGAAACATGAAGTTGCACATGGGCCAAATGTTGGAGAGGGAGCACATGAATCCAGGGTTCTGTTCAAATTCTGCCTTGGTGCCCTGGCACAGAATCGCTATAGTTTTTCACCTTGTGAAGAAACTCTGGGATCTCCAAGTCCCCTGCTGTCCCCATTGTAGCCACATTCTTCTTCTTCGGCCTAACTGTCTGTGCAGTAATTTGAAGGAAGCAAGGAAGGTCTTGATCATTGCAGACCAGTAAAGAATTGAAGTTTTCTGTTTCTTTGAGTTTTTATTTTTTAATCCAAATAAATGTGAGGTGATATGGTATTTTCTTTAACCTGTCTCCGTTGGCATAGTGCCCTCATGTTTCATCCATGTTTTCACATACGACAGAATTTTTTTCTCATGGCTGAATAATATTCCAGTACATATATTAATATGGTATGTTTTCTTTATCCATTAATTCTTTGATAGGCAGGTAGGATGTTTTAATATACTGGCAATTGTGAATAATCTGGCAATAAACATGGGATGGATACTTACATCTTTCATATTGCATTTTCATTTCTCCTGACCAATAACCCCAGAAGTGGAATTGCGGGAACACATGGTAGGTCTATCTGTAATTTTTTTTTTTTTTTGCGGTACGTGGGCCTCTCACTCTTGTGGCCTCTCCTGTTGTGGAGCACAGGCTCCAGATGTGCAGGCTCGGCAGCCATGACTCACGGGCCTAGCTGCTCCGTGGCATGTGTGATCTTCCCGCACCGGGGCACTAACCCGTGTCCCCTGCATCGGCAGGCGGACTCTCAACCACTGCGCCACCAAAGAAGCCCCTATCTGTAATTTTTAAAGAAAATTTTACATTGTGTTTTAATAAATTTGCATTCCCATCAACAGTGGATAAGGATTCTCCTTTTCTCACTTTTCTCTTTACATTTCTAATTTCTTCCCTTCCTTTTCTTTTTCTTAACATCTTTATTGGAGTATAATTGCATTACAATGTTTTGTTAGTTTCTGCAGTATAACAAACTGAATCAGCTATATGTATACATACATCCCCTTATCCCCTCCCTCTTGCATCTCCCTCCCTCCCTCCCTCCCCCACCGCTCTAGGTGCTCAAAAAGCACAGAGCTGATCTCCCTGTGTTATGCGGCTGCTTCCAAATAGCTGTCTATTTTACCTTTGGTAGTATATATAAGTCCATGCTACTCTCTTACTTTGTCCCAGCTTACCCTTCCCCTTCCTCGTGTCCTCAGTTCATTCTCTACATCAGCGTCTTTATTCCTATCCTGCCCCTAGGTTCTTCATAGCCTTTTTTTTTAGATTCCATATATGTGTTAGCATACAATTTTTTTTCTTTTTCTGACTTACCTCACTCGGTATGACAGACTCTAGGTCCATCCACCTCACTGCAAATAATTCAATTTCGTCTCTTTTTTGGCTGAGTAATATTCCATTGTATATATGTGCCACGTCTTCTTTATCCACTCTTCTGTCAATGGACACTTAGGTTGCCTCCATTTCCTGGCTACACTAAATAGAGCTGCAACCAGAATATTGTGGTAGATGACTCTTTCTGAATTATTGTTTTCTCAGGGTATATGCCCAGTGGTGGGATTCCTGGGTCGTATGGTAGTTCTCTTTGTAGTTTTTTAAGGAACCTCCATACTGTTCTCCATAGTGGCTGTACCAATTCACATTCCCACCAACAGTTCAAGAGGGTTCCCTTTTCTCAATACCATCTCCAGCATTTTTTTTTTGTACATTTTGTGAGGATGGCCGTTCTGACTGCTGTGAGGTGATACCTCATTGTAGTTTCGATTTACATTATTTTAATGATTAATGATGTTGAACAGCCTTTCATGTGTTTGTTGGCAATCTGTATATCTTCTTTGGATAAATGTCTAATTAGGTATTTTGCCCATTTTTGGAGTGTGTGTTGTTGTTGTTGTTGTTGTTTTTTGATATTAAGCTGCATGAGCTACTTGTTTATTTTGGAGGTTAATCCTTTGCCAGTTGCTTCATTTGCTAATATTTTATCCCATTCTGAGGGTTGCCTTTTTGTGCTGTTTATGGTTTACTTTGCTGTGCAAAAGCTTTTAAGTTTCATTAGGTCTCATATGTTTATTTTTGTTTTTATTTCCCTTTCTCTAGAAGGGGGGTCCAAAAGAATCTTGCTGTGTTGTATGTCATAGGGTGTTCTACCTATGTTTTCCTCTAAGAGTGTTATTGTGCCTGGCCTTGCATTTAGGTCTTTAAGCCATTTTGAGTTTATTTTTGTGTATGGTGTTAGGAAGCGTTCTAATTTCATTCTTTTATGTGTAGCTGTCCATTTTCCCCAGCACTACATATCAAAGAGGCTGTCTTTTCTCCATTGTATATTCTTGCCTCCTTTATCATGATAAGGTGACCATATGTGTGTGGTTTTATCTCTTGGCCTTCTATCCGGTTCCATTTACCTATATTTCTGTTTTTGTGTCAGTCCCATACAGTCTTGATTACTGTAACTTTGTAGTAGAGACTGAAGTCCGGGAGTCTGATTACCCCAGCTCCGTTTTTCTTTCTCAAGATTGCTTGGGCTTTTCAGAGCCTATTTTGTTTGCATACAAATTCTGAAATAGTTTCTTCTAGTTCTGTGAAAAATGCCAGTGGTAGTTTGACAGGGATTGCATTGAATCTGTAGATTGCTTTGAGTAGTATAGTGATTTTCACAATATTGATTCTTCCAATCCAAGAACGTGGTATATCTGTCCATCTGTTTGTGTCATCCTTAATTACATTCATCAGTGTCTTATAGGTTTCTGCATACAGGTCTTTTGTCTCCTTACGTAGTTTTATTCATAGGTGTTCTATTCTTTATCTTACAATGGTAAATAGGAGTGTTTCCTTAATTTCTCTTTCAGATTTTTCATCATTAGTGTACAGGAATGCCAAAGATTTCTGTGCATTAATTTTGTATTCTGATACTTTAACGAATTCATTGATTTAGCTCCAGCAGTTTTCCGGTAGCCTCTTTAGGATTCTCTATGTTTAGTATCATGTCATCTGCAAACAGTGACTGCTTTACTTCTTTTCTGATTTGGATCCCTTTTATTTCTTTTTCTTCTCTGATTGCTGTGGCTAAAACTTTCAAAACTATGTTGAATAATAGTGGTGAGAGTGGCCAACCTTGTCTTTTTCCTTATCTTCGTGGAAATGGTTTCAGTTTTTCACCATTGAGGACGAGGTTGGCTGTGCGTTTTCCGTATATGGCCTTTATTATGTTGAGGTAAGTTCCCTCCATGCCTACTTTCTGGAACGTTTTTATCATAATGGGTGTTGATTTTTGTCAAAAGCTTTCTCTGCATCTATTGACATGATTGTATGTTTTTTCTCCTTCAATTTGTTACTATGGTGTATCACATTGATTGATTTGCATATATTGAAGAATCCTTGCATTTCTGGTATAAACCCCATTTGATCATGGTGTATGATCGTTTTTATGCGCTGTTGGATTCTGTTTGCTAGTATTTTGTTGAGGATTTTTGCATTTATGTTCATCAGTGATATTGGCCTGTAGTTTTCTTTCTTTGTGACATCATTGTCTGATTTTGGTATCAGGGTGATGGTGGCCTCGTAGAATGAGTCTGGGAGTGTTCCTCCGATTGATATATTTTGGAAGAGTTTGAGAAGGATAGGTGTTAGCTATTCTCTAAGTGTTTCATAGAATTTGCCTGTGATGCCATCTGGTCCTGGGGGTTTGTTTGTTGGAAGGTTTTTAATCACAGTTTCAATTTCAGTGCTTGTGATTTGTCTGTTCATATTTTCTATTTCTTCCTGGTTCAGTCTCGGAAGGTTGTGCTTTTCTAAGAATGTGTCCATCTCTTCCAGGTTGCCCTTCTTTTTTGGCATATACTTGCTTGTATTAATCTCTCATGATTCACTGTATTTCTGCAATGTCCGTTGTTACTTCTCCTTTTTCATTTCTAATTCTATGATTTGAGTCTTCTCCCTTTTCTTCTTGGGGAGTCTGGTTAATGGTTTATCAATTTTGTTTATCTTCTCAAAGAATCAGTTTTTCATTTTATTGATCTCCACTCTTGCTTCCTTCATTTCTTTTTCATTTATTTCTGATCTGAACTTTATGCTTTCTTTCCTTCTGCTAACTGTGGGTTTATATTTTCTTCTGCTTCTTTCTCAGTATGCTTTAGTGTAAGGTTAGGTTCTTTATTTGTGATGTTTCTTGTTTCTTCAAGTAGGATTGTATTACTATAAACTTCCCCCTTAGAACTCCTCTTGCTGAATCCCATAGGTACTGGTTCATTGATTTTTTTTCACTGTCGTTTAATTCTAGGTATATTTTTATTTCCTCTTTGATTTCTTCAGTGCTCTCTTGGTTACTAAGTAGTGTATTGTTTAGCCCCCATGTGTTTGTATTTTTTACACACTTTTTCCTGTAATTGATATACAGCCTCATAGCATATTGGTCAGAAAAGATACTTGATATAATTTCAATTTTTTCAAATTTACCAATATTTGATTTTTGACCCAACATATGATGTATCCTGGAGAATGTTCCATGAGCACTTGAGAAGACTGTTTATTTTTCGGGTGGAATGTCCTATAAATATCAATTAAGTCCATCTTGTTTAATGTATCATATGAAGCTTGTGTTTCCTTATTTATTTTCATTTTGGGTGATCTGTCCTTTGGTGAAAGTGGGGTGGTAAAGTCCAATGCTATGATTATTTTACTGTTGGTATCCCCTTTTATGGCTGTTAGCATTTGCCTTATGTATTGAGGTGCTCCTATATTGGGTGCATAAATATTTACAATTTTTATATCTTCTTGGATTGATCCCTTGACTATTATGTACTCTCCTTCTTTGTCTCTTGTAATAGTGTTTATTTAAAGTGTATTTTCTCTGATATGAGAATTGCTACTCCAGCTTTCTTTTGATTTCCATTTGTATGGAATACCTTTTCCCGTCCCCTCACTTTCAGTCTGTATGTGTCCTTAGGTCTGAAATGGGTCTCTTGTAGATAGCACATATATCATTTTTGTTTTTGAATCCATTCCACAGGTCTATGTGTTTTGGTGGAGACTTTAATCCACTTACCTTTAAGGTTGTTATCGATATGTGTGTTTCTATTACCAGTTCGTTAATTGTTTTGGGTGGGTTATTGTAGGTATTTTCCTTCTCCTGTGTTTCCTGCCTAGAGAATTTCCTTTAGAATTTGTTGTAAAGCTGGTTTTGTGGTGCTGAATTCTCTAAACTTTTTCTTGTGTGTAAAGGTTTTAATTTCTCCTTCAAATCTGAATGAGATCCTTGCTCATTAGGGTAATCTTGGTTGAATGTTTTTCCCTTTCTTCACTTTAAATATGTCCTTCCCCTCCCTTCTGGTTGCAGAGTTTGTGCTGAATGATCAGCTGTTAACCTTATGTGGATTCCCTTGTATGTTATTTGTTGTTTTCCCCTTGCTGCTTTTAATATATTTTCTTTGTATTTAATATTTGATAGTTTGATTAATATGTGTCTTGTCATGTTTCTTCTTGGATTTATCCTATATGGGACTCTCTGCACTTCCTGGACTTGATTAACTATTTCCTTTCCCGTGTTATGGAAGTTTTCATCTATAATCTCTTTAAATATTTTCTCAGTCCCTTTCTCTTTCTCTTCTTCTTCTGGGACCTCTACAATTCGAATGTTGGTGTGTCTAATGTTGTCCCAGAGGTCTCTGAGACTGTCCTGAATTCTTTTCATTCTTTTTGCTTTATACTGCTCTGTGTAGTTATTTCCACTATTTTATCTTCCAAGTCACTTATCCGTTCTTCTACCTCAGTTATTCTGCTATTGATTCCTTCTAGAGAATTTTTAATTTCATTTATTGTGTTGTTCATTATTGTTTGTTTGACCTTTAGTTCCTCTATGTCCTTATTAAACATTTCTTATATTTCTCTATTCTATTTCCAAGATTTTGGGTCATCTTTACTATCATTACTCTGAATGCTTTTTCAGTTAGACTGCCTATTTCCTCTTCATTTGTTTGGTCTGGTGGATTTTTACCTTGCTCCTTCTTCTGCTGGGTGTTTCTCTGCATTCTCATTTTGCTTAACTTACTATGTTTGGGGTCTCCTTTTCTCAGGCTGCAGGTTTGTAGTTCCCATTGTTTTCTGCATCTGCCCCCAGTGTGTACGGTTCTTTCGGTGAGTTGTGTAGGCTTCCTGGTGGAGGGGATTAGTGTCTCTGTTCTGGTCAACGAGGCTGGATCATGTCTTTGTGGTGCACAGGGGCATGTCCCGTGGTGTGTTTTGGGGTATCTTTGACCTTATTATGATTTTAGGCAGCCTCACTGCTAATGGGTGGTGTTGTGTTCTTGTCTTGCCAGTTGTTTGGCATAGGGTTTCCAGCACTGTAGCTTGCTGGTCTTCGAGTGGAGCTGGGTCTTAGCGTTGCAATGGAGTTCTCTGGGAGAGACTTCACTGCTTTGTATTATGTGGAGCTGGGAGGTCTCTGGTGGACCAATGTCCTGAACTTGCCTCTTCCACCTCAGAGGCAGTGGCCTGACACCTGGCCAGAGCACCAAGACACTGTCAGCCACACAGGTTAGGAGAAAAAATATTAAAAATGTATAAATTTAAAAATGAAGTTATTAAAATTTTAAAAATCTCTTAAAAATTAAAAAAATTAGAAAGTATTTTTAAAATTGGACAGACAGAACCCTGGACAAATGGTAAAAGCAAAGCTATACAGACAAAATTACACAAAAAAGCGTATACATACACACTTCCAAAACAATTTATTATCATTGGTATATTATATCAATGATAATAAACTGTAAATACTAAACTAAGGTAAACTTAAGACTAGAAAAAAATTAGATGCAGAAAGCAAACTCCAAGTCTACAGTTGCTCCCCAAATCCACCACCTCAATTTTGCGATGATTTCTTGTCTATTCAGTTATTACAAATATGCTGGGTACATCAGGTTGATTGTGGAGATATAATCCGCCACTCCTGATTCTGCTGGGAGACATTTCCTTTTCTTTGTTTGCACAGCTCCTGGGGTTCAGCTTTGCATTGGCCCTGCCTCTGTGTGAAAGTTGCCTGAGGACGTCTGTTCTTCACTCAGAAAGGTCAGGGTTAAAGGAGCACTGGATTAGGGGGCTCTGGCTCACTCAGGCCTGGGGGAGGGAGTGGTATGGAATGCGGGGTAAGCCTGTGGTAACAGAGACCGGTATGACGTTGCAACAGCCTGAGGCACACAGTGTGTTCTCCTGGGGAAGTTGTCCCTGTATCACGGGACCCTGGCAGTGCTGGGTTGCGCAGGATCGCGGGAGAGCAGCTGTGGATTGTGACCTGTGCTTGCACACTGGTTTCTTGGTGGCTGAAGCAGCAGCCTTAGTGTTTCATGCCCTTCTTTGGTGTCCTCACTTGTAGCCGCGTCTCACACCTGTCTCTGAAGCTCATTTAGGCGGTGCTCTGAATCCCCTCTCCCTGCGCACCCGGAAACAATGGTCTCTTGCCTCTTAGGCAGGTGTGGATTTTTTTACTGGACTCCCTCCTGGCTAGCTGTGGCACACAAGCCCCCTTCAGGCTGTGTTCACGCAGCCAACCCCAGTCCTCTCCCGAGGATCTGATCCTCAAACCCCGAGCCTCAGCTCCCATCCCCCAACCCTCCCGGTGGGTGAGCAGACAAGTCTCTCAGCCTGGTGAGTGCTGGTTGGCACTGATCCTCTGTGTGGGAATCTCTCCACTTTGCCCTCTGCACCCCTGTTGCTGTGCTCTCCTCTGTGGCTCTGAAGCTTTTCCCCCGCCACCTCCCGTCTCCACCAGTGAAGAGGCTTCCTAGTGTGTGGAAACTTTTCCTCCTTCACAGCTCCCTCCCAGAGGTGTGGGTCCTGTCCCTTTACCCAGGTACATGGGGAGTTTCTTGCCATTTGGGAAGTCTGAGGTCTTCTGTCAGCATTCAGTAGGTGTTCTGTAGGAGTTGTTCCACACGTACATGTATTTCTAATGTAATTTTGGGGAGGAAGTTGATCTCCACGTCTTACTCTTCTGCCATCTTGAAGGTCTCCTCTCTTCTTTTCTTGATGATAGACATTTTAACAGGTATAAAGTAATATTTTTTGTCATTTTATTTTATAATTCCCTGGTAATTAGTTACGATGAGCCTCTTTCAATGTACCTGTTGACTATTTGGCTATCTTCTTTGGAAGACTGCTTATTTAGTTCTTTTGTCCATTATTAAATCAGACTTTTTGTTATTGAGTTGTGTGTTTTTTCTATATTCAATACATGCCTTGAACATTTTTTCTGCCATCATGTATGCTGTCTTTTAATTTTCTTGACTGTTTCTTTTTTTATTGTAGAAGTTTTCAAGATTGATGTAATCCCATGTGTTGATTTATGGTTTTGTTGTTTGTACTTTTGGTGTCATATAACAAAGATTAATGTGAAGGGGCTTCCTCCCTAAGTTTACTTCTAGGAGTATTATCATGATGGGTCTTATGTTTAAATCTTTGATTAATTTTGAATAAATTTTTCTGAGTAGTATAAGTTAAAGTCCAATTTTATTGTTTTTCCTGTGTTTATTTTCAATTCTCAACAGAATTTCTTTAATAAACTATCCTTCATTATTGGCCATTTCATCAAATATTAGATGGTTCTTCATGCCTAGGTTTAATTCTTGGCTATCTATTCAGTTCTATTTGTCTATTGTATTTTATGATGGTGCCAGGTTATATTGAGCACTAGAGGTTTGTAATGTCATGTGAAATCAGAAAGTGTGGCATGTTCAGATTTGTTATCGTTTCTCAGGATTCTTTTCATTATTTCTTATGGTTTCATAAAACTTAGGATTTATTTTATGTGAGGAATGTATTGAAATTTGGAATCTATAGATGGCTATGGGTTATATCAACATTATAACAATATTAGTTCTCCAAATCATCAACATAATATGTCTTTATGTTTGTGTTGTCTTTGATTTCTTTCAAGAAAGTTTTGTTGTTTATATTGTACACATATTTTACTTCCTTGGTTAAATTTATTCCCATGTATTTGATATTTCCTGGATGCTATTGTGAATGAGATTGTTTTCTTTATTTCATTTTCAGATATTCATTATTAGTGTTCAGAAATGCAACTAATTTCTGTGTGTTTGTTTTATACCCTAAAATTTTATCGGATTTGTTGATTAATTCCAACAGTCTCTTGGATGAGTGTGTGATTTTCATATATAAGATCATGTGAATCACAAATAAGACGATTTTACTTACTACATTCTGATTCAGCTGTCTTTTTTGGCCTATTCAATATTTTTATATTTAGGGCAATTATTGAATATCTTTACTATTATCTTATTGATTGCTTTCTGGTTGTTTTGTATTTTTATTTTGCATTTGTCCCTCTGATCCTGCCTGCCTCTTTCTCTTGGCGGCCTTTCATGGTGGTAAAATCTATTAGTACTATTTAATCTTTTGAGAATCTACTCTAGATTTTCCTGTGTTATTACCGTGTGGCTTACATAACATACAGAAATACAACAGTACGTTTTATTATGATAACATCATATTTTTTTCCCTAAAAATCTCCATCTTTTTTGCTAATCTTCCTTTATATTCCAGGTGTCACAATTTACCTTATGCTATGTATTTATTAAATTTATAGTAATTTGAATACGCTTTTCCTTTAACCTTTTTACCAATGATAAGTAATTAGCAAACCATCCTAATATAGTTACAGTTTTGCAATTCTATCTTACATCTTTACCAGTGTGTTGAACGATTTCATATATTTACATGTCAGTGATGTGCATCTCTATATTTCAGCTTGAAAGCTCATTTTAGCATTTCTTCCAAAACAGATCAACTGCTAATTAATTCCATGATATTTTGTTTGTCTGGGAAAACCTTTATTTCTTCTTAATGTCTGAAGGATAACTTTTCTGGTTAAAGCATTACTGGCTGAAAGGTTTATCTTTCAACACTGAATATATTATGTTTCCACATCCTGTCTTATAGAGTTTTTGCTGATAAATATGCTGATAGCCTAATGGATGCTCTTCATAGTTTACTTCATTCAATTTTCCCTGTTTGCCTTTAAGGTCCATTATCATTGAATTTTGACATTTTTTACTATAACGTGTGTTTTTTTTTAACATCTTTATTGGAGTATAATTGCTTTACAATGGTGTGTTAGTTTCCGCTTAATAACAAAGTGAATCAGTTATACATATACATACGTTCTCATATCTCTTCCCTCTTGCATCTCCCTCCCTCCCACACTCCCTATCCCCCCCATGTGGTCACAAACAACCTAGCTGATCTCCCTGTGCTATGCGGCTGCTTCCCACCAGCTATCTATTTTACGTTTGATAGTGTATATATGTCCATGCCACTCTCTCACTTTGTCACGGCTTACCCTTCCCCCTCCCCACATCCTCAAGTCCATGCTCTAGTAGGTCTGTGTTTTTATTCCCGTCTTACCCCTAGGTACTTCATGTCCTTTTTTTTTTTCTTCTTAGATTGCATATATATGTGTTAGCATACGATATGTTGTTTTCTCTTTCTGACTTACTTCACTGTGTATGACAGACCCTAAGTCCAACCACCTCACTACAAATAACTCAGTTTCGTTTCCTTTTATGGCTGAGTAATATTCCAGTGTATATATGTGCCACATCTTCTTTATCCACTCATCTGTTGATGGACATTTAGGTTGCTTCCATGTCCTGGCTATTGCAAATAGAGCTGCAATGAATATCTTGGTACATGACACTTTGTGAATTCTGGTTTTCTCAGGGTGGGAATGTAAATTGATACAGCCACTATGGAGAACAGTGTGGAGGTTCTTTAGAAAACTACAAATAGAACTACCATACAACCCAGCAATCCCACTACTGGACATATACCCTGAGAAATATTCTAGCTTTTAATCTCTGTTTTCCAGAATGCTTTTCCTCTTACACTAACTATGAGCTACAAGTTGAGAAATTTTATCTTTGTAAACAAAGATGAAACATTTATCTTTTTCTCTCTACCTGGTCCTTCCAGAATTTGGTTTCTCCTGATGGCTCCCCTGTGGACTTGATGACTTGTTGTCAACTATAAGTTTACACCTGCCTACTACAATGTTTGCTGCTCAAGGGTGAAGTAGCACTATGACTTCCAAGCTGCTTTCCACTGTGTTTTTGAGCTTTGTAAGGTCAAGCTATGTGTCAAGTCACACAACACTGGGAGAAGTGGGTCCTTAAACATTTAGCTAGTTGCCTTCGTCACATCCATTAAATTGTCCACATTATGTGTTCTACTGAGACTAAGTTAATTTCATCTCTATTGAGAGGACCCATCCCCAGCTGCAGATGCTGCCACCACCACAGCACTGCCACATATACCCTCTAGGACCACAGTCACAGGGTAAAGTCTTTACACCACCCCAAGGGGACCTTTATCCACAGACAGCACTCAGGGCTCCACAGTCTGCCCATTTATGCAGTTGTCAATATTTTTATGCAATGGACAGAAATCAGAGCTCATTTGTATGGCTGCCACAACTGTTGGGCATGTTATGGGGTTCAACAAAGGCTTTTTCCTCATTTATTGGCTTACATGGGTGATTTATTGACTTGGATCCAATTTACCCAATAGAAGGCAACCCACACATCCCCAGGGCTTTCCCAGATGAAAGCTCAACTGCTCCCATGCAGGACACTTTGCAACACAGTATGTGGCACCTGGCACATGCCCTTTGTAATCCTCCATATCTGCCCAGGCACCCACAACACATGGATGTGTATGACTTACATCTCATTGTAAAGAGCACAATCCACACTGTCTTGAGCTTTATGGTCCAGCCATTTAGTAGGAACACCAAGTTACTTCAGCTTCACCAATCAAACAGGAACCTGTGTCCCTGACATTGGCAGGAGGATGCTTAACCACTGGACCACCAGGGAAGCCCTGATTGAGCACTTTTACTGCTCTCCAATTGTTTATGCAGTCTCTTTTAATATCTTCACTTGTTACAAAACTGAGTTCCCCTAAAACCATGTTCCTCTCTCAAGTTTATGATTAACCTCTCTATCCAAAATTTTATTCCCTTTTTTTCCTGTACGTGTTCTCCTCAAGATTGAGGAGTATCATAGGAAAGGGGGGGGGGAATGAAACTGAATACAAGCCCCTCTGTCCCTGTTCTTTGAAGTAAAAGGCTTTTGCTTTATTGTCCCAGGCGTCCAGTCAATCTCAAAATGCTGGCTCAAGCATTAATGATTAGAAAATGTAAAGATGTAGAAACCAAGAGTACTTGTTGGGCTGGGAAACTGGTATCAATTTATACTATAAACCAACCACATGGCAGAGTCATGAAATCCCCTGTTCCCTGAAAGACATAATGGTCTGACACACATTCCTGATTTGTCTTCATAGGAAACAGACCCCACCAGATGAAAACTGTTGACCACAATCATGTACACCTCAGACCAGTTGAAACCAGAAGGATGGTTGTGCTTGAAATTTCACCTCCATTGCAACCAATCTGAGAATTGTGCACAACGTGATCACACTCTGTAGCCCCTTCCCTAACACTGCCTTTAAATATTTTTTCCCTGAAAGCCATCAAGGTGTTTCGGCCTTTTGCACATTAGATGCCTGTTCTCCTTGCTTGGGCCCCTGAAACAAATGCTGTACTTTCCTTTACCACAACTCAGTGTCAGTAGATTGGTTTTACTCTGTACTGGTGAGTTGACTCAAGACCAGGTTTGGCAGCATTCAGACAGTGCCCATCATTTCCCCCAAAGACTAATGCCTAGGCATCACAGGGTCCACTTTAATGCAAAAACAGCTTTCTTGACTTGCTGCCTAAGCATTTTATAGTATGACAATCCTGCTTACACCTGGAGTCTGGACATTTAGATAAGGACATGACTTTAGTATTACCACCACAAGTTACCACTTTGTTTTCCTCAGGACAGCTTTTAAAACAACCACTTAGGGTTGAGCAACCCGCTGCCCTCCCCCAACTTCGTAACTTCTGAACCATGATTGCTACACTGCTCTATACCCTGCTGGCTGGTGATCTGACATGGAGAACTATTCTTCCCTGAGTTATTTTGCCCCCATTTCTGACATCTGTGGGCAGTAAATACTGTGACTTTGGACTATTAAAGCTGGACCTTTGGTCAAAAAAAACCCCAGGTATTTTCATTTTCCCAAAGTGGGAGTGTGGATGCTGAGAGAAGTACCAGCTAAACCCAGGTAGGTGGATTGTGCCACTTCATTCAGTAAACCTGAATATTTATAATTATTACACCAACTATGGACCCCCCAACAAAGTTGTGGATTTTCATATGTCTTCAAGTCACAGATTTCTGATTTTCCTTTCAGATTGAAGACTATCTTTCAGAATTTCTTGCAAGTGAGGTTTAGTGGTAGTGAAATCACTCAGCCTTTTTTCCCCCCTACATATCTGAGGGATAACTCTGCCAGGTAAAGTATTCTTGGCTAGATTTTTTTTCTTTTGTTTCTTTCATCAGCTTGATAGACTAAAGGGAATTCCTTTGTAGGTTATATATATTTTTCCTAACTACCTTTAATTATCTTTCTTTATATTTGATTTTTGATATTTTTGGTACTGAAATCATAAGGTGATCAATTAGCCCTTTGTATATTTAATTATTTCCTATGTTTAGCATGTTCTTAGCTTTAATTTCTTTAAATAAATCCTCTGCCCCATTGTGCATCATTTCTCCTTCTGGAATCCCAAATGTTTTCATATATTTTAATGGATTCTCATAACCCATATAGCTATCTTCATTCCATTTAAATCTGTTTTTTGTTTCTTTCCAGTGTTATTTCAAAGTGTCTATTTCCAAGTTATTTATCCTTTCTTACATCTCGTCTGCCCAGCTACAGCTGCTCTTTATTGCAACATTTATCCCATTTTTAAAATTCTTGAGCTCCAGAATTTTTATTTGGTTCCTTTATTATTTTGATCTCTTTGGATAATAACTCTTTTGTCATATACTCTCTTCCGGATTTCACAAGTTGCTTTTCTGAGTTTTCTAGCTACTTGATGTGCTTCTTCATAACCAGTATTTTGAATCTTTATCTAAACTAGATTCTGGTATTTAGTTTTCTTTTTGTAATGTAATAAGTCCTTACTTTTTCATTTTTTTAAATATTTCTTTCAGTTATGCCTTGGTGTTTTCCCATTTGAAGTAGCTGCCAACTCCTTAATCCTGTGTATTATTTTCATCAGATGAGGTGTTTGGTTTAGATGGAGTGTTTAGTTGTACCATATTGCTAGCATCTGAGTTTTTATTGTGTGTTCCAATGTGAACCTGCTTTCTTCTTCTTGCTCTGTCTTGTAGCTTAATTGTTTTAGCTTGTATGTTTTCTCTGGTTTTGACTGGCTATTGGAAACTCCCCCCCTTTTTCTTGTATTCAAAAACTTGTTGCTATAGGTCAAGTTTGTAGTTGTTTTTTCTAGCTCACCTACCATGTATGGCCTCTTTTCTGAGCATGCTCCCTGTCTACCAGAGCTCACTATCGAAAATGTACTCAGGAGTATGCACAAGGAAACAATCGCAGAGTGAAGAGATGTATGCATTTGGCACTAGGTTCTTTGGCAATGCCTGCAGATCCAGTAGAGATTCCCAGGGCTAATACTCTCAGGGACTTGTGGGTGAACTTTTTGCTGAAAACAACTCTTTCAATACATTTTGAAACTCTTATTGGCTTCTTTCCCAATGTTCTCCCTCCCACAAGTCATAGACTCCCACCAAGGGATGGTGGAGAAAAATGTGACTTCTCCAGCTGTACCTTGCCTGGCTGGGATACAGGTGGTTTACTCACCACTTTAATTTTCCCCTAGGGAGAGATTACCTGTGCCAAGTAAATCGACTTTCTTCAGTGTTTCTTGGTGAAAGGGCGTTGCTGGAAAAAAATGTTTTTTCATCTTCTCTTCTGCAGACAATCTTGTATATATTATTTTCATTTTTTTCTGAAATGGTGTCCTGGTATCTCCCTTTGGGAACACTAGACTTCTACAAGTTCTTCCTCATGGGTGTGTGCCTGTTGAAGTCAGCACTCCCCCAATTTTTTCTCCACAGTGGGCAGTGGAATCTAAGCTTCTTTTTATGGGTATACTTGTTCTACCTCCCTTATGAAGGTTTGTCTCTTTCTTACTGTGTGTACTGGTGAAAGAGATGCCCCTTGAATTACTTCGAATAAGTTTTAAGGAGACATAACAGACATGAAGACATAGAAATAATGAATGAATGTCTAGTATGTGGATTAAAAAGGGGGAGAAAAAGGACAAATGTCTTCCATTGCCATATTGCTGACATCCGTATGGTTACTACTGTTTTTAGGTGCTTAGATGTTGAGTGCGAATAATTAACAATTTTTTTTCTTAAGATTTTTATTGGAGTATAATTGCTTTCAATGGTGTGTTAGTTTCTGCTTTATAACAAAGTGAATCAGTTATACATATACATATGTTCCCATATCTCTTCCCTCTTGCGTCTCCCTCCCTCGCACCCTCCCTATCCCACTCCTCCAGGTGGTCACAAAGCACGGAGCCGATATCCCTGTGCCATGCTGCTGCTTCCCACTAGCTATCTACCTTAGGTTTGTTGTGTGTATATGTCCATGACTCTCTCTCACCCTGTCACAGCTCACCCTTCCCCCTCCCCATATCCTCAAGTCCGTTCTCCAGTAGGTCTGTGTCTTTATTCCTGTCTTACCCCTGGGTTCTTCATGACATTTTTTTGTCTTCTTAAATTCCATATATATGTGTTAGCATACGGTATTTGTCTTTTTCTTTCTGACTTACTTCACTCTGTATGACAGGCTCTAGGTCCATCCACCTCACTAAAAATAACTCACTTTTGTTTCTTTTATTGGGTGAGTAATATTCCACTGTATATATGTGCCACATCTTCTTTATCCATTTATCCAATGATAGATATTTAGGTTGCTTCCATGTACTGGGTGTTGTAAATAGAGCTGCAATGAACATTGTGGTACATGACACTTTTTAGATTTTGGTTTTCTCAGGGTATATGCCCAGTAGTGGGATTGCTGGCTTGTATGATAGTTCTATTTGTAGTTTTTTAAGGAACCTCCATACTGTTCTCCATAGTGGCTGTATCAATTTACATTCCCATCAAGAGTTTATGAGGGCTCCCTCTTCTCCACACCCTCTCCAGCATTTATTTTTGTAGACCTTTAATGATTTCCATTCTGACCCGTGTGAGGTGATATTGCATTATAGTTTTGATTTGCATTTCTCTAAAGATTAACGACATTGAGCATTTTTTCATGTGTTTGTTGGCCATCTGTGTATCTTCTCTGGAGAAATGTCTGTTTAGGTTTTCTGCCCACTTTGGGATTCAGTTTTTTGTTTTTTGTGGTTTTTTTTTTTTTTTGATACTGAGCTACATGATCTGCTTGTAAACTTTGGGGATTAATCTTTGTCACTTGCTTCATTTACAAATATTTTCTCCGATTCTGAAGGTTGTCTTTTCGTCTTGTTTATGGCTTCCTTGCTGTGAAAATCCTTTTAAGTTCATTAGGTCCCATTTATTCAGTTTTGGTTTTATTTCCATTTCTCTAGGAAGTGAGTCAAAAAGGATCTTGCTGTGATTTGTGTCATAGGGGATTTTGCCTATGTTTTCCTCTAAGAGTTTGATAGTGTCTGGCCTTACATTTAGGTCTTATCCCATTTTTAGTTTATTTTTCTGTATGGTGTTAGGGAGTGTTCTAATTTCCTTCTTCAAAATGTAGCTATCCAGTTTTCCCAGCACCACTTATTGAAGAGGCTGTCTTTTCTCCATTGGATATTCTTGCCTCCTTTATCAAAGACAAGGTGACCATATGTGCATGGGTTTATGTCTGGGCTTTCTATCCTGTTCCATTGATCTATATTTCTGTTTTTGTGCCAGGACCATACAGTCTTGATTGCTGTAGCTTTGTAGTATAGTCTGAAGTTCAGGGACCTGATTGCTCCAGCTCCGTTTTTCTTTCTCAAGATTGCTTAGGCTATTCGGGGACTTTGTGTTTCCATACAAATTGTGAAATTTTTTATTCTAGTTCTGTGAAAACTGCCAGTGGTAGTTTGATAGGGATTGAATTAGATCTCTACATTGCTTTGGGTAGTAGAGTTATTTTCACAATGTTCATTCTTCCAGTCCAAGAACACAGTATATCTCTCCTTCTCTTTGTATCATCTTTAATTGTTTTCATCAGTGTCTTATAATCTTCGGCATACTGGTCTTTTGTCTCCTTAGGTAGGTTTATTCCTAGGTATTTTATTCTTTTTGTTGCAGTGGTAAATGGGAGTGTTTTCTTAATTTCACTTTCAGAGTTTTCATCATTAGTGTATAGGAATGCCAGAGATTTCTGTGCATTAATTTTGTATCCTGCTACTTTACCAAAGTCGTTGGTTAGCTCTAGCAGTCTTCCGGTAGCATCTTTACAATTCTCTATTTACAGTATCATGTCATTTGCAAACAGTGACAGCTTTACTTCTCCTTTCCAATTTGGATTCCTTTTATTTCTTTTTCTTCTCTGATTGCTGTGGCTAAAACATCCAAAACTATGTTGAATAATAGTCGTGAGAGTGGGCAACGTTGTCTTGTTCCTGATCTTAGTGGAAATGCTTTCAGTTTTTCACCATTGAGGATGATGTTGGCTGTGGGTTTGTCATATATGACCTTTATTATGTTGAGGAAATTGCCCTCTATGCCTACTTTCTGGAAGATTGTTATCATAAATGAGTGTTGAATTTTGTCAAAAGCTTTCTCTGCATCTATTGTGGTGATCATATGGTTTTTATCCTTCAATTTATTAATATGTTGTATAATATTGATTGATTGACCTATATTGAAGAACCCTTGCATTCCTGGGAAAACCCCCACTTGATCATGGTGTATGATCGTTTCAATGTGCGTTGATTCTGTTTGCTAGTATTTTGTTGAGGATTTTTGCATCTATGTTCATCAGTGAAATCTGTCTGTAGATTCCTTTTTTTGTGACACCTTAGTCTGGTTTTGGCATCAGGGTGATGGTGGCCTTGTAGAATGAGTTTGGGAGTGTTCGTCCCTCTGCTATATTTTGTAAGATTTTGAGAAGGATAGGTGTCAGCTCTTCTCTAAATATCTGATAGAATTCACTTGTGAATCCATCTGTTCCTGAGTTTTTTTGTTGCAAGATTTTGAAACACAATGTCAATTTCAGTGCTTGTGATTGGTCTGTTTATATTTTCTACTTCTTCCTGGTTCAGTCTAAGAACATTGTGATTTTCTAAGAATTTGTCCATTTCTTGCAGCATGTCCATTTTATTGGCATATAGTTGCTTGTACTAATCATTCATACTCCTTTGTATTTCTGCAGTGTCAGTTGTTACTTCTCCTTTTTCATTTCTAATTCTATTGATTTGAGAGTGCTCCCTTTTTTCTTAATGAGTCTGGTTAATGGCTTATCAATTTTGTTTACCTTCTCAAAGAACCAAATTTAAGTTTTTATTGATCTTTGCTATCATTTCCTTCATTTGTTTTTCATTTATATGTTATCTAATCTTTATGATTTCTTTCCTTCTGCTAATTTTGGCGTTTTTTGTTCTTTCTCCAATTGCTTTAGGTGAAAGATTAGGTTGTTTATTTGGGATGTTTCCTGTTTCTTAAGGTAGGATTGTATTGCTATAAAGTTCCCTCTTAGAGCAGCTTTTGCTGCATCCCATAGGTTTTGGGTCTCCTTGTCTCCATTGTTATTTCTTTCTAGGTATTTTTTGATTTCTCGTTGATTTCTTCAGTGATCACTCCATTATTAAGTAATGTATTGTTTATCCTCCCTGTGTTTATATTTTTTTACAAATCTTTTCCTGTAATTGACATCTAGTCTCATACAGTTGTGGTCAGAAAAGATACTTGATAAAATTTCAATTTTCTTAAATTTACCAAGGCTTGATTTGTGACCCAAGATATGATCTATCCTGGAGAATATTCCATGAGCACTTGAGAAAAATATTTATTCTGTTGTTTTTGGATGGAATGTCTCATAAATATCAATTAAGTCCATCTTATTTAATGTATTTTATAAAGCTTGTGTTTCCTTATTTAACTTCATTTTGGATGATCTCTCCATTGGTGAAAGTGGGGTTTAAAGTCTCCTACTATAATTGTGTTACCTTCAATTTTCCCTTTTATGGCCGTTAGTATTCACCTTGTGTATTGAGGTGCTCCTATGTTGGGTGCATAAACGTTTACAATTGTTATATAGTCTTCTTGGATCGATCCCTTGATCATTATGTAGTGTCATTCCTTGTCTCTTCTAATAGTCTTTATTTTAAGGTCTATTTAGTCTGATATGAGAATTGCTACTCCAGCTTTCTTTTGATTTCTATTGGCATGGAATATATTTTTCCATCCCTCACTTTCAGTCTGTATGTGTCCCTAGGTCTGAAGTGGGTCTCTTGTAGACAGCATATATATGGGTATCGTTTTTGTATCCATTCAGTCAATCTGTGTCTTTTGGGGGGAGCATTTAGTCCATTTACATTTAAGGTAATTATCAATGTAAGGCCAGCGGGTCCGGGGAAGGGCCCAGGGAGCCAGACGGAACCCCTGCCAAAGTGGCTGATGCAACCGACACCTGACATTGCCACAACACCCGACAGATTACCAAAAAAGGGCTGCTTACACAACAAGCACGTCCCCTGCGTCCACCCCTATAACTTTTGTTCGCGCCCACACCTGGGTGTGATTTCTCTGGCCCCTTTCTCTCGGACCAGTGAACCTGTCCCAGGAGCGTTCCCAAATAAAGCTTGTTTAAGCTCTCCTCCATTTTTGGTGCCATTCCTTACATTTGGTGCCGAAACCCGGCAGGGGTACCCAGCCCCACAAATTACCGCGGGACCACCCCTCCCGACCAGGGACCTCTGCTCACCCACCCGATCCGGCAGAAATGGGGTAAGTTCCTCCTTCGTTCCCCTCGAACCGCGGGGTCCCTGCCCACCGGACTCCCTGTCCTTAACCGTGACCATGTCAGGGACTCCTCCATCTTCCCTCCGAGCCACAGATGGTTGCGGAGACGTCCCAACCGCCTGACTGCTCTCTGATCCGCCGTGACCAAAGATTGAGACCAGAGAGTCTCTCTCTTTCTCTGTTCACCCGGGGACAAACTGGAGGTCATGGGGACTTCAGAATCCAAACCAGATCCGAAGGCACCCCTGGGGTGTCTCCTGGCCAACTTTACAAAACTCGGCTTTTCTCAAGATTCCGCCGCAGGCGGCTCATATTTTATTCCACCGAGGCCTGGCCACGGTACCCTCTAGATGATCAATCTAAATGACCTCCTGAAGGGACTTTCAATTTCAACATCCTCCGTGATTTAGATAACTACTGCCGCAGGACGGGTAAATGGTCCGAGGTCCCCTACCAGGCCTTCTGGTATTTACGCTCCCGCCCTTCCCTCTGCCTCGATTGTTCCACCTCCCAGATCCTCCTTGCCAAACAGACAACTCCTATATCTAAGCCCCTAATTTCCTTTGACAATGACCCCTCTCCACTAGCCGACCCACCCGAATCTCTCGTCTCTCCCCCCTCCAGAGCTCCTCTCCAACCCCCACCCTACTCTGGGCCGGCCCCTCTCCCTCCCAAGCCTACTCCATCGCCCCCCACCGCTCCCCCACTCCCCCTGGCAACCTCCCCCGTCTCCTCCTTCCCCTGCTTCCTCTCCCTCCATCTATCTCTCATCACCCCTCTCCTCGCCAGTCAGCTCACACACCTGCTCTCACCACCACGACTCCCAGGACACAGACCTTCTCTGTCCCTTAAGAGAGGTGGCCAGAGCGGAAGGATTGGTTAGAGTTCATGTTCCCTTTTCCCTCCAAGATCCCTCTCAAATAGAAAAGCGATTAGGCTCCTTTACTGCCGACTCCTCCCGCTACATCAAAGAATTTCGCTACCTCTCTCAAGCTTACGATCTAACCTGGCACAACATCTTTGTCATCCTATCTTCTACTCTGACCCCCGATGAGAGGGAAAGAATTCAAACTGCTGCCCAAAACCATGCAGAACAGGTCCACCTCACTGATAATTCTATGCCCGTC
This sequence comes from Leucopleurus acutus, assembly GCF_964270905.1. Classification (NCBI taxonomy): domain Eukaryota; kingdom Metazoa; phylum Chordata; class Mammalia; order Artiodactyla; family Delphinidae; genus Leucopleurus; species Leucopleurus acutus. The sequence goes on from NC_139164.1 coordinate 11,296,675, forward strand.
GGAGCCACTGTCATTCCTGGCACCGATCCAGGCTGGAGTTATCAGGACGACCAAGACGGTCGCCGCAAACGCGATCTAATGCTTTTTAGCTGGTATGCAGGCTGGCTCCCACAAGATTGTCAACTTTGAAAAGCTAAAAGAGATAACCCAAGAGCCCAATGAAAATCCGGCCGTTTTCCTCAACCAACTTACAGAGGCCCTAACTCTCTACACCTGCTTGGACCCTGACACCCCCGCAGGCGCAACGGTCTTGGCCACCCACTTTACCACCCAATCAGCCCCTGATATCAGAAAAAAACTTAAGCAGGCAGAGGACGGCCCCCAGACTCCCATCCGAGACCTGGTAAAAATGGCCTTTAAAGTCTACAATGCCCATGAAGATTTGGCAGAATCCAGCCAAGAGGCTCGGATGCACCAAAAGGTGGCCCTCCAAACCCAAGCCCTCGGAGCCACCCTGCGGCCGGCCATCTCCCATGGACAGCATCCACGGGACCCGCCGAAGGAAACCCCACCAGGGGCCTGCTTCAAGTGCGGAAAAGAGGGGCACTGGGCTCGCCAATGTCCCAATCCCCGGCCTCCTTCCAAGCCCTGCCATGGCTGCGGGCTAACAGTCCATTGGAAAAGTGACTGCCCTACGGCCGGTCCTCCCTCAGCACCTCCACATGGAGGGTGGACTGACCCGACGGCTCCACCACTCGAACTCCTGGGATTGGCTGACGATTGACAACACCAGGACTCGAAGACCCCCATCACCCTCGCCGAGCCCAGGGTAACGCTACAGGTAGCGGGTGAGTCCATCTCATTCCTGGTGGACACGGGGGCTACCTATTCGGTCTTGCCTACATATTCCAGGACAGTTTTTCCTTCCCAGATCTCGGTTATGGGCATCGACGGTAAGCCGTCCTTCCCGCTCCAGACCGGCCCTCTCTCATGTTACATCGAGAGGCTCCCTTTCACTCATTCTTTCTTAGTCATACCGTCCTGCCCGGTTCCTCTGCTAGGTCGTGATGTTGTCTTCCAATTAGAGGCCTCTCTCCAAATTGCCAGACTTGATCCTAAGGCCTCCTCCTCTCAACTCCTGCTCCCCTTCCTCAGTCTGGCAGTGGAGCCCTCTCCCTCCTCTCTTCCTCCTCCCATCTCCCCCAACTGGATAGACCCCCAGGTCTGGGATACATCAAACTCTACAATAGCGACACACCGCAGCCCTGTCCTAATCTGTCTTAAAGACCCCCTCCAAGTTTCCATCCAGGCCCCAATTCCCCATTTCTGAAACTCAGCTAAGGGGCTTATGACCTATTATCACCAAACTCTTAGACCAGGGGCTCCTCATCCCCACGGACGCTCCCTGCAACACCCCCATCCTGCCTGTCCGCAAGGCCTCAGGAGATTACCGCCTGGTCCAGGATCTCCAACTAATCAATGAGGCGATAATTCCCCTCCACCCAGTTTTGCCAAACCCATACACTTTGCTCTCCCATATCCCCCCACCCACCACCCATTGTTGGTCCTAGATCTCAAGGACGCCTTCTTTTCTATCACCCTGCACCCTGATTCCTACTTCCTTTTTGCTTTCACCTGGACAGATCCGGATACCCAGGCTTCCCGCCAGCTTACCTGGACGGTTCTTCCCCAGGGCTTCCGCGACAGCCCCCACCTCTTTGGCCAGGCTCTGGCGCGGGATCTTGCTTCCTGCCCTCTCATGCCCACTATAGTCCTCCAATACGTGGATGACCTCCTCCTCTGTAGCCCATCTCTCAGCCTCTCAAAATAGCACACTGCTGACCTCAATTATCTCAGCTCTCGCGGCTATCGGGTCTCTCCAGCCAAGGCCCAACTGTCTACACCCTCAGTAACCTACCTGGGGATTCACCTTACCCCCACAACAAAGAGCCTGACAGCTGACCGCACCCAGGCCATCCGCGACCTCCAATCTCCAGTGACAGCTGACCAGATTCTCTCCTTTCTGGGCCTAATAGGATTTTTCCGACACTGGATCCCTAACTTTGCTATTCTTGCTAAGCCCCTATATTTAGCTGCTAAAGAAACCCCCCAAGGACCCCTTACCTCTCCCTCCACTGTTCGACGGGCCTTTCTCACCCTCAGAGACACCCTGATATCCTCCCCTCCCCTTTCTCTGCCTAACCCAGACCGTCCTTTCCACCTCTTTGTAGATGAACGGATTGGAATAGCTACTGGACTTCTTGCCCAGCCTGTAGGGCCTTCCTATCGCCCTGTGGCCTACCTCTCCAAACAACTTGACCCAACCATGCGGGGATGGCAACCATGCCTCTGAGCTTTGGCAGCAGCAGCCGAGCTGTCCAAACAAACACTCAAACTGACCCTGGCCCACCCGCTGACTGTATTTTCCTCCCACCGACTGGCCGACCTCTTCGGCCATAAGTCTCTCTCTTGGGCCCCTCCCGTATCCAGGAATTCTACCTGCTGTTCATTGAAAATCCTGCTATCTCCCTCGACCTCTCCCCGCGCCTAAACCTGGCCTCCCTCTTGCCTATCTTCGATTCCGGGACCTCCCCTTTCCACTCCTACCCCCAAGTCATAGAGGCCCTCAGCCCGCCGAGGGAGGGACTCTTTGATACTCCACTGTTAAACACGGACTGCACCATCTTCGTAGATGGCAGCTCAATACTCGGTCCCGACGGACACCACCAGGCAGCCTATGTGGTAGTAACCATCTCAACCATTATCGAGGCCAACCGCCTCCCAGAAGGAACAACCTCTCAAAGGGCTGAACTGATAGCACTCACGTGCGCCCTTGACCTCTCTAAGGGCAAAGGGGTCAATATCTACACAGATTCTAAATACGCCTTCCTGATTGCACACAGCCATTCAGCTCTTTGGAGGGGGCACGGACTTTTGACCACGAAGGGTTCCCCGGTGGTCAATGTCTCTCTCATCGCAAAACTTCTGGAGGCCCTCCAACTGCCTGAGGAGGTGGCAATCATCCACTGCAGGGGCCACTGGTCTCCTTCTAACCCAATAGCACAAGGTAACTCAAAGGCCGACTCCGTGGCCTGTGAGCTCACTAAAGAGGCCTCTCCAGCTCCGATCTTGTTCCTCACCACCTCAATCTGACCTGCATATGACCCCCACGAAGAGACAGCCCTACTATCCAAAGGGAACCACAAGGCCGAAAAAGGATGGATTTTTATGGACAACAAAGTTGCCCTCCCTTCAGCCCAAGCGGCCAGCCCCTTATCAGACATTCACAAGTCCCTACACATTGGCCCGAAGGTGATGTTCCATTTCCTAGATCCCCTCTTTTACATGCCTGGACTCAGAGATGCCATCTCAAAAACTCACGTGGCTTGCCAGACTTGCACGTCTGTCTCTCCACAAGGAGGTCTATGGCCCCGAATCCCTACTCACCAGATGTGCGGACACCAACCTGGTGAGGACTGGCAGATTGACTTCACCCACATGCCCCCCTGTAAATGCTTCTGATATTTGCTCACTCTCATTGACACCTTTTCAGGTTGGATTGAGGCCTTCCCAACGGCCTGAGAAATGGCAGATATGGTCACCACCATCCTTCTCCAACATATCATCCCCCGATTTGGCCTGCGGATCTCCATCCAGTTGGACAACGGACCCACCTTCGTCTCTCAGGTGATTCAGCAGGTATCCGAGGCTCTTCAGATCACCTGGAGACTCCACATCCCCTACCACCCCAAGTCATCCAGTAAGGCTGAGCATGCCAACAGAATCTTGAAAGACCACCCCACCAAGCTCTCCCTTGAGGTCTGTATCTCATGGCCCGATCTGCTCCCTCTTGCCCTCACCCGAATCCGAGCCTCACCTCGGACCCCTACTGGTCTCAGTCCATTCGAACTGCTCTATGGCCGCCCTTTTCTCCTCCATAACCTACCAACCCCAAACCCACCCCTAGCTTCCTACCTCCCCTACCTGTCTCTGCTTCACCACCTTCTCCATGAACATGCTGACCACAACCTGCTGACGGCCACTGCCTCTGAAACTTCCTCTCTCCCTCTACAACCCAGCGATAGCGTCCTCCTCAAAGAATTACACCCCCAATCTCTCAAGCCATGGGGGACAGGCCCCCATACGGTGACCAATCCCATGACAGCTAAACTCTTGGGACACCCCTCCTGGTACCATGTCTCCCGCCTTAAAATGGCCCCAACTCCAGAGGCTTGGATGGCCCTACTGCTGGGTCCCACGAGACTACGGTTTGTCCATCACCCTGTCTCTCCTCCTGCTGCTCCTCCTGCCACCCAGGACTCACCAGATATCTCTATGGCACTTCCAGGTCCACGGGACATGGCAAGCTAAAGGTCGGACCCACGCCCGAGTCCTGGGCACGGGAGACTGCCAACGAGATGGGTGTCAGGCCCTGGTGACAGTCCAGATCCCCATCTCTAACATTGAAGGTGTTCCCCTGGGTTGGTCCACCCCCACTGTCTGCTTCACTTACGATCAGACAAGAGACTACTGTCAATGGTGGGGTGAGACCTATGGGGGGTGCCCCTATCACTCATGTAACATCCATGTGGCAAAACTAGATACCAGGAGCTCGCTCCGAAAATCCCACCTGCTCACCACAAATGGCAAGGGTCAATTATTCATCAACATCAAAGATCCCTGGGACACCAGATGGGTAAAAGGAGTACAAGGAAAAATCTATCAGTGGGCAACTGATGCCTACCCCCGTGGGCTCTATCAGGGTCTTCCGCTCATATGTCAGAGTGATACCTGAAAGTAGCCAGCACTTGAGCAAACAGGCCACCATGGTCCAGGAGATGGAACAGGCCCTAGAATGCCAACTACCCCACCCTGAGCACAAGACGGACCCTTTTTCTTGGTTGGCCCTCATCTGCCAAGGGGTGCAAATGCTTAATCACACCGGAATAGGCAACATCTCTGACTGCTTTCTATGTGCCACACTTGCCCAACCACCATTAACTGCTGTCCTACTCGATCAGCCCTTCACCTCTACCCTCCCTAGTTCCTCCCAGAACTTATCATTTCCCCCATTAAGAGTCCCCATATTCCTTGATTTAGGAAAAAAGAACCTCACAATTTGCTATGGCAGCCGTCCAAACTTAACTGATGATGCACTCCCTTGCAATTCATCCCTCCCTGTAACTACGCCAATGGGGGCCCCACCAGGCTTGTTCTTTTGGTGTAATGGCTCCCTTACAAAAGAGGTCAACTCTTCCTCCCCCTTCCCACGTATCCCCGTCACCCTTGTTCCATAACTCACATTATATGGCCACGCCGAATTTCTCTCACTTACCACACAAATTTTTGGCTGACAAAAAAGGGCCATCTTTCTCCCTATGGTCGCAGGCATTTCCCTCGCCTCCTCTCTCGTCGCTGCGGGCATTGGGGGAGGAGCCCTAACACACAGTGTCTCAACATCCCGCGACCTAGAAAAGAAACTCCAGCTAGCCATTGAGAACTCTGCCACCTCCATCACCTCCCTCCAGTGTCAGATCACCTCAGTAGCCCGAGCTGCCCTCCAAAATCGACGTGCCCTGGACCTTCTGACAGCCGACAAAGGAGGTACCTGCCTCTTCCTACAGGAAGAGTGCTGCTACTACATCAACGAGACAGGGGGCGTTGAAGACAATGTAGATGCTCTCCGATGCTTAAAAGAAGAACTCCAACGCAGGCAGTGACAATCCACCTCCCCCATCCCCGTTTGGTGGCAGTCCACCCTCTATACCTGGCTGACACCAATCCTAGGCCCCTTAATCCTTATCTGCAACCTATTCATGCTTGCGCCCTGTTTCCTCAGGTTTCTCCGCAGTCGCATACAAGAAGTCTCTCGGGTCGTGGTAAATCAGATGCTCCTCCACCCGTATACCTTACTACCCACAGAACCCCCCGTGGCCGCCCTCCCCTAACCTCCGGACCGCTGGCCACCCAACTCCCTTACGGCGCCCCTGTACGGCAGGAAGTAGCCAGAGACAAAACGTTGCCCCATTACACCAAAGAAGTCAGGATGTAAGGCCAGCAGGTCCAGGGAAGGGCCCAGGGAGCCAGACGGAACCCCCACCAAAGTGGCTGATGCAACCGACACCTGACATTGCCACACCACTCGGCCCCGGTCTTCCCACTTCCCGAGGGGCAGAACCAACGTCTCTGAGGCTGATGCAACCAACACCTGACATTGCTACAACACCTGAGAGATTACCAAAAAAGGGCTGCTTCACACAGCAAGCGCCTCCCCTGCGTCCACCCCTATAAATTTTGTTCGTGCCCGCACCCGGGCGCGACTCCTCTGGTCCCTTTCTCTCGGACCAGTGAACCTCGCCTGGGAGCATTCCCAAATAAAGCTTGTTTAAGCTCTCCTCCATTTTTGGTGCCGTTCCTTACAATCAATATGTATGCTCCTATTCCCATTTTCTTAATTGTTTTGGGTTTGTTATTGTAGGTCTTTTCCTCATCTTGTGTCTCTTGCCTAGAGAAGTTCCTTTAGCCTTTGTTGTAAAGCTGGTTTGGTGGTGCTGAACTCTCTCAGCTTTTGCTTGTCTGTAAAGGTTTTTATTTCTCCATCAAATCTGAATGAGATCCTTGCTGGGTAGAGCAATCTTGGTTGTAAGTTTTTCTCCTTCAGCACTTTAGATATGTCCTGCCACTCCCTTCTGGCTTGCAGAGTGTCTGCTGAAAAATCAGCTGTTAACCTTATGGGGATTTCCTTGTGTGTTATTTGTTTTTTTTTTTTCCCTTGCTGCTTTTAGTATGTTTTCTTTGTATTTAATTATTGATAGTTTGATTAATTTGTGTCTTGGCATATTTCTCCTTCGATTTATCCTGTATGGGACTCTCTGTGCTTCCTGGACTTGATTAACTATTTCATTTCCCTTTCTTCTTCTCTTCTTCTTCTGGGACCCCTGTAATTCGAATGCTGGTGCATTTAATGTATTCCTGGAAGTGTCTGAGACTGTCCTCAGTTCTTTTCATTGTTTTTTCTTTATTCTGCTTTGCAGTAGTGATTTCCATTATTTTATCTTCCAGGTCACTTATCCATTCTTCTGCCTCAGTAATTCTGCTATTGATCCCATCTAGAGTATTTTTAATTTCATTTATTGTGTTGTTCATTGTTGCTTGTTTCTTTAGTTCTTCTAGGTCCTTGTTAAATGTTTCTTGCATTTTCTCTATTCTATTTTCAAGATTTTGGATCACCTTTATTATCATTATTCTGAATTCTTTTTCAGGTAGACTGCCTATTTCCTCTTCATTTGTTAGGTCTGGTGGGTTTTTATCTTGCTCCTTCATCTACTGTGTGTTTTTCTGTCTTCTCATTTTGCTTATCTTACTGTGTTTGGGGTCTCCTTTTTGCAGGCTGCAGGTTCGTAGTTCCATTGTTTTTTGTGTCTGTCTCCAGTGACTAAAGTTCGTTCAGTGTGTTGTGTAGGCTTCCTGGTGTAGGGGACTAATGCCTGTGTTCTGGTGGATGAGGCTGGATCTTGTCTTTCTGGTGGGCGGTTCCATGTCTTGTGGTGTGGATTGGGGTGTCTGTGGCCGTATTATGATTTTAGGCAGCCTCTCTGCTAAAGGGTGGGGTTGTGTTCCTGTCTTGCTAGTTGTTTGGCATAGGGTGTCCAGCACTCTATCTTGCTGGTCGCTGAGTGAAGCTGGGTTTGGTGTTGAGATGGAGATCTCTGGGAGATATTTGCCATTTTATATTACGTGGAGCTTAGAGGTGTCTTGTGGACCAGTGTTCTGAAGCTGGCTCTCCCACCTCAGAGACACATCACTGACTCCTGGCTGTAGCACCAAGAGCCTTTCATCCACACAGCTCAGAATAAAAGGGAGAAAAAGTAGAAAGAGAGAAAGAAAGAAAGGAAGAAAGAAAGAAAGAAAGGAAGGAAGGAAGGAAGGAAGGAAGAAAGAGGATAAAATAAAATAGTGTAATATAAAATAAAATAAAGTTATTAAAATAAAAATTATTAAGAAAAAAGATTTTAAGTTAAAAAAATGAAAATAAATGGATGGACAGAACCCTATGACAAATGGTGAAAGCAAAGCTATACAAACAAAATCTCACACAGAAGCATACACATACACTGTCACAAAAAGAGGAAAAGGGGAACAAATAATAAATCTGTTCTCAAAGTCCACCTCCTCAAGCTGGGATGATTCGCTGTCTATTCAGTTATTCCACTGATGCAGCGTACATCAAGTTGATTGTGGAGATTTAACCTGCTGCTCCTGAGGCTGCTGGGGGAAATTTACCTTTCTATTATTTGTTTGCACAGCTCTCCGGGTTCAGCTTTTGATTTGGCCCTATCCCTGCGTGTAGGTCACCTGAGTGTGTCTGTTCTTTGCTCAGACAGGACGGGGTTAAAGAAGCAGCTGATTCGGGGTCTCTGGCTCACTCAGGCCAGGGGTAAGGAGGGGTACAGATGCAGAGTGAGCCTTCAGTGGCAGAGGCCAGTATGATGGTGCATCAGCCTGAGGTGTGCCGTGCATTCTCCCAGGGAAGTTGTCCTTGGATCACGGGACCCTGGCAGTGGTGGGCTGCACAGGCTCCTGGGAGGGGAGGTGTGGACAGTGACCTGGGCTTGCACACAGGGGTCTTGGTGGCAGCAGCAGCAGCAGTAGCTTTAGCATCTCATGCCTCTCTCTGGGGTCTGCGCTTTTAGGCGCGGTTCACACCCATCTCTGGAGCTCCTTTAAGCAGTGCCCTGAATCCCCTCTCCTCGCGCACCAGGAAACAAAGAGGGAAGAAAATGTCTCTTGCCTCTTTGGCAGGTCCAGACTTTTTCCCGGACTCCCTCCCAGCTAGCTGTGGTGCACTAACCCCTTCAGGCTGTGTTCACGCTGCCATTCCTCTCCCTGCGCTCCGACTGACGCCCGAGCCTCAGTTCCCAGCCCTGCCCGCCCTGGTGGTGAGCAGACAAGCCTCTCGGGCTGGTGAGTGCTGGTTGGCACCGATCCTCTGTGCGGGAATCTCTCCGCTTTGCCCTCTGCACCCCTGTGGCTGCTCTCTCCTCCGTGGCTCTGGAGCTTCCCTCCTCCGCCACCCACAGTCTCCGCCCACGAGGGGGCTTCCTAGTGTGTGGAAACCTTTCCTCCTTCACGGCTCCCTCCCACTGGTGCAGGACCTGTCCCTATTCCTTTGTCTCTGTTTTTTCTTTTTTCTTTTGCCCTACCCAGGTACGTGGGGACTTTCTTGCCTTTTGGGAGGTCTGAGGTCTTCTGCCAGCATTCAGTATGTGTTCTGTAGGACC